>NW_022103919.1:12192330-12194540 GCF_000313985.2 Echinops telfairi
AGTTTTCTCAACTTTTGAACTCCTGAGTCCCTTGCTACGAATTGTGTGTTGGTCACCAAAACATATTTTTAATGAGCTGTCAGTTGATAAGTAATTTCGTCTTCCTTCAGTTTGGTTTAAAGCACAGTGGGAGAGAAAAGCAGTCGTTTGCCAGGGATTGTGGGGCGTCTGTTTGAGTTTGGTGTTTGCACATCTCCCTTTGCCGTGTGTGTGCCTAGCTCCAACCCTACTTGGCTACCAAAGTGTAACCTAGAGAAAGGAGAGTTGACTTCCATCAGGGTGAGAAGTTCACCAAATGCGTGTTAAATAAATGATAACGGAGGTCAGAAATAATAGATGTTATTTAAGCCAGAATCTAAGCCGGGCAAAGAAAGCAGTGAGAGAGGAGGATGCTGATCGACTAGGTCAAGGGAGGCCTCAGTGGGGAGAGTCAAAACGGCAATTAGAAGAGAGAGGTGAATGTGGTCAGAGCATGAGATATGTGGCTCAGTAGCTTTAGGTGCAGGGCAATTAAAGGTGTGAGTGTGGGTGCAGTGGAACAAGTCACTGAGGTTGATCTGGTTGTCAACAAGTATTAGAAGAGTGGTCCATGCCAATGTTGAAATCATCAGGAATAAAGGGGGAGCTCAGAGGGCAGAGAAAAACTGTGAGCTAGGCATCCCAAATTTTGAACAATGGAGGTTTCCAAACTGTCCCTGATTCTTGATTACCTAGTATGCATGGCAGCCCTGGGTGGTGCAGTGATGAATGTGCTTGGCTGCTAGTGGAAAGGTTGGAGACTTGAGTCCATACAGAAGCACCTTGAAAGAAAGACCTAGCGATATATTCTCCCCAAATCAGCTACTGAAGACCCTACAGAGCACAATTCCACTGCAGCACACACACAGTTACTGTGAGTTACAGTCAACTCCATTGCAATTGATCCTGGAACCTTGATAGGTGAAGAGCTTGGTCAAGGGTAAGTATTGTAGAGTTTCATTATGATAATGGGGCTGATTAAGATTCCTAGTGTGTGCACAAGGGTCAGAAAATGTGTAATTTGGGTGTTGACTGAGGAAAAAAGGAAAGAGTGGGTGAATTTAATCCAGTGGTCTTTGAGAAACTGATTCCTTTCTTAACTCCTAAACATCTGGTACAACTTAAAAGAAAAGATTCCACTTTGTCATACATGTTTCATATATGGTGAATTGTTTTTAGAACATCACTATCATTTGGCAAATGTTGGCATGTATGCTATGAAATAACATGGTGATGATTTGTCATTTCTCGCTTTTTGCATGTTTGTGTTTGTGCGCATTTGCGTGCTTTGAAAGGCTGTGTGTGAAGGTCATGCGGTCAGTTGGCACCAACTTGATGACACGGTATCTGGTGTGTTTGAAGATCGTGCTCGATTTGTAGAAATGTAGAAATTTCCATCTCTCTCCGGGCTCAGGATCTATTTATGTAGTACACACATTACGTTTTGCTATGGAATTGTCTATGAAATTCTCTGAACCTCATGGTCCGATACTGCAGCCACATTTAGGTACTACATGTCTGAAGTGGGGAGAATACAACTAACAAGCTGGGCTTTCTGTTTTAAATCAATTTACAATTTGCATTTCGATACTGATACTCATTTCAGCTTTGGAAGACTTTTAAGTACATTTGGAATAACCTGGGTATGGGAGTCTATTTAATTTTAATTGTATGGGATTTAAATGGGAATAAAAAATTTTCACAGCTGCTATCATTTAAATGCACAATTATACCCTGGACTCTAAGACTTAGTAATTTCTGTACTGTTTTATATGGATTTTGAGCACCCTGATGGCGCCATGGTTAAGTGCTTGGCAGCTAACTATAAAAGGTTGGTGGTGAGTCTAACCCACAGGGGCTAGTTCTACTCCCTCCAGCAGGGCTGCTCTGAGTTGTAACCAACTCCACAGCATTCATGTTTATTGTGGTTCACCTTTACAGGGGCAGATTGTCAGGGCTCTTCTCCTTCAAAATGTCTAGAATGTTCAAGGCTCCAATGTTTTGGTGAGCAGCTGGAGCACTTACATTGTGTTTCCAAGAGCCACACGTGCTCACTAGTCCCAGTTTGCAGATGGGGAGCCAAATCCAGAGAGACTGAAAAACTCTTCCAAGGTTATCCAGTTGTTAGAAATGAGCTTCGCACCTCACAAGCCTGACTCTTGCCTATTTTACTGTTGTGTTTTCTCTACACA
>NW_022103919.1:12195635-12197238 GCF_000313985.2 Echinops telfairi
TTGCTATTTGAAAGAGCAGTGGGGATAGCTTCCATCACCAGTGCTAACACCCAAGTCACCACCATGCCATATAGACAGATAGTATTAATAACTTGTCCTATGATGTCACTGTTAAAATTAACCCCATAATAAACATTAACTATCTCAAGCGGTGATTTGTGATTGTGATTCTTTTCTTTTGCTCTCTCTTTTAAAGATAGTGTTTTTAGAAGACGCATCTCAACAAGAGAAACTGGCCAAAGAATGGTGCTTCAAGCCATGTGAAGTAAGAGAACTGAGCCACCAGTAAGTCATGGGCAGTTTCTTTCCTTCTCTTGAGTGTCATTGATTACCCTTGGATTATAGAAAGCCTGCCTGTGAATGCTTTTTTTTAATTGAAATACTTTATCTTGTTCCAATAAAATGTCTATCATTTTCGCTTGGAAAACACTATTACAACTCAGGATGCAACTTTAGAAGAATGTAGTAAACAAACAAGCCACGGAACTTGGAATTCACTACCTGGTGTGAGTCCTTGCACTGCAGCTTTGTGGGTGTTAGATTTAAAGCAAGCTACACTCCTCATTGAACTTGTGCACTGTGCAAAATTTTTAAGCAAAAGCCTCATGCAAGGCTATGTGCTGAGGGTCTGTGAATCAGTTTACCTCTAAAAGCCTTGCACCAGAGGGGCTGGTCGGAGTCCAGAGAAAACAAGTTTTGTTATGCTTGCAAATGCCCTTAACCTCTCCCACCTTCTCTCCTCTTCCTGCTGCCTCTCATAAGCTTAGAAGCCTATTGGCACTAGGCATGGGAATTTAATGCAGGAACCTCTGATGTTGCCTCTGCTTCCTCTTGTAGATTTTCATTAAGAATATATGTTGCCGAATACTGGCATTTATAATCATGCATGCCTTTGGGATCGAGGGAGTCGAAGAAGAAAGTTGGGGAGGCAGAGTGGAGGAGCTTGTCTGCAGGACTTCATATCTCTTCAGTCCTTGGTGATGAGGTTGTTTGGGGTTAATCCATCACAATTGTAGCTCCAAGGATCCGCGTAAGCGTACAGAGGAGCACACGTATGGAGAACCCGGAAAGCAAGAACTTGGACTCTGGGGGGAATGCTGAGGTCTTTGAAGGAAAGTCTTGGTAAAGCGCAATGGGTTCCATGCCACACACACACATGCGAGCATTCTGCATGTCTCGTGATGGAGATGCCATGGAAGCGAATGCCTGAGGCACTGTTTTCAGTTGACTTGGCTAGCGGTCTGTCGCAATACGGTGTGCATTTGACGAGGGAAGGTGACACTTGGGAGTCCTGTGGAAGTCCCCGGATGGTGTAAACACACGTGATTGGTGGCTGAGTGGCTGGTGATTTGAACTCACTGAGAGGCACCATGGAGGGCAAACCTGGTGCTCTGCTTCTAAAGGGAATCCTGTGGAACAGTTGAGCTCCGTATACATGGTGCCCTCAACAATTGGGATCGACTCAACAGCTAGCGCCAACGGTGGGCGGGGCCTTGGCAGGCGACAAGATTAAGGCCTAGAGACCTCATTGAAAAGATGAGGATTCGAGGGAGGCAAGCAAGCTACAAAATCTAAAGGGGTATAGGATGTAAAAATTCTGTCA
>NW_022103919.1:12198453-12206231 GCF_000313985.2 Echinops telfairi
GAATCGATCACAAGGATCAACATATAACCCCCTCCCAGGGTGATGAACAATAGAAAAGTGGGTGAAGGGTGGCAGAGGATGATGGAAGATATGAGGGAGAGAGGGAGGAAGGGAGGGAGGGAGGGAGGAGGGAAGGGGGAAAATGAAGAGCTAATACCAAGGGCTCAAGTAGAAAGACAACATTTTGAGAATGATGATGGCAACATACGTACAAATGTGCCTGACACAATGGATGAATGTATGGATTGAGATAAGAGATGTAAAAGCCCCAATAAAAGTATTTAATGTAAAAAATGATCAAAAAAGAATGAAAAAAAAATCCATGCTGAACAAAATGTTTACATTTTAGATAAAAACAAATGGACGTTGCTTGCTTTATGCCTTGTGTTTTTTAAGCAATCTACCTCTAAAAGTCAGTCAATGAAAACCCAATGGAACACTGTCTGAAATGCCACTGACCAGGGGGGTTCTCAGGACCAAGCGGTGTTCATGGGCCCCCGGAGCTGGGGCCGACTCACCAGCAACAAATGACCAGAAAAGAATGGGAGCATTTCCAGTTGCTTGAGGGCTCTGCTCTAACCTGGTGTGCCGTAAACCAAGAGAAAATGTGATGTAGAGATTCGGCATATGACTAAAGATGTGATTAAAGTCTTTTCCTCTCATCTTGATTTCCAGTGAATTCTTCATGCCTGGGCTGGTCGATACACACATTCACGCGCCTCAGTATTCATTTGCTGGAAGTAACGTAGACTTGCCTCTTTTGGAATGGCTGACCAAGTACACATTTCCTACAGAACTCAAGTTCCAGAACATTGACTTTGCTGAAGAAGTCTACACCCGAGTTGTTGTAAGTAGCCTGTTTGTGAAGCTCGGTATATCACGTTCAGTGATCTGTCCAAACAGCTACTATGTCTCCAGTCATTTTAAATGATAAACTATAGCTAACACAGATAAAGCCGTAGGGATGTTAGGGGTGTTTTGCCCTTTACAGCCAGCTAAGTTCTCACTACCTCACACACAGAACAGGCAGCTGGGACAGAGAACTTGGATCCAAGCTGCTAAACCCCTAGTC
The DNA here is from genome assembly GCF_000313985.2 of Echinops telfairi. Lineage (NCBI taxonomy): Eukaryota > Metazoa > Chordata > Mammalia > Afrosoricida > Tenrecidae > Echinops > Echinops telfairi. The sequence goes on from NW_022103919.1 coordinate 12,199,526, forward strand.
TGATGGGCTCCTACCGCCTCCCCCAAAAGAAAACCAACTGTACTGCCACGGAGTCCGTTTGCCACTCACAGTGACCGTGTTGGACAGAGTAGAATTGCTCCTTTGGATTTCGAAGGCTGTAAATCTTTCCTGGAGCCGAAAACCTCATCTGTCCCCTGTGGAGGGACTGATGAATTCAAATTACTGACCTTGTGGTTAATAACTCCATGCATAACCCACATTGCTTCACCAACTTCAGATTGAATACATGTGGTTGGCATAGTGGGTTAGGATGTGGGCTGCTGGGTCATCAGTTTGAAACCACCAGCTGCTCCTCAGGAGAAAGATGAGGCTCTCAGCTCCAGTAAAGATTTGTAGCCTCAGAAATGCACAGGGGCAGTTCTACTCTGCCCTGTGGTTTGCTATGAGTTAGTACCAATTGGATGGCAGTGAGTCTGAGCTTCGCATAGGTGCTCATCCCCAGTGCTGCTCGGCAGTCCTGTATTGAATTGCTCCAGGGCTTCTGGAAAATTCTGTGACTCACTGTCTTCAAATGGCATTGGAGTTGGAATTGCCTCCAGAAGGTGTGTGACGTGGTAGGTTGCTATGAGAGGAACTCACCACGGGTCAGAACAGGGCTTGTCACCGAGTCAGTGCTCAACGTGTTGTTGTCTTTAAAAAAAACTCAAATAAATTAAAAATTCTGAATTGTCAAATTGTTAGTGGAAGAACCCACACTATTTTTGGTAACTTCCCAAAGGAGAGAAAGCAGAATGGTCCCATACCGTGAGGCAGGGCACGTGGGACGGTGACTTGAACGCACGTCCCACTAGAGGGGGCTATAGAGCGAGTTTGCTCATTGAACAGCGGCTATAGAGTGCGCGCCAACTATATTTTGAAGGTGATTTGAACTCAATGCCCTGCCTCTCAAGAAAATTCTTTGAGAAAATCAACTCTCTTCAGTCCTCTGAAATTCGCTTCCAATCCACTCAGCAACTCAAAACAGCTTCTATGGCGGAGAAGTGAAGGGCAGAAAATAGATTTTAATCTGACCACTGCCGAGTCCTCTCATCCAGCGCCCTTTAGGTGTTTGTTGTTCCCATTCCGGACTTTTCTCCTAAGGTGTTGGCTCCGCCGGGGGGACCTTACCAACAGGCCTTATGCAATGGCCTCTCCATTCTGCCAGTGTCCTGGTCTTGCATCATCGAAGCTTTGAAAAGTAAATGCAAGTGCGAGCACTTATCCACCTGCTCTGCTTAATTATACATGCCGCGCGATTGTGGCTCTTGCATAGTTAGCATGCATGCACACGACACCGGGGAAACTGAGACGGACTAACGCTGTGCACTGAGTTGCTGGTGCGGGGTGTTCGTCGTGAAGTGTGCTAACCACACCCAGGCTTTTTAGTCTCAACAGTTATTTATACCTCACATTGTTCTAAAAAGGGATCGAGACTGCTTAAAATTGCATGGTACACAACAAAAGAAGATTAGTCATGAAATCACAGCAAAAGGGGAAAAGGAGGGGAAGGGAACAGAGATAAAAACAAGAGGAAGAAGGTACGTTTGGGCGAAGGTGCCAGGATGGGGTGGGCTGGGTGGGAGGGTGTCTATGCATTTGTTAGAGTTTGTCATTAGTTGGGATTAATGTTTTTAGCAGCTGTCCCAGAGAGGGCAATTAATTATGAGATTCGTAATGCCTATATAATTTAAAAGACAATGTAGTTTAAGATGAAGTGCATCTATTTGTCAAATTGAAATCTAAGAAAATTAATCCCAATGAAGTAGTTACATGCTGTACTGTCAAAATGTGGCTCTAAAAATAAAGCAACACCCATTGCCATCGAGTTGATGCTGACTCGTCATGACCCTATAGGACGGGGTAGAACTGCCCCTGTGGGTTTCTGAGACTGTAGCTCTTTACAGAAGTAGAAAGCTTCATCTTTCTCCCAAGGAGTGGCTGGTGGTTTTGAACTGCTAACCTGCTGGATCACAGCCCAGTGGGTAACCACTTATGCCACCAGAGCCCAGTGAATATAAAACCCAAGTTTATCAATCTTTCTGTTCAGAGTGAGAGTATCTAGGGCGGGCGATGCAACCTCCTTATCAAGGACTATGCAAATTACTTTAAGAAGTCTTAGCGTCTGAGATGTTCTTACGTTTATTAAGTAGTTGTTTACACATTTGATGTTAATGATGAGGTCAGGTTTTACCCCTTGCAAGTATTTGCAGTGGAGCTATCCTGTGTTTCTGATTGGGGGGAGGCCCACACAATTAATGGTTGGGTGAGCTGAGGCTGGTGTTGACATCTTTGTAAAGCAGTTGAGTTTGTTAGCTAGAACTTGGTCCTGAGCTTAAAGACTGCCTGTGTCTATATGCCAAGAGCTACTAAAGAAGTACACATGAATAGAGACTTTGATATGTGATTCCTCTCTGCCCCAGAATGAAGTCCTAGATCAGCTTCCACAAATGAACCATCAAGACCCTCCGCGTGTGACAACCATATAGGTGATTACCAGGATCATTTAATTGGCAAATTATTTGAAGTACAAGAATATATTGGCAAACCTCTTCTGAGATTCACTTTTCTTAATAAGCACAATTCATTTTAATTAACACATTAACCCATGGATATCTAACTACATTATACTTTTTTAACTAGCCTGAAGATTGCAGATTCAAATTGAACTGAAGTGAGCTAAAAAAACTAGGAAGTTAAGGAATCTGCGTAAGCTAAAATCCGAGGGCAGGAGAGGGTGATCCTATTTCTGTGGATGTTCTATGACAAACTAATTATAAATATTCGCCTTTGTGGTAGAGTGAATCCACGCATGCTGTGGGGTCATCGATGATTCGGCAGATAAATAAGAAAGAGTCCTTCCAGTTCCAAGAAGGAGTCAGGCCATTCAGATACAAAGTGAAAAGAAAGGAGCCGAGCACTCCCCACTGCAACTGAAGGGTCAATGATCCAATGTGTGAAGAGGCCATTGCTGTTGGCCTTGACATGCGTAGTCGTCTTCAGTTGGGAATCTATTCTGAGTACATAAATTACTGTCTCAGAGCCTTGTGGACAAGAATCGGAGACCGAGCAAGGTTGAGAAAGACAGCAAATGGTTGGTGGCGTTTCAGATAGATTTCTCTATAAAGGTAGCATCCAAGGCGTCATGGATAGAGTAGCACCACCTCAAAACCATGATCCTATGGGATAAGCCACAAGGGCTGGAGAAGACTGAACACAGAATGTAGACAGGGTACCCCAACCAGGTATGGCTCTTTCAGTTGGAGTAGTTTGGTATAAATCACTGATCCTAAGGAATAAACAATTGGTGTTCCACTAGGTGAATTCTGAGCAGAATTGTGTAAATTTAGGGAATCAAATTTATCCTCTGACATGGAAAACAACAACAAAAATAAGCAAACAGACTGTCAGAGCCCATTCTGACTCATAGTGACCCTATAAATCAGCGTAGAACGTCTCCCTAGGATTTCCAAGACTGCAACAATTTACCAGGACAGATAACCTCGTCTTTCTTGCAAGGACTGGCTGGTGAACTTGAACTGCCCACCTTGTGGTTAGCAGTCCTTCAGGCTAGGTTATCCTACTGCACGACTAGAGTTCCTTAGTTAACACTTGAGGAATGTAAATATGTTTGACATTTATCTTAGCTGTATTCCATACCGAAATGGCATACTTTTAAATGAAAAAAACAAGAACATTTGAAATGAAAAATGAGAATTCTGTTTTCCCTACATGCCACGTGACTTCTTTGGGCACACACGATTCATGGTTTCTGCAACTTATTTTTAGAGAAGAACACTGAAGAATGGAACAACTACCGCTTGCTACTTTGGAACAATTCACACGGACTCATCCCTGCTCCTTGCGGAAATTACAGGTAAGCAGATAAGAGCTTGATTTATGGGCACATCAGACAAAGACAGCCTGGTCGGACCTGGCAGCCGTTTGGACTGTGGGCCCTGCTGCCTTTTTATTTGCTAAAAACTGAGCAGAGCACCAACGGCTCAAGTAGAAAGAAAATGTTTGAAAATCATGATGGCAGCATGTATACAAATGTGCTGGATACAATTGATGTATGGATTGTTATAAGAGCTTCAAGAACACCCAATTAAATGATTTATTTTAAAAAAAAAGAAATTGAGCGGTGAATTTCTTTTATTTTCTAAGCAGTTTTATTGGGATATAATTCACATATCATACAATTCAATAGTTCACTAATGCCAAGAAGAGTTGTACAGTCCTTACAAGCGGTGAATTTCTTATGGGCAGTGAAGTGTTCTGTATTACTACAATGGCCCTTGTAGTGTTTAAAATTGTTAAAGTGATCTGATTATTCAATTATGGTTTTTGATACCAGATTCATGTCTCTGTGTGTCTGAATTTTGTGAATGCATTTAGGGTTGTTTTCGATTGACTGATTCTCACTGGAGCGTCCCTTGTATTATCATTTAGTCATGTCTTGGTTCTTGGCTCGACTTGGGCATCTGTGCTGGATTCTGGGAGCACAGTGACACAGAAACTAATCCCTGCCCTGGAGGAACCAGGCAGGACACCGACACCCATTGATTAATCATTTTAGTCACAGGTATGGCGCTGTTACTCACTGCCTGGCATTGTGCAAAGCACCCAAACATGGGTTCTCTCAGCGTTATGGTACTTATTATTGTCCTCATGCTACGGATGGATAACTGATACCCAGAGGGAATAATGAACTTGCTTAAAGGCACACAGCTTTAAATTCACAAAAGCAGAGCTGACACTGGATTCAGACTGGTATATCCAACATTTGTTCCAAGAACAGGACCTGGAAAGAGCCCTTGTAGGGTACAGTGGTTAGCACTCTGCTACTAACCAAAAAGTTGATAGCTCGAATCCTCCCGGTAGCTCCACAGGATAAAAATGTGGTGATATGTTTCTATAAAGATTACATCAATTCTCCTTGATCCCAAGAAGCCCTGGTGTCGTGATTAGTTACACATTGGGCTGCTAACCACAAGGTCAGCAGTTTGAATCCACTAGCCTCTTCCAGGGAAAAAGATTTATAGCCTGGAATACCCTTGGGAGGAGTTCTGCTCTGCCTATCAGGTTGCTATGAGGTAGAATTGACTTGATGGCAGTAGGGATTTTTTGTTTGTTTGTTTGTTTGTTTGTTTGTTTGTTTACACAGTTAGATGAAGTTGCCTTGCATTGGAATCAATTCCTCAACAGCACAGATCAATAGCACTAGGCAAGTGCTCAGTGAACACCGTGGGCTGAATGATTGGTACCACTGCTTCCAGAGCAGTGGTTTATGACAGAGGCCAAACACATAGCATGGAAAAGAAACAGTGCTGGCTCCAGAAGGCTGCCAGGGCCAGTGATTATGGAATGACTGTACGAGCCCTTTCCCATGAGCTCCGAAGGGGAGAAAAAATAGCGAGGGAGGAAAATGTCCTTTAGGCAGGGTCAATGACAGGGGGAAAGGAATGGGCACAGGAATCCGAAGGCTGGAAGCAGCAGGGAACCAGCAGTAGGGCCGTGTAGCTGGACGAAGGAGTTCGTTTCATACGAGGCAGAAGAGAAGGGGCGTAGATGTATGGCTCAGATCGTGAAGGAGCTTGAATGAGCCTCAAGGACTCAGTGGGGGTTTGGAAGCCACGTGAATGACATGATGAGGGTGGTGTTTTAAGGAAGGACTCAGCCAGCGGCTCCTTAGAGACAAGGATGGGGGGACTTGGTCTCACATACTTTAGACGTGTTGTCTGGAGAGACCAGTTCCGGAAGGAGGACATCATGCTCGGTGAAGTACCAGGGCAGCAAAAAAGAGGGAGCTCTGTGCCAAGATGGATTAACACTGGCAGCACCACCGGGCTCAAACGAGAGTAATTGTGAGGCCGGCACGGGACCGGGTAGTATTTCATTCTGCTGTACACACGGTCGCTATGAGTCAGAACCAACTCCGGTCACCCACCTACATGGAACGAGAGAGAAGTAGGAAGACTTTTCAAACCTCACATGACAGAGGTGGAGCAAACAGTAATAATAATGGCATTGCTACATGTAGTTTCAACTTTATAGGTAAAATAGATTTCCAGCCTAATCGAGTGTTCAGCTGCTTTAATGAGGACTGTGTTCTTTAGTGCTGGCAGCGGCTATCGCGAGGCAAAGTAAAATTCCCCACAGGTAAGAACAGCGGTGGTGGTGGTGCTGCTGCACATGAAGCATTGGTCTGCTAACCACAAGGTTGGCAGTTCAAATCTGCCAGCCTCTCTGAGGTTGAAATATGAGGCTATCGCTCCAGTAAAGGGTTATAGTCTTGGAAACTCTAGAAGAGTTGGGATGGACTTGACGGCAGGGCGTGTGCATGTGCTGCAGTTAAGCATAGAGGAAGCATTGTCCCTGACTCATGGGTGCCATGTACTTTGACATACATTATTATATTTAGTTCTCCAGATGAGTTGCCATTGAATCTGGGCAAACTGATGTAAAGCAAAAGGAACCATTGCCCATCTCGTGCCATCTTTGTGATTGTGGGTATGTTGGCGTCTGCTGCTGCAGCTACTGTAGCAATCAATCCCATTGAGGGCGTCCAGGATTTTCACTGGTCATCTACAAACGTTGATGTCCTTGGCTAGCACTTGGTCACACAACCCTGCACAGAGACGCGGAAATTGCCTGCAGACGTGTTTGTCCCTTCCACAAATACACCTGCTGGCTTGAGAAGAATGAG
>NW_022103919.1:12208189-12250732 GCF_000313985.2 Echinops telfairi
AGCGGAGAGGGAGGGGGAAAAAAGAGGACCTGATGCCAGGGGCTTAAGTGGAGAGCAAATGTTTTGAGAATGATGAAGGCAATGAATGTACAAATGTGCTTTACGCAATTGATGTGTGTATGGATTGTGCTAAGAGTTGTATGCGCCCCTAATAAAACGATTAAAAAAATGAAAGCAAATGATGGTTAGGACTGAAGGAAAACATAGACAAACTGTCGAAGTAAAAAGAAAGGCTGAGTCACTTGTTTGCCCCCTAGGGATGTGCATGAACGAGGGGGTGCATTAGAGTTATAGGTAGAAGAACGTTCCGCACTTACTAAACGTAGTGACTGCACCTGTCTGTCCATTTATTGTCCTGTGGTTAGGGTGTGTTCATGTGAGGCTGGGAGCTAGGCTGCTGGCGTTTCAGATCCCAGCAGGGTCATCCTGCTCGTCGGTCCCATTGCACCTCCAGACTAACTCAGTCCAGGAAGAAAGTCCTGGAAGTCAGAGCCTGGTAAGTCACCAAAGAGCGCTGTCCAAGGTGCTTGCTTTGGACATGTCCCTGCTGCGCGGGTGACGCAAAGGGCCAGGGAGTGCAGAGGGAACCCAGTGAGTTGGATTGCCATACTGGTGACAGCAGTGGACTTGAACGTGTGCATGAGGAGGACACATCAACGGGCAACGCTTTGTTCTGCTGCGCACCCAGTCGCCATGAGATGAAGGGATTGATTTGGGGGAAGTCAACAACAGCACCCGTAGTTGCTCTTTTGTTTAGTTTTGGTGGGCGAGGGTTTGGTGGTGCTGGTTCACCTTCTGAAATGCCATGGTTGAATACTCTCGGAGATTCTGGTTTGCGTTTTTTATAGGAGTCTCATTTTTACGTGTCCTTCAGACTCATCAAAAGTGCTGGGGAGAAAGAAACAGGATTTCAGACTCTGTTTGTGCTTCACAGATAAATTTGGGCAGCGAGCGTTTGTGGGCAAAGTGTGCATGGATTTGAACCACACGGTGCCAGAGTACAAGGAAACCGCTGAAGAATCAGTGCAGGAAACTGAGAGGTAAGGCGCCTCACTGTGTGGGGGCAGCTCCCTCTGCAGCAAAGATGGGATGAACGATCGAGAACCCAAGGACAGGTGTGACCCAGGGGAGACGGTGATTTAGAATGTGTCCTTCGCCCCCTTCCTGAAGGGTCGTGGGGAGGAGACGAGCCAGTCAGGTTGCAGGGTAGCAACGATGAAACATACAACTTTCCTCTAGTTCTTAAAATCCTCCCCCCCCCCCCCACGCCCCCACTATCATGATCCCAATTCTACCTTACATATCTGGCTAGACCAGAGGATGTACATTGGTACAGATGTACAGATAGAAACTGGAAACACAGGGAATCCAGGACAGGTGGCTCCTTCATGACCAGTGGTGAGAGTGCTGATACCTGGAGGATGGAAGGAAGGTGGGGTAGAAAGGGGGAACCGATGACAAGGATCTACATATAGCCTCCTCCCTGGAGGATGGACAACAGAAAAGTGGGTGAAGGGAGATGTCGGACAGTGTAAGATATGACAAAATAATAATAATTTATGGATTATGAAGGGTTCATGGGGAGCGGGGAGGGAGGGGGAAAATGAGCTGATATTAAGGGCTCAAGTAGAAAGCAAATGTTTCGAGAATGATGATGGCAACAAATGTACAAATGTGCTTGACATAGTGGATGGATGGATGGATGGATTGTGATCAGAATGGTATGAGTCCCGAATAAAATTATTTTTTTAAAGTGCAATGCTCCGGAGCCAGGCCTGATGGTGCTGTTTCTACTGTTCCAGCTTAGTCTCTGCACAGGGCCGATCCAGAGTGTCTCCATCACACGGGGGGAGAGGGAGGGAACCCAAGTAGACATGGCTCCTAGACTGGGGTAAAGATCAAGTAAACCCAGCTCTCAGGTGGGGGGTTTGGGAGCTGTTAACTTCACTTGTGGGTGAGGGCACTGGGGAAGGCTGGGGAGTCAGACAGGCCCGGCTCCATCTGGCTCCATCACTTCCTAGCTATTTAACCTTGGTCAAGTCATGTATCCCCTTGAAGCCTCCGCTACTGGATCTGTGAAACGGGGCCGATAACCAGTATAGCTTTTCATTATTCTGACAATTCCGTAATAGATTTTTTTAAGTTCCTTGTAAGCTCTTCTGACAAGAAAGAGAATGAGAGGCAGGTGTAGAGCCAGGAATTCAGAATGGAGAATGGAATTTAAAAATTATCCATAGCAGAGGTCTCTACTGCCTCCTCCCTCTAAGATGGCCCATCTTGGGACATTCAGCCACCTGTCTCATGAACCACAGCGAAGTGGGGGAGTAGCACGCGTGTGCTGCACTTCAGTTCGACATTTTGGAAAAGTTAAGTAACTGAGTTGACAGGGAGACAAGATAAATGAACAGGGTTCTTCTTCTTCTTTAATCAAGTAAACAACTCTGACTGGCTGAGAGAGCTCATCAGAAAGGTCCAAGTTAGAATCCGAACCCTTCAGCCCACAACAGGTAAAAACTCAAGCCGAGAGGCAGCGAGTGGCCATTGGCCTCACGGTGAGCAGGAGCTCAGAACTGTGGCTGGAAAGGGACTCGGGCCGAGCCCCAGGGGAGCCGAGCAAGAAGGAAGAATCTACGTCTAGCCCTGCCTTTTCCCTGAGCCGTGGCAGAGATGGGAACTCTTCATGGGAGTAGAAAGCCTTATCTTTCTCCCTTGGAGTGGTTGATGGCTTCGAACTGCTGACTCTATGGCTAGCGGCCCAGCGTGTAATCACTACACCACCAGGGCGCCTTCATAATAAAACTGAGAAAAGCACAAAAAGGTGCACAGCAGGGGAGTGAGCAAAGCCTCCCTAATGTAACCACGTAAACTGATAAGCACTGGTATTTTATTTCAAAACCTTTCTGTGTTTTCCTAAGGAGGCCTATTATACCCTGCCTGCTATCTGGTCATACTAAGAGAAGGGAGAGGCTCTTCTGGATTTGATGTTGGAATGACCATGTCTTGCTAATGCAAGGAGCTAGACTAGCAACTTCTCCAAGACATGATCTGAAAGAACATCTTCCCAAGGTGAAGGGCAGAGAGCCAGGAGGGAAGGCTGTCGAGTTAATTCTTTACCTGCTCCATATCTGTGTGCTCACACAGAGCAGGGCCCCGCACTCGGTAAGCTGCGGTAAAGATCTGAGGATGCCTTGTGGTAGCACATGTCGCTAGAGAGATAACGCCAATGCGTTCTGCTCCCGCTGCTCCTGGAATAGAAGCTGGGTTCACCAGACATGGGGGACAGCCTACTGTGGGAAAGCCTGCACTTCAGAAAATAGAAAGCCGTATACAGATAAAATGATACAGAGAGGCGCCAACAGTTGTCCACATTCACATGAAAACAAAGCATTAAAGTCCGAACATTAACTAGATATCCACATTCACCAGTGGATAGACAAAATAGCCACTAGGCTTCTGCCAAGAGCAACGGAGAAAGTTTGGAAATGGAGAATGGTGATGTTACGGGACACAATGAATGTAATGAACATCATCAGATTGTACATGTGACAACCGTTGAAACTGCAAATGTTTTTATATATATGTAGATGTACATTAATCACAATAAAATATTCCAATTGAGATTATGAATAGAATAATAATAAAATTCCTTATCAACAAAAACATGTCCACATGCAAGATTATTCAGATGTTCTGCCTACACACAGCTGAATCTTGGAGGTATGACACTAAGTGAAAGAGACGTCATGTAGTCGGATTCCGTGGACAGCTGAGCCCTAACCACTGTGCCCTGAGGGGGCTCCTAGAAGATGTGTAACGTGGACAAATCCCAAGCAGACAGTAGATGGGACGCTACCTGGATCAGGGGTAGGAACAGCTATTAATTATAAATGGTAAAAAAGATCTTATTGTGGGGAAGAAATGCTCTAAAACTTATTGGGATAAAGAAATTCCCTCTATCTCCCTCTGCAGAGAGAACTAATAGTATCTCCACCCCAGGCTCCCTGTGACGAATAACCACCTCTGGGCCTTTCTTTCCGCCTTCCTCCAACATCTGTCCCCAGTGAGACCCTACTTTTGGAAAGAAATGATGCTGTTGCGTGAATAAGTTGGCTTACTGCTTTATCGAAATCAGGAGACGAGAAGCTTCATTGTGTCCACACACTTCTGGATGCTTAGGGCTTCACAACTCTAACGTATATGGAGCGTAATGCCTTGCAAAATGAGTATTTGCTGAACAGAGTTGAAGCTAATAGAATGACCCAAGGGCTGTGGGGATACTCTGCTAAGAACTCAGCTGATTTTAGATAAAATTACATTTCTCCATGATTGTGTACCCTATCTTCTGGACAGCAAACGAGATTGTAATCACCACTTGTTACTCTTTCAGGAGCAAAGGTGAAGCAGGAGCATGTTAGATATGTTGTAGAGAAATATGGACCTGGATGGGTCATGTTTGTATCCTTGGAAAATTTACCTGAAAATGTTTACATATCCTAACTTCTCATTTGTTGCTTTATTCCAGATTTGTGTCAGAAATGCTTCAAAGGAATGTAAGTAAACTTGTTAGTAACTTATTTTGGGATTGAGCTTGTGTTTGTTGCATGATGCAGTACGAGTTTGTTCAGTAGATATTTGCATTAGTCCATGAGTGTTTGGTGTATCCCATGTGTGAAGAAGTATGGGACCTAGAACCTGGAATTGCTTGCACAAAGGACTCATCCACTCAGCTCAGTGAGGCCTGATAGCATTTGCTTTTCAGGGAAGGCTAATGTGGTTTTGTAACCAAACCTCTATGATTTGTTTTCAGCACAATTTTTGAAACCAATCAAGACTGATTTGGGTAGGTGTCAGGAAGCAAAGAAGTCAGCCAGCCAAAACAAAGGAAACTCTTAATGGGGTAGATTGACATGTTACATCACATAGAATAGCCACAATAATGGACTCAAACCAACAGTGATAAAGATGTTACAAGAGAGAGCAACATTTCATTATTGTACATAAGGTCCCCTGGAGTTGGGGCTGACTTGATGGTAACTAACGAAACAACAGTTAAGCAGTCACCATTCAGCTATGTGCAAACATGAAGTTGATTGACCTTAGTCTTGGCACATTGACTTCAACCCCTCTTGCCAACATATGGAGGGAGAACTAGCTTTCATCAGGTAGGTGAATTTGGCCCAGCCTGTGAAGCTTTTGGTTGTGTTAAGAAATACATGTCTGTTACTGCCCATCTTTGGGTCTCATTTCAGGATTTGCTGTGCCCCTCCTTCCACATCATCCTAGTTTTAGAGTAGGTGGGTACTTGATGAGAGGATTGTTGGAGGGTGGGGGCTGGACGTGATCGGGCTTCTTGATCTGGCCTCCTATACCTCCTCATCTGCTCTGAAGTCCAAGTAGTGTCCTGCCATTCGACTCTGGCCAGTAGGTGTAGCAGTCATGTGGTCTTCAGGCACTGAACCAGGCAACCTCCCTGGAGTTGGGAGATGCTAGGCATATGGTGCTGTTTCTGATCCAACCCCCAACAGGCTGAATTATGGCTCCCTGGAGCAAAATAGTGCCCACTAAAGCCCTTTCCGCAATATCTTTTAATGTCTGGCTGGAAGCCACAGGACACCTTGTGACTTCTGTCCATGTACCCTTGGGAAATGTGGAGGAAGCCGTATTTTCATCACTTTCTTGTGGGCTTCTCTTCGGCTCAACCCCAGCGACAGTCTGGCAACTGAACCAATTCAAGGAGGCCATGACCAGCATAGATGAACAAGGTGCAGCCAAGGAAATGGGCCGCATCTTCGCCTTCAAAACGCTCCTTCAAATTTTCTCCTGCCTCCCAGTTTTCATCATAAAATTCACCCAGTAGAGGTGTTTTATGAGCCAGAAGTGGAGGTGGAGGAGGGGACTGACTACCTTTTCAGACCCCTTTCCCCTTGAACTTGCTGCTAAGGAATAGACTCCCCTTCATACACATGGGGTTACCATGAGTGAAAATTGACACCATGCCAACAGGTTTGGCTTTTTGGTTTCTTCTCAGCCATGAGCTATTTCTACAGAACACGGCTCTTGCCCCAGCTCTTAAAACAAGAGGCTACCTGCCGAAAGGAAGACATCAACTCATTTCTTCGTATGACATTCAGGTGGGCTCAGGACCCGTTCGTGCGATCCATAGGTTTCTGATCGGTTGTTTTTGGCTATTTCTAGTATCCGAGGGTGAAGCCCATAGTGACACCACGTTTTGCCCTTTCCTGCTCTGAGGCTTTACTGAGTGAACTCGGCACAATCGCCAAGACCCAAGATTTGCACGTCCAGGTGGGTATTTCCCTTCTGTTTATACCTCTCTCAAGGCTAGACCTGCAGGCCTTTCTGTACCTTGAATCCTGGCACAAATCTCCAGTACCTCGACTGACGTCTGCCAGAGACACAACATTATAGGGCTGCATGTGGAACTTTGCAAAGGACCCTTACAGATAGCAACCTAATCCATTTTTATTTAATTTCACAGATAAGAAATTTGAAGCCCCATTTATCTTCAACCTCCTATGAGAATCCTTTGAGAGACAAGGGCACCTTAAGTAACTGAGAAGGACCAGTGACACACTGTTTACTTATTCTCGACCAAGTACAGTTAATGCCATTCTTTCCCACTTGATCTGATGCCTTCCCTCCATGGTCTCGATCTTCATTTTGGGGGGAAACCAGCTATTATTTGAAAAGCAGAAAGAACCCAATTTCCACCTCACCACCAAAAAATGCACTTAAAAGCCTCTTTGTTCTAACTTGCTTAATTTCAAATCGGGAACAAAAAGTATACGTACTTTGTCATTAAGTTGTAGCAATTTAAGCATAAAACACTTTTTACAGCTTCCAGCTGGGTTAAACTTGGGAGCCTCCCTTCCCCGGCCAAGCTTAATTATATCCTGTACTAAAATTCCTTCTCTTACGAGTTATTTGACTATCTTATATTAAAGGGCAAGTGGGGAAATGCAACCTAGAGATCCTTTACCATTTGGTAGTATTTGTTTTTTAAAGCCCTGTCTCCTAGGAGGGTAGCACAGGGCTGGGCAGTGTGGGGTTCCCGGGAGTCAGAACTGACTTAGTGGCGCCAGACTAGACCCACGTATCTTCTAGCACAGTTATTAACGATTCCCCCCAGCCCTGCTTCTGGGTTCTGTGATACAGGAATGACTCTTGGGGATAAAATGCAAAGTTTAGAAGAAAACGCTGGAAAGAAAATGTTTCTGCTCTTTAAGAAAATAACGTGGAAATAATCTTAAGGTACACCGACAGGAAAATGAAACAGAACAGCACACAGCAAGATCGAACACATCCTTATGGAGGAGTTTAGTCTGTGCTTATTCAAATGCGTTACATTGATGTGAATCATGCTGCTTTCTTCTCTTCTGATGTCCATGTAGTTCTTCAAGGGTCTGGACTAGCCTCTAAGGGCACCCTATTTGGAACACTGCTATCTCTTATTTATTTGGGTGTGCATACTTTACTACATGGGAGAGAGGAAAACCGCTTTACTGTTCTTCCAATGCTAATTTGCTTGTGAGTTATTTCTCATACAACTGATGGGTCTAACAATTTTTATTGTAGGTCAATAGTTGGGGATAGCTACATTTAAGATTTGTATCTTAAAAACATCAAACATTTCATGCTTTGTAGGTTGTTTGGTGTTCTGGGAAGTCAATAGAGGGGTGGAGAGATTTAGGATCACTGTTTGACTCACCTGTGGATTCTTAAGGGCTCTTTTTTGCAGACTTCAGGTGTTGTCCAACGTAGTTATTTTCCAGCTGTTTTCTGCAAAATCACTTATCTGGAAGTGAGCAAAGGGGACAAAGTGGACACAGGGTTTCAGAGCTAAAACTTGGCCTCACCCTGAAGGGCAGTATGTTAAATAGGGTTTTCTAGGGAAACAAAACAAGAATACTTATGATTTTAGATAGATAGATAGATAGATAGATAGATAGATAGATAGATAGATAGATAGATAGATAGATAGATAGATACAGCATAAAGGAATACAACAGCTAATTAGTCCACACAGCAGTACAGAGGGCTCAGTTCAACTCACTTCTGTGAAACAGTTAATATACTGGAAGTCCTTCAACTCAGGAGGGCTGCTGGGTCCAAGGTCAAGGAAGCAGACAACTGAGTCTTCTGTAGAGCAATGCAGACAGTCCGGACACAAGTAGCAAAGAGTAGGCTGGGTCACCTACAGTCAACCAGACAACAGGATCCGACAGCCCCAACTTTAAGTGATGTATATACCAGCAGCGTGGTGAAGCAGGTCTTGAAGGAATCTCAAGCCCTAGTGAATGATCCATGGTTTGGATGTCTCATGGGGAGTGTAGCTCACAAGTTGAGGCAGAGAACTAGCTAAGGCAACCACATGCTGGTCTGATCACCAGAGAGAGAGAGAGAGCTTGCTGATCCATTTATCTCTTTGTCCTCCAGTCAAACTGTGACCTTATTAATCCCACATGTTCTGATTGGCCAGGTTGGTACAATAAACCTACCTATCACAGGCAGCTTGTTGATGGTGCCTTCTATCTATTGGATTTTTGTTCATTTTCATTTGAACAGCACTTCCCAAACTAAAACCAGTTGGAAACTCAGCTTATCTAGCCCAACCTTTCTACTGGTAGCAAAATTATTTGTCCTAAGACACCTAACTAGGGTTACCACTGCGTCTAAAACTCTGTCATCTTTATTCACCCTCCAGTTTTCTCACCAGTGAACCAGGCTATTTGTGTTTCTGATGGTCACCGAACTCTTTCAATGGCCAACACCAGAAGAGGCAGGTTCTCTGAGATATCTAGACTCTTCATCCTCTTCCTGTAGTGTGTTTTGTTTATTTCAGGATTTGTCTTGGTACGCACCACACTCCATTTGTTATGCATAGTTTCCCGATTTGATACATACGTATATATAAGAGGGCTTCAAAATGTTCATGAGAAACAGGAAGGAATTTTTCTATGAACCCTTTGAAGAACACACACACACACACACACACACACTATACTATATATAGTTAGATCTATACTGGTTGCAAATCACAAATCACTTGTCTCTTTTTCCATAAGTGCCTTACCTATGTAAGTAGAAGCTGTCTACACCATTTTGGGGGGTAGGAACTATAATTCCTAGGGGTACTTTTATTCTAATGGAAATTAAAAATAAAATGTTTTTCTTGTAGAGCCACATAAGTGAAAATCGTGATGAAATTGAAGCTGTGAAAAATTTATACCCAGGTTATAAAAACTACACCGATGTGTACGATAAAAACAATCTGCTGACAAATAAGGTAAATTGCATAGCATGACATAATTTATAGAGAGTAAGTTTACTAAAATCTCAAAATTGTATTAGTAATCTTCAGTCTTCGGGACATGGACATGTTTACGAAACTAGCCTAGAACTCCAGGTTAGGTTAGTTTATGTTGTTGTTTGTTGTTGTTGTTGTTGTTGTTGTATAAGGAAGCAGGGGCTGAATTTTCATCCTGGTAGAGAAATCCAAAGGCTTCATTGAGGGCAGGGGCAAATTTGATCCAAGGGCATTTTTGTAGTATTCATTAGAAATTTTTAAATGATAATATATTGTTTTGGGTAAATTTTCACACAGTACCATTAGAATGGAAATGTTTGTTTAAATACAGAGTATATATATTGATACTAAAAGGAAAATCCCAAACCCATTGCCATTGAGTCGGTTCCACCCCATAGCAACCCCATATGATAGAGTTACATAGACCATCATCTTTATATGAGAAGGCCACCATGTCTTTATCCACCAAGCTCCTGGTGAGTGGGAACCACCGGGCCTTTATAGTACAGTGCTTATCCCCTGTGCTCCCAGGGCTCCTTCTATTGATATTAACTACTCATACAAAAAAACAAAACAATGAAGGCTGTCAGAGGGCGCGAGGTAGGGGTGGGGCCTGGCTCAATAGTAGTCCTTTGGGGATGCAACAGTTGAAGACTCAACTCCTAGCTGAGAGGTCAGAGGCTTGAATCCACCCGGGGGCTTCTCAGAAGATAAGCCTGGCTCTGTGCATCCAAAAGATTACAGCCATGCAGACCCTACGGCACAGTTCTGTCCTTACGCATGTGGGGCTCCAGGAGTCAAAACCAGCTCTGTGGTCGCAGCAGCAGCAGGAACAACCACAACCTAATTTAGAATTGTATCCAGCGTGCGCAAAGAATGGGGTATCCAGTCTTACACAAAGAGGGCTCTATGCCATTGCTCGTATGTGTATACACATGCCTGCCTTTAGGTTTTTGAATTGCCATATGTATTTTTAAATTACTATGTGTTGTTTTTAGAACTAAGCAATTTGAGAGAATTAAAAGTAAAACAAAGACCTGTCCCAGCAGTGTACCCCTTTGCCTTGGCCTGCAAACTTGAAGGAGAGTTTTAACACCGCAGTAAATGCTTTTGAGTGGTTATGTGAATGGAGGTCCGAATGTGACTCGCTGGAAAAGTTAAAAACCACAATCCAAACTCCCTGCCATCACGTGACTTCTAGGACAGAGGAGAATTGCCCTCTGAGGATTTCCGAAACAATACATCTTTACAGGAGTAGAAAGCCTCATCGCTCTCCCATGAAGCGGCTGGTCGTGTTAAACTCCTGACCTTGCAGTTAGTAACCCAGCACGTAACCCACTACACTTACCACCAGGACTCCTTTTAAAAAAGTGAATATGCTGCATACATCATATAAATGCTACATCATAATTTCCACCCCTTTGACATATATTTCCATCTGATGAATAAATTAACCTTCAAGTTGACTGCTAATTCCCACTGCACGCAGGTCGTAAATATTTTACTGTAATAATAATTTTGTAGTCGCTGAACCATGCCTCCCAAAGGTGAAAGCTGTTTAGATACAAGTTTTAAACTGTAAGAAAGGGAACTCTGAAAGATAAAAGTTT
This sequence comes from Echinops telfairi, assembly GCF_000313985.2. Lineage (NCBI taxonomy): Eukaryota > Metazoa > Chordata > Mammalia > Afrosoricida > Tenrecidae > Echinops > Echinops telfairi. The sequence continues at coordinate 12,219,125 of NW_022103919.1, forward strand.
ATTTAGGAAAATCCACAAATGTTGTCACCAAGACCCAAAAATTAAAGTATTCAGCGGCTGCTTTCTTAGATTTGTTTTACCTTTGTGATTTAAACTTTACCTTCCATACACAAATCGTACTGGTGATGTCAACACAGGTGAGTTAAAGGTTATTTGGTTCTATGAGGCTGCAGTCCAATAAAGAAAAATGGGGAAGGGGTGGGAGCACACTGCATTGAGAAGTGAAAGTTTTCTTCTGAAAATGTTGTGTGTGAGAACAGAAATTCACACAAATCTTGTAGTAGCTCACCATGGGGGCAGCAGAGAGAACTATCTTGGCTGTTTTCTACAGTGGAAACCATTCGGAAAGGCGACCCCGTGGATAAGTGCCTAGGAAAAAAAGGAATCGACAAGCAAGAGCTACGAATGGGGGAGACTTTTGTAATAAAATGTCTGCACAGGCCTTTTGTGAGGTGTAACTCAGTGGCAGTGGTTGCATGCAGACCCCTCCTCTGGAAGGTTCCTGGAAAGAGGGTAACAGCCAAGGCCCAGCTGCCAGCTGCACCGGGAGTATCTGGGTGGGAGTGAAAACTACCCTCCCCATTCGGAAGAGCTCATCTTTACCTCAGCACTCACTCTTCTCTCCAGACAGTGATGGCGCATGGCTGCTACCTTTCCGCAGAAGAACTGGACGTTTTCCATGAACGCGGAGCCTCCATCTCACACTGCCCCAATTCTAACTTATCGTAAGTAGGCACTCATTGTTTGCTGAAGATGTGGGTTGCTAATTAGCAGGCAAATCGTTTTGCTTTCTTAGTTCTTCCTGCACCGTCTCTCTTCTACAAGACAATGGAATTCTTCCATGTACTTATTGAAGCTCCCTCCATAATTACATGTAACTGAAATAAAAACTAGGTAAGCTGATACTTACCTGGGCTATCATAGAGCGGGGAAGCATTTTCAAAGGGCTCCCCCCACCCACTCTCTTTCTTAGAATATATTTGAAGTGCACGGTGTCTCCTAAAATTTCTGAATTGGAACAAAATAGGGCAATTCAAGAGAAAGAGTTCAAAACCAATAATGTTCAGCTCTAGAGGCAAAAATTGAAAAGATGTGTAAGGGAGCTTCAAAAGTTTTTTGGAAAATCTTTGAGTGGAAAGGTAATGGAATTCTGAGACATACTATCTGAAGGCTCTTCCTGTATTCCAGCCAGGCCCTAGCTTCCACTGACTAATTGTGCTGTAGAGTGGACAGAGGTACAATGATCTGGGAGGTCCACGCTGCTGGCTCGAATGGCGTGCCAGCTCACGCTGATGGCCTCAGGGTGGGACTACACCCTAGAGTAGTTCCCAGAAGACACGAGCTTTATTAACAATGGATGGGTCCGGACCCATCGGTGAGCCCGATGAAAATTACGGCCTGCCTGTTGACACAAGGCCCATTGGTAAAGCATTTTTGCATCTAATTTCAGGGGATTCATGGACCCCATGAAGCTAATCCATGGATACAGGGTTTAGCATCAATGCTCCAGGGTTCAATTAGAAAAAGTGTCTATCATTTCTGGTGTTAATGAACTCTGACTAGAATCCTTGGTGGCTGGGCGGCATGGATAAATCGTTCATTCAGCAAAATCATCAGCTTCTGCTAGATGTCCGGTTTTCTGAGAGGTACTTCGTGCCCTCTCTTGGTTTGGGTTTTTCTTGCAGCTGCAGGTTGTGAGCGGAGGATTCCTTTGCAAATTTTTTCCTTGCGGATGATCTCAGGATCATCTTAGGATGATCTCATGGGATGTCAGAAAAGAGCGAGTCATTGAGCCAGCTACCACTGCAGACAGGCCCCTGGAGTACAGTCCTCCTGGAGAACCCAGCGAGAGTCCAAAACAAGCGTCCAAGTCATCTTGCCTAAGGGGAGAGGGAACTGGGGTAGTGAGACCCTTATTCTCATCAGTCACCAGTGAGGGGTACTTCGTGGGAGTCTGAGGCACTAATTCCCTGGGATTTCCAACCTTCCTCCCACCAGGACAGGGCATGCCCTACCCCAGGCATTGAATTAGATGTGCTGCCATACTCAACTAATGTGTGGGCAGTTGGCAGTGTTGGCAGTTGGCAGTCTCTAGTCTTTGTGAATGGAAAAGTCCGTGTCAGTGGATGGGTGGGAAGAGCCTCGGCAATACGTTTTTAAGGTGGTTTGAAAGTCTCCCAGAGACACGAAGGTTTCACAGGTGACAGGGAAGCTTGTCTGTCTAACCGCGTAAGGACATGATTATGGTCAAGTGACCAGGCACCGGAAGGGTTTCCCATTCGTAGGATGCATTGTGCATCTGCTGGATTAAAACATGACCCGGCTTGGAAAGTTGAAGTTGGAGTTAACTTCTGTAAGAGCATTTCCCATTTCCTGGGCTCGTCACAACTCTTCCTCCGACACCTCTGAGCGCGGTGTTGTGTTAAGTTATAAGTCTGTGGGCCTTCCATCAATCAGGTGACTTCGAGCTTCACTTCCGTGCAGGTTCTAGGGATTGCTGATGTTTGCCTTGTCCCTTTAGAAAAGTGACATGATCAATTAAACTCTCAGATGTTAAGGTCCAGCATTCTGCCCAGGCGTGATGATTTCTCTCGGTGACTACTGACTTCAACATTGAAATCATCCATCCCTGATCCTCTAGGCTGTACCCCTTTTCCAACAGCGGTCCCCCCTTTCTTTGAGTTTGCATTACTCGTTCTGAGGAACGCATTATTCCAGACATAGAGAAAAGGTGATTCTTTTACAGCTTTTACTTCCTAATATCGAAGGATAAGTTAGCATATAAAAGATACCTTTCTGATAAGCCTTTTGGACTCATTACAAGGTTTACTTTCTCCATTTATTTCTCCTTCAGAGAAACCCCTTGCTTTTGGTTGTGTCTCTTAGGACACTGCTCTCCTGGGAGGTTAAGAGAGTATGTGTACATTTATGGTCCTTCAAAAAACTCTCTAGGACTTGGGTGCTCTGATTTGACTGATGTGTTTGTATCAGCATTAGTGCTGAGATGACAGGAAATACAGCTTTCAGTGGTAACACTCTTTATTAATATCAATTTCCCTTTTCCGATCCTACACAGAAATATCACATATTACATATGGGCCTCCTTGTTCTGATGATCTCTTTTCTCTCCAGGCTGACAAGTGGCTTTCTCAATGTGCCAGAAGTCCTGAAACACAACGTGAAGATAGGGCTAGGCACAGGTTAGTAGTTCTCCGTTGCTAGTTAATGGCCCGTCAGTGCTTTATTTTTTAGCATGACTCCTATATGGTCAACAGGTCTTTTGTGTTAAAAGCAAAACAGTTTCATTCTCGATAGCAATGCCTTGAGAGCCTAAAACGGTAAAGCTGGAAGAAGTAAGGAAATGTATACCAAGGGAGACATTTGGATGATTACAGTACCCTGAAGGAGCCTCTCCCAAGCGTGCAGATGGTTCAGGGAAGCGGTGTGAATCCTCAAGGGTTGGCGGTGTGAACCCTACACAAAGGAGTCTCAGTACAAAGGCGTGGTGTGAACGACTGCCAAACAATCCGCTGCTGACCGGCCACAGAGCAGTTTCACGCCAACACACATCGAATAGCCGAGAGTCTGAATCAACTTGATGGCACCGGGGTTTGTTTTGTTTCGTTGTAGCCTCCCGAAAGCCGTTATTCCTATTTACTGTTCAGAGATTGGCCTTTAAAAGATATCTCTTTCTAAAGTGCTTCAAAAATGCCTTTTTTTTTTTAATTGATTTTTTTTCTCCTCCTTTTGCCCTTCTGGCTAAGTTTTAATGGTTTGCGTTTTGATGTTTTCAATAACAGTATAATCACCAACATTGCCTCCAAGGAAAATCAAAACTGCGTGACCTTGCCCTAGTGAGCACAGATTCAATCCACGCAGGCTGCGGGAACACTGAGAAATTCGTTGAGAACTTGCTTTGCTTCTAAATGTTTAGCAAAATGAGCCTCCTGAATTCCCACAGGCATTTGGCTTGTTTATGAGGCTGAAGGACATTCTGAGTGACCGATAAATAAATCCATCCCCTGCTCTACACAGCACATTTCAAGGATGGGTTTTTGTTTGTTTGATTTTCTGTGTGCAGTGCTGCTCACTCCAGAAATGAGAATCAGGCCCAGCCGTCCAGGAGTCTGCTGTGAATCTTCCATGACTGTGTATGACTGAACTAAAAATTATAACCAAAGCAATGCATTGCTAACAGGTGTTGGGGCACAAGGCCTCATTTGCTATTCTTTTATTTTTATTCTTTGCGAAAGAAAGGGGGCTAGGGAAGAGAGGGAGAGGAAGGAGAGAGGATGAAGAAGAGAAGAGTGAGAGAGGGGGAGAGGGACTAAATTGGAGGGAAAGTTAGAAGAGGGAAAGAAGGGGAGGACAGTGAGGAAGGGAGGAAAGGGGGAGGGGGCAAGATGAGGAAAGGGAGGAGAGAGGGAGGGGGGTGAGATGGTGAGAGAGGGCTCATTTGCTATTCTTGATGCACCTCCCTGATGTTCAAAACCATCAGGACATACTGATGCACTTCTTCATTTTCTGTAATGACTTAAGACACCGTTTGTCACTCTGAGATCTGTGTTAGTCTGGGTACTGTAGAGAAACAAATCCACAGAAACTCATGTATAAGAGAGAGTTTTATATAAAGGGTAAGTTCACATCCAGAAAACATCCCAACCAAGTGCTGCCCAAGCCCACAAGTCCAACATTAACCAATATGTCCGACACCAATCTACAAAGTCCTCCTCCATCTCACAAAACACACACAATGGTGCCGACTGCAGGAGGAAAGCCGAATCAGTGAACGTGTAAGCATCTCAGTGCTGGGAGGGGTCTCCACACTGCTGTTCCAGAACCCAGGGCTGCATGGGGTAGGCCCATGCGGCTTCTCCTTGGAGATGTGTTGCAGGAAGTGAGTCTTTCCAGCTGAAGCAGGGAACTGGCTAAGGCAGCTGCATCCTGGTCCGACCATCAGAAAGCACGAGACCCGAGAACTAGAAAGGCGAGGCTCACTGACCCATTTATCCCTCTGCCCTACAATTAACCCCACATGTGTTTATGGGCCAGGTTGGCACAATAAACCAGCTATATCAAGATCTTTCACAGCAAACAGCTCATTGGTAAGATGTACAGTAATGTATATTACACACACACATACAATAATGTAGGGGAGTAAGTCCAGAAATATCCCAACAAAATCATAGAAACCTTCACTAAACAAAAATATCAAAATGTGCTATTGTTCTGAATATAGCTTCCATCTAGGCCTAAACAAGGCTGAAGATAATATTTTTATTTCTCTAACCCTCCGCCAAGGAGCTCTGGTCGCACAGTGGTTACACCTTGGGCTGCAAACGGCAAGGTCAACAGTGAGAAACCACCAGCCGCTCGAAGAAAGGAAGGCTTTCTACTCTCAAGGATTTGCAGCCTTGGACACTCACAGGGGGCAGTTGACTCGGTGGCAGGGGGGTTGTTTTCCCGCCCTTGGAAATTCTGTGCTCTTCAATCTCTACCATGTCAGAACCCCCGAGGGGCAGTTCTGCCCTGTCCTGTGGGGTTGCTATGAGTCAGAATCAACTTGATGCCAGGGAGTATTTTGGGGGTTTTTAACTGAGTTTTGGCGACAAAAAGAAGTGTGAATGGCCTTTTCTGAAAGGGACCCCAGTGAGACGTAAGACAATGTTATTACTGAAGGAACTTGTCTGCAGACATCCGTTGATCATGCAGACAGGCTTAACGACATTGTGTTTGAATGAGGCCATCCATGTAGGAAATGTAACCCAGTAGCAATATTTCTTTACTTGCCACCACACATAATAATTCATTAGTCTTTTAAAAGAGATGAACCTGACTAGAAATTCTCATCAGTTTTACGTGAACCAGGGAAGTCATAATTTTCAGAATTGTAATTTAAGCCGTGAATTATGATGCTGATCCCTGGATACAGGCACAGGTATTGAGGCAGGAGGAGCCCTGGAGGGCTTTTGGCTTCTAACCAAAGGCTAAGTTTTAATGGTTTGGATTTTTACCTTCCCCCCCACCCCCCCGCCAAGAAATTAAGCACTTGGCCCCTGACCCAAAAGGTCAGAGGTTCTCATCCCTTTGCTGCTCTGTGGCGGAAAGATGAGACCATCTGCTTCCATAGATTACAGCCTTTGAAGCCCTATAGTCCAAGCCTGTTGTGAGTCATAACTGATGCAATTGCTACAGGTTTGTTTTTTGGTTACTAAGGCAGGTAAACAGTTATTTTACATTCACACAAAAAAGGCTTTTAATGGGTTAGGGGGGGAAATGACTATTTTTGTTACATACCATAATCAGTTAAAGAAACATTTAGCAGGATGATGCAAAAATCAGGTAGATGATGCTTTTGAATTTTCCAGGATTTTGTTCTTATATGGCCTCCAGTTCTTGACCTTTGGTTGTACAGCTTTGGCTTAAAAGTAGGCAAAGCTTGACTTCTGAATTCTGTGTCTGCCTTTAGCTGTAAGACCTTGAGTAAGTTGCATAAATTTTCTAAAGCTTCATTTCATAATTTGTATAACACCATCACCAGTAACAACTATAACACTGTCTGTGTTAAAAGCTTGTGAGAATTACATTTTTTAAATGTGCATAATTAGCATTTAGTGCTCACAAAGAAAGATTGCCTTAAAAAGGAAAGAGCAAGGTTGTGTGTTGACAACTGTTTGGGTAAATATGATGGAGTAACTTAAGTCAAAAACGAAGCTCCAGGAATTGATGGAATACCAACAGAAATGTTTCAACAAGCTGATGTGGCACTGAAGCACGTACTCATCTGTGCAGGACATTTGGAAGAAAACTACTTGATCAACTGACAGGAAGAGGTCCATATTTGTACCCATTCCAAAGAAGGGTGACCCAACAGAATACGCGAACTATGGAACAATAAGTAAAATTTTGCTGAAGATCATCCAACAATGGTTGTAGCAGTACATTGACATTCTAAACTAACAGTTCTCAACCTGTGGGTCCCGACCCCTTTAGGGGTCAAATAACCCTTTCGTAGGGGTCACCTAAGACCATCAGAAAACACATATTTCCGATGGTCTTAGGAACTGCGACACCACACTTCTCCTCTATCCGTCTCCATGCGGGTCCACCCACATGCAGATATGCCCACATACGTGAAGATACACCCAGTGTGAAGATTGTTACCCATGTTACACCATGCTTCAAGACAAAATTTCATTTACTCATTTATTTGTAATTAGAAATATTTCTCAACATACTGTTTCTGTGATGAATCACTGTGCTTTAATGACGTTCAATTTTTAACAGTGAAAATACATCCTGCATATCAGATATTTACATGATGATTCATAGCAGGAGCAAAATTACAGTGATGAAGTAGCAACGAAAATAATTTTATGGTTGGGGGGTCACCACAACATGAGGAACTGTATGAAAGGGTCACGGCATTAGGAAGGTTGGGAACCACTGTTCTAAACCTCTGGGAGCTGCCAGAGGTTGAGAACGGGGATGCGGAACAAGGGGACATCATTGCTGATGTCAGATGGATCTGGGTTCAAGGCAGAGAATACCAGAGAGAAGTTCACTTGTGTCTTATTGACCATGCCCAGGTGTTTGACACTGTGGTTCATAACAAACTCTCATTGTGCTCATGTGGAAATTAAATACATGGATCAAGAGGCAGTTGTGCAAACAGAATGAGAGTTTAAGATCTTTTAAGATGGTTTAAGATCAGGAAAGGTGCATGCATCAGGAAAGGGTTGCATGCTAGCAACACACTTATGTAATCTGTATGCCGAGCAATTCACCAGAGAAGCCGGCTTATATGAAGGAGAATCTATCTATTCTTTCCTTCCTCCTTTGGTCAGTGACTTCTGAATCATCAATAGCTTCTCTCTGATGGATCATACCTCCCAGCACACAAATGCTGCTCCAGTATCGTCTGATCTTTTAAGCCAAGAGGGGAGACTCACACTGCCCCGCTGCTCTCGGCACCTTCTAGTCCTTCACCTGCTTCCTCTGACTTCTTGCCCCTTCCTCCGACGAAGCTGTCCGTCTCTTCCTCCTGGTCTCTTGTCACCGTCGCCTCGGTGCTGACAGTTCCACAAGACTTCATCCCACGTCTCAGCAGTGTTTTGGCTTTTTGCCAAGCTTTATTGATACTTCCTTCACATAGCATTCCATTTAATTGTCCGGTCATGTTAATACAAGTTGAGTGATCACCACCAAGGTCAACTTCAGAACAATTTCTTCCTTTACTCATTGTTGTCAGTTCCTACCTCCCCCTGCCATGCCCCTAGGTGATTTGTAATCCAGTTGCTGCCACGGTCATTTCCCTGTCCTGGACTGCATATACCGAAAATCATGCAAGACACAGCAGGAAATGAACAACAATGACAACCAACAACAATGATGAGACAAAGCAGAGAAAAACCTCACTCAAATATTGCAGAGGGAAAGAACGTTAAAATGTGTCCTAAAGGAAATTAAATGATAAGATAGTTGGTACATTTTCACCTAACTCTGTCTGCCACGGTCGGTGTTACAGTACTCTGTCGCACGGCCTGTATCATGCTTGCCTGCTCCTGCTTTTGTAAAAAGTGTTATCTTAGATTCACGACACGCCATTCTCCCGAGTCCCTTTCCTGCTGCTCAGTCTTTCCTTTCTCTTCCTCTCCATGACAGCCTTGCCTTTTAACCCTCCTATCCCAGCATGTGTATTGTTGTGTTTGATTCTCTACTTCACGAGGCAATTGAGGTTCCCAGACATTCAATGACCGGGCAATGGCCAACAAAGCAAGAAACTTCCAGTTCCATAGTTTAAAAAGGCCTATACAATTTGAAACGTCATGATTTCTCTTTCTAATGTTCATAGTCTCTTAAACAACAACAACAACAACCTTGAACCCATGACTGCCAAGTTGGTTTCTACTCACAGTGACCTTGGAGGACAGGAGAAATGCCCCAGAATTCCCAAGGCTGTAATCCTTACAGAAGCAAATGGCTGTATTAGGTTTCTGGCGTGGTTTACCTCAGTTCTTGCTTCACAACACTGAAAGAACGCACGCGGCAGAAGCACTTTTTTGTCAGTCCAAGTGGCTTTTTGAGGGAATGGAAAGTTTCAGGTATGACAGGCTCAAAAAGTACACACGATTTCTGGAAAGCATACAAGTTTGTATGGGGGCGGCTCGGGAGCTCGTGGCTGAAGATGGCCACTTCAGAAGAGCGGGAAAACCCACATGGAAAGACTATCCGAACAGGAGCACAAAACCACACATGTGGAACAGGAGCCGGAAATATCCGGGGGCCAAAAACAGGCCCTGGGTGCATTCTGAAGGAATCTCAACCTCCACTTTCAGTGTGCACCTGCACAAGGCAAGAGATGGGCCGGTGGCCTGCCCACAGCCGGCTTTTCTCCCTCCTGGCTGGGGACGCATGGCTGAGGATATTGGCCGACTTATTGACTGAGTCTCTAGGCACACCTGTGTGATGTCATGTCGCTGGTGCCTAGACTGAAGTGTACCTCCCACCTGGGCCTAGGTGACTTGGGTCTGAGCATGCTCAGTTCTGGATTTTCCCATAGGTGTCTAATTCGTGTGCCTGATTTTTTTCTAATCTCTGTATGTGGCTAATTTTCACGTAGCACAGGCATTCGGTGGAGACAACCCCCCTCCCTTGCTCCCTAATCTAGCGACCTGTCAGCTACATCTTTTTCCCATGCAGTGGCTGGTGGGTTGAAGCTAACTTTCTGTTAACCACCAAGTACTTAACCACTGTGGCACCAGGCTCCTTTTGGTATGTGGCACATGAAGTCTTCCCAGGAATAAAGTACTCAAGAATTCTGCCTCATTATGGAGAAAGCCTTGCCCAGTACCACAGTGAGGTAGTTTATTGTGCCAACCTGGCCGATAAACACATGCGGGGTTAATTGAAGGGTGGAGGGATAAATGGCTTGGTGAGCCTCGGGTGCCTTGCTTTCTGATGGTCAGACCAGGGTGCAGCTGCTTAGCCAGTTCCCTGCTTCGACTGGTAAGGCTCCCTTCCTGCAAAGCATCCCCAAGGAGAAGCCGCATGGACCTACCCCGATGCAGCCCTGGGTGCTGGAGCAGCCACGTGGAGACCCCTGCCAGTGCCAAGATGCTTACACATTCACCGATTCAGCTTTCCTCCTGCAGTCGGCGGCATAGTGTGTGTTTTGTGAGATGGAGGAGGACTTTGGTGTCAGACATATGGGTTAATGTTGGGCTTGTGGGATTGGGCAGCACTCGGTTGGGATTTTTTTTTTTTTTTGGATGTGCCCTTAACCTTTATCTAAAACTCTCTCTTATACATGAGTTTCTGTGGATTTGTTTCTCTAAAGGACCGAGACTCACACACACAGGGATCAGGCAGTTACTGTCACAATGGAGCCCCTATAAGAAAGCTTGACTGCCATGCAAACGTTGTTGTTAGATGCCCTTGAGTTAGGTCCAACTCATAGAAATTGTATGCACCAAGAACAGAACCCTGCCTGCTTCGATGCCAGCCTCACCAGTCTGGTATGTGTGAGCCCACTCTTGCAGCCACAGTGTCCATCCATCGCGCTGAGGGTCTTCCTCTTTTTTGTTGACCCTTGTCCTTGGCCGAGCGTGTTGCCCTTCCCTGAGGTCTGATTTATCCAAAGCACCTGAGATAATGTCTGGCATCCTTATCTCTAGGAGCATTCTGGCTGACTACTTCCAAGATCGAGTTGTTTGTTCTTTTGACAGTCGATGGTCTTTTCAGTATTCCTGGCCAGCATCACGAAGCAAATGTATGAATTCTTCTTTAGTCTTTCTTATTCAGTAGCCAATTTCACATGCCTGTGAGGCGGCAGGCCACCAGAGGAGCTCAAACAATTCCTCCTGACTAACTAAACTTCTCAGTGTGTGAGACCCAGGGTTCTTTATTTGACCAGCACACTGTTGTTTCCTTGGCGTTTGTCTCCTCATATAAAATTGGCAATTAGAAGAAGCCAAAAAAACAAAAACCCCAACTCACACCACCAAGTCGATTCTGACTTATAATGACCCTGTAGGTTAGCCCTATAGGATGCTCTTGAATTGCCCCTCGAGTTCCCGAGACTGTAAATGTTTGTTGGAGTAGAAAGCCTCATCTTTCTCCCTTGGAATGACCAGTTGGTTTTGAACTGCTGACCTTGTTCTTAGAGGTCCACCCATTAAGCCACCAGAAGCTAGCATGATTAAATCAACAGCATAATAAGGCATATCTCAAAATAGTTTAAGAGTTGCAGGTAGTTGCTTCCTAATTTCTCCTTAGTCTTTATATAGGGTTATTTTTATTAACCATTGAGGGAAATACTTTCTATAATTTTTCATAAATGCTAGTACTTTAATCTTGCGTAATCATACCATCCTAATTGCATTGTTTTGTTTTCTTTGTCCCCTTCCAGTCTTTCCCTGAAAACACAAATTTAACTTTTACATGTTATCATATTGATATTATTATTATAATACTTCGTGGGCTTAACATTTTATTTATTAAAGCAATAAAGAAGGATGTACCAGGCTGGATAGTTTGAGCATATTGCACATAATCTGTTTCCCTTGGCTTGATGTTATATTAAAACTTAGGATTTAATGAATAATTCGGTGGTGGATCCATTTCAGAGACCCAGGTTCACACCCTGCCCAGGACCCCTCATGTGCAGCCACCCTCTGCCCTTGGAAACGGTGTTGCTATGATGCTGAACAGGCCTCTGGATCTCAGATAAAGGTGAACTAGGAAGAAAAGCCTGGTGATCTCCCGAAAATCAACCACTGAAACTTTCTATGGATCACAGCAATCTTATCAGCAACCATGCTGTTAACATGGCAGTGGTTCTTTCATTGTGTGTGGTATTGCTGTGAGCTAAGGACAACCTGAGTGCAGCTAACAACAATAACTGTATGTTCATACGGCTGAAAGCTTAAGTAGAGGAAATAAAACTTCTCAGGGAACTAGCTAATCATCTGATAAACAGTGCTCTGGCTTCAAAAAAGCAAACAACCCCCTCCCACCACCAAAAATAAATGTATACAAGTTTATCCAAGGATATGTGAGATGATTGAACATAAAATTGAACTGCAACCTAGAATTACTACTTATGATAGGCACTTGCATTTGATCTTTGCAGTATATATGGGTGCTAACAATTATAAATGTCTACTTAGAAAAGATAGAAGGATACTTCGAAATACAGAGTATATTTTATTAGCTATAGATAAACGTTTTCTAATAAGACATGCTAACTTACTTAGCATTTATTTATACAAACTCATTTAATAACTTCAACATTGTTCTTGCCAAAGGTGGTAGTATTTCAACTTAATTATGATTAGACATGCGATTTAAATCACCAAAAATCTCATTCCTCATGCAATGATGCCAACCAACATATAAAGCTCTCTACATCAGCATTTATTACACTAATTTTCCAGAAGATAAACACTCATTCTAAAAGCTATTCTTGAAAAATTACCATAAAGAGGCATATTTTTAATTTCCCATAAGTTCTCATCTGAATTTTAATTGCGTTGGATAGATTTTGTATGTACGGAACAATGAGTTTATTTTAAGTCATTTATTACATTATCTAAATTATCTTTATGCAGTCTTATTTGTGCAATTTCCATGAGCGTTCTACAAGAGACTGTTCTGAGATAAGAGTGTATTTTTCTTGCTCTGTTTAGCCTCTTGGGAATTGTAGTGGGTTGTACTGTGACCTCCAGAAACTGTATCAACCCAGAACTTCAGAAAGTGACCTTATTAGGGCTGGAAGCGTGTGCGTGTGTATTTCAAGTAAGGAACTTGAGATGAGATCATGCTGAACTAGGGTGAGGCATGGATCGATTGGTGGGTGTCCTGACAAAAGACACCAAAGGGGAGACACCCAGAAGCACACAAGGAAGATGGCCGTGTAAGGATGGAGGCAGGGGCCGGCACGATACTGCCACTAATCAGGGCACCCTAGGAGCCTCCAGAAGCTCGATGAGGCAAGGAAGCAACCCCCGCCCCTGGAGCTTTGGGGAAGGGTATAAATTTGAACTTTGGTAGCCTCAGTAAATTTGGATTTATAGCTCCAGAACTCTGAGAAAATAAATTTCTGTGGTCTTAAGCCTCCAACTTTGTTGGAATGTGTCGCTGCCGCCTTCCAAAAGGCACCTAGGTCTGTGTATGATACTAATTACAGGTTTTTAATTCCTTTAAATGTTGGTGTGTGTTTGAAGATAATATCTTTTTTTTTTTTGTAGGTGTGTTTTTCAAAACGCACCTGATCTCTCGACTGTTCCCTTTATAAGGTTACTGTTCTGGTTTCTCTCGTTCACCGCAGATGTCGCCGGAGGTTACTCGGCTTCCATGCTGGATGCCATCAGAAGAGCAGTGATGGTTTCTAATAGTCTTTCAATCAATAAGATAAATGAGAAAAGCCTCACTCTCAAAGAAGTCTTCAGACTAGCTACTCTTGGAGGAAGTCAAGGTAATGACTATTTGCTCTCCCAACCTTGGTCCAATCAGGTTGCTCCCTGTCCCTGCGTAGAAAACCGTGACGTATGCTGTGATTTCCGCATGCGTCGTAGAGTTCAGTTGCATCTCAGAAAGCGTATCCAAAATGTAGAAATCAAGTCAATGCACAGGCAAGCAGTGGTGACATTCTTTCAACGAGTTCTCTGTCTTCAGCTGTTTGTTACAGAGCTGTCAGATTGATCATTTTGAGAGGTAACTTTTTATATTGGTCACGTGCAAAAAGTTCTTTGAAAATAACCAGTATTCCTATTGGGCAAAGTAACATGCTTTCTATTGGTCTGCGTGATACGAATAATCATAGTCCAAACAAGAGCCGACACTTCCTGGAAGCTTACCTGGAATGGGCACTATGCAACTTGCTTTATTTGCATTTTAAAAACTTCACAACCACGAATGAATTCCATCTTCCAAACAAGGAGCCCAAGGCTTACGTGGCAGCCAACCCACAGTGCACCACAATTCAGATCTGGAAGACCCGAGACCAGATTGTAAGCTCTTGCCTGCTGTTCTGCATGGAAACTTCTTCCTGTGTAATATGCCTGTCTACACAGGGCCTTTTGCGTATATGCTAAAGTGCACTACTTATCCAAGCCTCTTTAGAAGGAGAAAGATGTAAAAATGTAGTTGGTGGATATGCAAATATCATTCATCAGCTTTATGAGTTCTCCCATGTAATCATATTCATATCAACAAAATAGAATTCCTTACTGTATTGCTTTTGGGAAAGTAGAAGGCAAACATTTTTGAAAGTCTTTGTATGACATTCAGTCCCTCCCCACATAATTAGTAGAAGGCACCTGACTTTTTTTATCATTTCTAATAATTTTTGCACTCTTCTATTGTTAGGAGAGTCCTTCAGCTAAAAAACAAAACACTTCCTCCCCACCCCTGAAAATAAGAGAGACTGTTTAATAATCTTTTATAAATAAAGAGGATTTCTAAGTTGGTGCTCAAAGAACTGGCAAAAGATGTCTGGATATGTGTGCACAAAAATATAAAGTATCAGATGGTGCCTAATGGGAATATATTAATCCATTATTTTTTGCATGTATATTCTGGATAGTGATAGAATACAGCAAACACATGCAAACTGAAATAATGTTGCACTCAGTTGACATTCCTTTGAATGTGTCCTTTCAACATGTCACTTGAGCGAGCACCTTATTTAGACAACCCTCCCTAAGGAACATTGGCTTCAATGCCCTCCTTTTGACCAGGAAAGCCAAGGCCTATACTTTCTGAAACTAAATCATAGAAATAAATGATGCTCTTACCCAGTATCCAATATTGATAGAACATGAATTCTAGCTATGAGAGAGACAGAATCGGTAGGTGTTATTGACCTATGTCCTATTTTAGAAAACAATTCTTCTCTGGTGATCAGAAAACCTTTAAGGTTACAAACAAATTGGGCTGTTTTCAAAGTGGGATTAGTAAATTACAAGATTATTCACTTTGAAAAGTAGAACTATATTTTTATCCCGAGGATTTAAACTGAGAAAATGATAGTGAATCTTTCTGCATTACCAGATATGCAGGCAGATGATTATTTATTTGAGGTTCATTTCACTGCCATTAAAATAGATCTTCTAAGCGATTTCAAAGAACAAAGAGAACAAGACTAGCCAAAAAAACAGGGAAAGGAGTTGGAGCACTGAGGATAGAATAGGAGGGAAAAGTAAAAGGGGTTTGTATCAAGTTAATCATCCTGTGTCTCAACAAGATACTCAATCTTAGAGTGGCTAGGAGATGAGGGGTAGACATAGCGCTACCACCAGAATTAGGACCATAGTAATGAAGGGAGCTGTTTTATATTCAGATTTTTCTCTTCCTGTCTTTACAGAAGCTCAGGTGGTGTAGTAGGTGTTATGTGTTGGACTGCTAACCACAAGGTTGGCGGTTCAAATCTACTAGTCGCTCTACTGTCGACAGTTGAGGCTGTCTGTTCTTGTGAAATATTTACAGCCTTGAGAACCATAGGGGCAGTTCTACTGTGTCCTGTAAGGCTGCGAAGAGTTGGAATCAACCCGACGACATGAGAGTTTTTTGTTTTGTTTTTATTTTGATCCTTACTCTGCTTTCGTAAGTAGAAATGGTCTATCCTTTAGAATGAGAGAGCCTGCCTGCCTTCCCTGTTAAGACACTGTTTTTCTCTTTCTAGTGTTAGGCTGGTTGGCTCTGACCTTGAAAACTGGGGTGTTTGCAGTCTGGCACAACAAAATACTGACCGTGCATTGCATTGTGCCCTTCTGTAGCTCTGGGGCTGGATAGTGAGATTGGAAACTTTGACGTGGGCAAGGAATTTGATGCACTCCTCATCAACCCCAAGGCATCTGACTCTCCCATTGACCTGTTCTACGGAGATTTTGCTGGTGATGTATCAGAGGTAAGTGAGAGAACCTCAATCAAAGGGCATTTATCCTAGAAAATAGTCATGACAGCTTCCCAGAAGAAAAAATAAAAGCCGGAACATTTTAATAGAAATCGGGAGAAACTTAGATGGGAAAAGGAAGTCTGTAAGCTATTATTACAACTTCATGAGAGTAATATTCAGAATAATGGCACTAAGATATTGGTATTTTGAATTTATTTTCTCTAAACAGCCACGTTGCAGTGGGCACTTGAGGAGCCCTTACTCTGTATTAAGAAAGCTAAGTGTGGGATTAAGCACTTTCTTAGATCATTGCATCCAAGCATCAGAACAATTCTATGTAGGTAATGCTGACGTGGCTATTTTATACTTAGAAGGCCACTGAAATTCAGAGAAACTTAAGCAATGTACCAAAGGACTCCTGGCCAGTATTTAAGTGGCAGAGTTTGGATTTGAACCAAGGACCTTCCTACCAGACTCTTAGCCACTCTGTTTCATTGATTTTTTTTTCTCAATTTTATAAGAAATGCATTTCAGTGCATTGCTTCCCTTATTAGAAAATGCTTTTACATGAGTAAATAAGATAATTCATACTTTAATAACAATTCTTTATCTGATAGTGTTTTTTTCACAAAGTACGTATTACTATTTATACACTGATTCATTAATGTAAGGGCAAGGCCATGATCCAGAATCAGCTTAATACGGGTTGCCGTAAGGCAGAGGTTAAATTTATTTCCACCTTCTCACGTCTCTATTATTTCCCTTCCTGTTTCTCCACTGGGTTCGATCATAGGCTACAGTGCTCACAAAGAACCGGCAAGAATTCACAAGCTATAATCACAGTCGCATGAGTAATTAGGATAGCAATCCAGAAATAACAGGATGCAATTTGGGATGCAACTCAGGGTACACACCAGGAAGCTCGGGCTTCAGGGTATACTAGCAGGGCCTGGAAGAATCGAAGAAGAGAACAGATCTCTTCCTTCTTCAACCAGCACAGCTGAAGGTCAAGGTCCTCCTGCCACAGGTCCTCCTCGGGGTGACACTTGGGCAGCTCTTCTCTCTATCAGAACGACTCTGCTTTTGGGTTCTTACCAGGTTTTTATAAGCTAGCTGTGCTGTGACTGTCAGGTGCTGGCAAATCAGCTCCAACCCGTAGTGACCCTACAGCAGACCCTACAAACCCTGCCTGGTCCCGTGTCCTCACAGCTGTAATGTTTGAGCCCATTGTTGCCGCCACCGTGTGAATCCAACTAATTGAAGAGCTTCCTTTTTCCCCACTGGCCCTTTACTGAGCATGCTGTCCTTTTCCAGGGACTGGTGTCTCCTGGTAACGTCCAATGTGCGCAAGGCAGAGTCTCGCTGTCCTTTGAAAGAGCGCTCTGGCTGAATGTCTTCCGAAGCAAATATGTTTGTCTTTCTGACAATCACTGTCCTTCCAGCATCCATTGCGAACCCCCTAATTCAATTCACCACTTCTTCTCTGGTCTTCTTTACTCCTTGTCCAACCTTCACATGCATGTGATGCAACTGAAAACAGCACGTCCCGGGGGCAGGTCCGTTTAATCCCCACAGTGACAGCTTTGCTCTTTTGCACTGTGCATATCTTGCGTGGCATATGTACCCAATACCACCCATCCTTCGTTTTTCTTCTGCTTCCATGAACGTAGTTCCAAAACAAAATCAAATCCTTCACGCCTGCTAAGTTTTCTCCATTTACACGATTGTCGTCTATTGGTCCCATTGTGAAGAATCTGGGTTTCCTTACATTGCGCTGTGATCCATACTGAGGCTGATCTTCATCAACAGGTTCTTCCAGCCCTCTTGACATTCAGCAAGTAAGTTCATGTCATCTGTCTACCGCAGGTTGTTAATGAGCCTTTCTCCAATGCTGAGCCCACATTCTTCTTCACGCATTCTAGCTTCCTGGAGTATTTGCTCAGCATACAGATTAAGTATGGTGAAAGGATACAACCCTTTCTTGATTTTAAAGCATGCAGTGCCCGCTTGTTCTGTTAGAATGACTGCCTCCCATTTTTCTCAAATTTATCCACAGTTTGTTATTATCTACACAGTTGAGTGCCTTTTGCATAGTAAGTAAAACACAAGTGAACATTTTTCTGATGTTCTCTGCTTTCAACCAATATCCAGCTGATAGCAATGATAATCGTCATTCTATGCCCTTTCTGAATGCTGCTTGAATTTCTGGTAGCTCTCTGTCCATGTGTTACTGCAGTCATCTTCAGCAAATTTTTACCTGCTTGTGAGTGATATTGTTTAATAATTTCCGCATTCTATTGGATCATGTTGTTGTTGTTGTTTAATGGACATTTCCAGTCTATTTCCGTCTTCAATCTGTTGCCCTCTTCCAAATTTCCTGGCATAGACTAGCAAGTGCTTCATCAAGCTGTTAAAACATTTTAATTGATATTTTGTCCATTCCTGGAGCATTGTTTTTCACTAATGCCTTCAGTGTAACTTGTTTTGTTTTTTTTCTTTTTTCTCCAATACCATCGGTTCTTGAGCATATGTTATCTCTTGGAATTACTGAATGTCAAACAGTTCTTTTTGGTTCAATAAGTCTTTGTCTTTTTGGTTCAATAACTCTTTGTATTTCTCCTCCTCCTCCTCTTTCCCCTTCTTCCCCATGTCCATCTCCATCCAATGTTTTGCCCGTAGAATCCTTCAATCTTGAAACATGAACCTTGAATTTTTCTTTAACTGTTTCAGTTGCATATATGCTGTGGATATTCTTCGGTTTTAGTTTTCTAATACCAGGTCTTTGCACATTTCATTATAATGCTTTACTTTGTTTTTCCTACCTGCCCTTTGAAAATTTCTGTTCAGCTCTTTAATTAATCATTTCTTCCATTTTTTTAGCTGCTCTCCATTCAAGAGCATGTTTCAGAGTCTCTTCTGACATCCACCTTGTTTTTTCTTTTTAAATGACCATTTGCTTTTTTAACGGAAGATGTTATTAATGTCATACCATAGCTCTTCAAGCCTTCTGTCATGAGTGTTCAATGTGTTGAAGCTGTTCTTGAGATAGTCTTTCAATTCAGGTGAGATATATTCAAGGTCGTATTTTTATTCTAATGAACTTGTTTTCATATTCTGCAACTTGAACCTACACTTATGTATACACAATTGATGATCTTTTCCACAGTTGGCCGCTGGCATTGCTTTGGCTGATGATGATGCTGATGATGATATTTACCTGCTCCATCACCTCTTCCCATAGATGTAGTCAGTTTGATTCTTGTGTAGTTCATCTGGACAGGTCCATGTGTATATTTGCCATGTATGTTGTTGGAAAAAGATATTTGTAATGAAGAAGTCGTTGTTGGAAAATTTTATGATGCATCTCTTTATATCACCAAGGCCTATTTTCTTTCTCTTTTGTTTCATTTTTCACATTCCAGTTATCAATAATGATCGATGCATCTTGATTGCATGTTTGATCAATTATACTGCAAAAGCTGACTGAAGTCTTCAATTTCTCCATCACTGGCTTTGGCGGTTGGTGTGCAGATTTGAGTTATATTTACATTAACTATAGACATATAGGTATTACCCTATCAGAGACAGCGCTCTACCACAAGATAAGTCATGGAATATCCTTTTCAACAATGAATGTGTACCATTGCTCTTGAATATGCAACTCCAGGCATAGTAAACCACATGATTACTGACTCAAAATGACCAATACCAGGGCTATTTCAGTTCCCTGATGCCTCTGGTATCCATTTTTATGCATTCCACTTCATTTCTGTTGACTTCTTATTTGCCTAGATTCATACCTGGTACGTTCCACATTCCGGTTTTCAATGGATGCTGGCAGCAATTTCTTTTCAGTTTGGGTTATGCCCCATCAGCAAATGAAGGTCCTGAAATAGGGGTAGATTCTGTGATGGAAACTAAATGTATATTTCCTGCCCTTGCCACCTGCCTGGATTTGCTTTTCTCAACTCACCATGTGTTCTTTCTTATTATCTTTGTTTTCCATTTTAGGCTGTAATCCAGAAGTTCCTGTATCTAGGTAAGTAGATACATGTCTCTATGCTAAATAAAACCTCTCTCTCGCTCTCTCGCTCTCTCTCTCTCTCTCTCTCTCTCTCTCTCTGTATGCCCCTCTGTATTAGAGTATCTTATGGTAAGCCCTAGGCATGATCACTTGCTCTTATTCGTGGTTTTTAAAGGTTCTTCATGATTAAGCCCATTTGAGGCGTGCTATTTAAAAGGCACTGTTTGAAATGTACATGTCCCTCTAGGACATGGAGCAGCCTTAAATCCTACACTGAAAAATGGACAGCCATTGAGTGTTCCATCCTCTCGTGTACATTCTAGTCCCCACCTTCCACCCTAGGCTGTACTATTGGTGTGCAGTAGAGTCTTGTCACACAGCCTTTTAACCACTGTGCTTTCCATTCTGCTCAGTGAGGGAGAGGAGGAGCAATAACCAGTGCCGAAGGCTGTGCTCTGCTTCCCATTCTATGCAGTGACTCAGGCCCCTAAGTCAACTTGCGATGGGCAGTACCTGTGAATTGTGGAGGTCAGGTCCTGCAGCCCATTCATCTCTTGCTGGGTATAGTTCTAGAGTTTCAAGCTAAACGACAACCAGTTGCTATCAAGTAGATTCCCATTCCTAGTGACCCTGTGAGCTTTCAGAGTACAACGGTGCTTGCAGTATACTTAACTCTATGACAGATCTTTTGGAAGTGCATCCCCAGACCTTTATTCCTGGGCACCTCTTGGTGGACACAGCCACCAGCCTTTGATGAACTGTTTGCACCACCCAGGAGTCACCCAGTCTCTGGATTAAGTACTCCTTTCACAGCTCAGGACAGAAATACAAACCAGCTGGAGAACACTGGAGGGTCGGCTGCTTCCACCCTACTGCAGAATTCAAAACCTCACCCTCAAGTTGGATGCAGCATTTTCTTAAGGTCTTACACCTCTGTCCAGATGTCAATAATCTAATGGGGTGGGGGGATAGAGCTTTTTGTATTTTCCGTGTTTTTCTTTCATTTGAAATCATTTAGGTTTGCTAGTGGCAATCTAGATCATTTTTGACCCATAAGCACGTTTTGTAAGATTCCTTGCTTTTTCTTGCAGGAGATGATCGGAATATTGAGGAGGTTTATGTGGGCGGCAAGCAGGTGGTCCCCTTCTCAAGCTCTGTGTAAGGCGCTAGGGCTTCTACAAATGTGCTCCCGGGATGACATGGTTTTGCATCTCCCATCTATCCAGGCGGAGTTAGAAAGTCAAAAACAGATACCTTGTTCTTGGGATGACTCTCTATTTCTGTGAATAGGTATGCGCCTGCCAATTCCTAAGAAGGAAGTTGCACTAATTCGCTACTGCTGGGTTGGGAAGATTTCATAATTTCATGAAAATCCCTCTGTCTTGAGCTGTTCAGAGTTAGTTTAAGCTCAAGCATAAAGGAAATGTTTTTGCTGGTGGTGTTATTATAAGTAAAATCTATTTCATATTTTGAAATGGAGATAAGAGATATTCCTATAAGGTTAAATATTTTGAATTAATGTGAAACTTGGAAACCTGAAAAGGACAAGTTGGGCTATCTGTGTATGAGAGAGAGAGAGAGAGAGAGAGACTAAGAACACGTTTTGCAAAATTACTTATGATTGTGTTTGAACACTGCTTATTGAGCATACTAATTTAAAAAGAGAACTTCTTGAATTTTAAAATGTGTTTCTCGATTGACCTTGTGTTCTAGAAATTTGCACTTAAAGGAATTTGCATTTCTGAGATGTGTTATTGCTGTGCTTTGCCTTCTGTGGGGATGAAATGTCAGAAATTGAATGCCACATGCTTTGTTAATGTAGTTCTGTGCTTGAGAGTGTTTGACAGAAGTGGGTATTAAAGATTTAAAGTCCCTTAGGAATGTTACTCATATAATTATGTGGCATAAATAGTTGTACTTTTGTGTACTTTAAAATCACCTTGATTTATACCTGTGTGGTGTTATTGCTTCTGGTTTGTTCAAAGACAAAACCAATCTCATGTTCCATAAACTGAAGAAGAATTCCATTAAAGTGGCCTATTCTACCCAAGCATTATACAATAGTTATTGGAAATTTCCCCTTATCATTCAGTTGGAATTTTAAAATGAAAGACATATCCTTTTAAAGAAGTGTCATTAAAAAATCAGTAAGCCCTTCCTATTAAAAGTTCTCTAGTTCCCTAATTCATCTAGTTGTCTGTTTCATTCCTTACACTTTTGGGGCCATTAGAAATGTAGAATAACAAAAACAACAAGCACACGCCCCACTTCATGTTTCTATTCGTCACACTTCATGAATCACACTAAATTTCTTTTCAACACCTAGGAACGCCGAACAAAGCAAAGTACGTGTTAATACTTCCCAACTAGTGCAGTGCGTTTTCCCATAACCTAGAATTAAAACCAATTCATGACTTTATCATAAATCCTAAGAACATATTTACGTCAATATGTAATTTAAATCTGACACATTCCTTATTGACTTCCAACCCCAATCGGAATAGTTTTTCCTAATATATCATTGCACATGTTCCTATCTTAGGTGAGACTTCTTAATTTATGGTAAAGAACTTTAGGCCATGTGGCTAATTATATTTACAGAGCTAAGACAATCCCTAACCCTGTACTATAAATTTTATTTTGCAACATATTGATGCTAAGTCAGCACTAGTTACAGAGGTGTTTTTCTTGTTTTGTCTGTTGTTGTTGTTTTCCGACTGACTAATAGAGACTTATAGACTTGATTTGGTACACTAGGCCTAAAGATGGGGCATAGTTTCAGTTGTACTTTTAAAAAAAAGAACAGCTAGTGTTGTGAGATAGTAAGGAACCCAGTACTCCATTTCCGATCTCGTTTTCAGTAGTGTAATTCCTGCTTCCTGTCAAAGATGTGCTGCACGCCCCCACGTGTGCTGATCTCCCCCGCTTCCCTATAGCCTTTGCACCTGTTGATGCTCTCTTCCAATCCCTGCCACAGAAGCTTGCTGACATCGAGTCTACCCCAAGGGAGTAGGGCCAGGGGTTTTGATGAGATGAGCAAGAGCCATTAGTAGGTGGCAGCTGTTGCAAAATCTTACACACTTACCTCCTTCAAGTGTAGGTGCTTTCATGGTGAGCATCTGTGCCCATTTAGACTTAATAACCACATGTAGGAAGTTGTCGTGTGTGGTTTCAGAAGCAGAAAGAATGCCCATCGAAACGCAACCTGTCAAACAGTCGATTTCACCTTCATAGTATTTTAACACCTGCATATCCTTTCTAAGGAGAATAGTCCGTGTTGGGATCTTTACATGCACTTGGATCTCCCTGCATCCCTATAACTTATGTGCTTTATTTCTCCCGGTGCAGTATTTCTGATGGTTGCACAGACTTTTTCCAGCACTACGGGCATTAGCCATATTTGAAACCAGCTGTTCCACACTTTGAAACGTTGCCTTTGCCTGATGTAGGTTGATTTTCTGAATTGTCGGGAGGCCATAGCTCAAGCCAATCTCAGTTGTTATTTTATGCTTCAACACTTTGCTCCCTGCAGGAAAGAAACAAGCAAACTTATCATGGTATTTTTAATGGTATGCACTTGGAAAGGTACACACGTGGTCAATAATTGTGACTGTCATAAATTTATATATATTGCAACCAGAACACAAAACCAAACTACTAAAGTGAATTTTCCTTTCCAAAGAGACAGACAAGGGGAATCAAAGATGAAAGAATGTCCAGGTGATCACAAATTAAGGTAGAAAAGATTCCGCTTCCTTATTTATGCCCCAGTTTCTCCTGTAATTTAATTGCCCAAGACCCCCGAAGCTCAGAGGGTATCTTAGAACAAGAGGAGATCTTTCTAAATTAATGCTTGTGAGTATTGAACCTCACGAGATCTTTTTATTTTACTTCAGTCAGCACCCTCCGTGTGAAAGGAAGGGGGTGGTAGGCAAGCACTCCGCGTTGCTTAACTGAGTTTGAAGTGTCCTTGAATATCTCTGTTCGCAACTGCAACAGAGATCGGAGAGAGGAACTATAATGGGTGTGAAATCCAGCAATGAATTTTGAATCTTTACTCTCTACCACACTCTTCCCATTTGGAATTTTTCCACCTCAGAACCAGGCAGATGGCAAGCTCGAAAGGCAAGCCGGCAGGCAGATTGCTTCAGTTCCACCTGGTTCCATACAGGGAAAGGATCCAGAATCAGATACACCTGTACCCTCTTGGAGAGTGTCTCTTTTTGAGATGGATGACTGAAAGGTTGGAGATAAAGAATCCACCCAGAGGCACTTCAAAAGAAAGGTGATCGATTTCCCCAGAGTCAGCCCATGGAAAAACTCCACGGAGCACAGTTCTGTTCATCTTCCAGCTTGTGGGAAGAGGAAGCAGGGGAGGCAGGGCATGAATGGGAGAAGTAGATGTGTAAGGAAGGGGTCAATTTAGGACAACAAGGAAATTGAATGTCAATTTCAAGATCACTTAATAGTTGAATATCTTGGGGTGCAAGTTACTTGGGTAGCAGATGCTATTCTTAGCACTTCCGTTATGTGGCATTACCTACCTGTCCATTCCCTACTCAAAAGCCTGTCAGAAAGCACGGCTTCGAGAAAATCACCTTAACTTGTTGTTAACTCCTGACTGCTGCTGCTCCTCGGGATAGCTATGTGTGTATTCATGGGGAAATTGTTTCTCAGTATTTGTACTGATTTGCTTATTGTTCTTGTGCTGAATGAGCTCCTTTGTGCTTCAAACTAAATAAATGAATAAATAAGATTTTGTGTGTACATTAATTTTTGTTGTGAGTTCTATCCAGTGAATTTTGGTGTGAGTTCTGTGTCTGATAGGAGGGGGATTCATCTTATGATGTTTTTCTCTACTTAACATGAATTTTTTTTAAAACACAGAATAGAATATATAGCTATGGGCCAATGTATATACCTTGTATTCTATAAGAGGTTCCCCATAAATAGCTTTTAAAAATCAAGCTATAATGTTGAACCTTTTAAAATCATATTGCTGTTACTTTTTAAGTTCAGGAAAGTTAAGTTTATTCTATTTGGGTTTTATATGCTTTAAAGTTTGAAAAGGTTGTATAAAGGTTAAACGGGCCCTAAACAAGTATGTTTCGTATTGTTTCAACCACAACTCAGAGAGAGAAATGCATGTTACCTCAAAAATATGTAAGTATTTGTAAGATTTCCATATGGCTTCCTTACCTGTGAGGCCCCAAGATAGCCTCTGTATTGTTTGTGTGTTTGTTTTTCAGGTCTACCCATTAAACATGTTTTTTGTATCTTTTCTTAATGCTGCAGCTGGTACTCCAAACCTCCCGTGGGTTGTGGTCTGCAATTTGGAAACAGGGCTTCAGGGTGCATTTGCATCTAGATTTGGCTGCTGCTAGACTGGTGGTAGTGAATAAGTTATGATGTAAGTACCCTTGCCTCAGTTTCTCCCTCTGTGATATGAGGGTAATCGAAGGAACTGCCTTAGAGTCATGAGAAGTAAATAAAATAATACCATTTGCTGTGGAAGTCAAGAATGGTACGTGGTAGCCCCATACTGTCTAAGTAGAACTATGTTCCATAATGCTTTCAATGGCTAATTTTGGATGTAGATAACCAAGCCATTCTTCCACAGTGCCTCTGGGTAGATTTGAACCACCTACCTTTGGGTTAGCAGCCAAATATATGAACGGATCATACCACCTAACCGAAAACAAACTTGCTGCCCTCAAGTTGATTCTGATCAATGAGCCGACAGGACAGGGTAGAAAAGCCCTGTGGATTATAACCCTTTACAGGATTAGTAAAGCCTCGTCTTTCTCCTGTGTAATGACTGGGGGCATCAAACTACCGAGCTTGCTGTTAGTAGACCAGTTTGTAACCGACTGCTTGTGACTCCAAAATAATTCACAGGTAGCTCATACCATAGCTCTGGGACACAGTCAGTGCTAATTAGATAATAGCTGTTACTTTTTAAATTAATATATGTACTCTTCATTTATCAACTCTTTAATTATTCAACATTTTTAATTTGCACCAATAGTGTATAGATTCAGTGATCCAGCTAGTTTGTATATCAACAATGTATGTCTGGCAGTAGCGAACACTGAGGTTTGAGTCAGAAGTTAACATAGACTGTACTGGTTATGGTAATGTGTTATATTATTGGGGCCATGATTATTAGTGGCCTTGTAGTTATGTAATGATGTAAGTTGGCACTCATGTAATGATGTAATCATCTTCCATTTGTGATCCATTATGGTCATCCTCTATTTTTATGAAAGGATGATGTTTTTACATAATCTAGTCACATAGACAAGTGAAAAATAGGTATGCAGATTTAAAGTTTTAATTTTAGAATCTAATTTTTGATATGGTATTTGTAAGTGAAAGTTTACATAATTGGGTGACTGTATTAGACTGGGTTGACTACAGAAATAAATCCCGTGACACTCAAATATATGTAAGAGAGAGCTTTATATGAAGAAGTAATCAAGCAAACATCCCAGCCCAGTCCATATCAAGTCCATAAGTCCAATACTACTCCATAAGTCTGATACTAGTCCATAACTCCCTAGTCAGACTCATGCAGCCACATGCAATGATTCAGAATGCAGGAAGATCACAGGCCAGTGTGTGCAAGGTCTTGTAGAGCCAATGGCAGTGGACGCGTCTCCACGGCTCTGGATGCCATCAGCATGACTCGAAGTGGCTCGTCAACAGGAAGGTGGAGACATGAACAATACCTTCCCCCTGGGTGGATCAGTGCCCTGCTCCTCCGGTGCCATCATCTCCCTCATTATTTTTTCCCCTCCTTTACTCCCCCACAAGTCCCTCCTCTTTGGGTTGGAATTCACCACATCCCCTCGCACATTTGTTGCTCCCTGATTTTCCTGATTTGGCCGATCCTCAAGGGTGTTAGGTGGTGTCTCATGGTTGTTTTAATTTGCATTTCTCTGATGGCTAATGATCAGGAGCATTTTCTCAGGCTTATTGGCCATTCGGGTCTCTTCCACAGTGAAACATCTCTTTGGGTCTTTTGCCCACTTCCTTGGGGGGTTAACTGTTTTCTTCTTTCTGCAAGCTGGGAGGGTATTGTAGATTTTAATAAGCCCTTTGTCTGTTGTGTCATTGCTAAAAATCCTCTCCCCATTTGTGGGTTCTCTGGTTACTCTCTTGGTGAAGTCTTTTGATGCACACAGGGGTTTTATCATTAGAATATCCCATTTGTCAATTTCAGGTTCATCTGTGTGGGTACCCTTCCCTACTATACTGAGCTTATGGATTCCCTGAACCAGGGTTCTTAGGTTTGTCCTGATTCCTTTGTGGATGATGCTGATAATTTGGGGTTTTACTTCTAGGTCTATGACCCACCTTGAATTTGTTCTTGTACAGGGGGTGAGGTAAAAGGGTCTTGTTTCACAAGGGTCTTGTGGATATCCATTGTTTCCAGCACCACTTGTTAAAGAGGGCATCCACCTCCCACTTGATGCATTTTGGGACCTTGTCAAAGATCAGTTGTCTATTTGCTGATATTTTATTTCTGGGGTTTCTGGGTTGTTGTTTATTTCCCCATTGGTCTGCCTACCTGTCATTATTCCAGTACCATACTGTTTTGACCACTGTGACTGTATAGTAGGTGATAAAGTCAGGTAAAGAGAGCCTTCTGACTTTGTCTTTCATCTTGAGGAGTTCTCTGCTAATTCTGAGCTTCTTCCCTCTCCATATGGAATTGGTGGTCAGTTTTTCCAATTCTTTGAAGAAGGTAGTTGGTATGCGAATTCAGATAGTGTTAAACTCATATAGTGCCATGGGTAAGATTGACATCTTTACTATATTGAGTCTTCTGATCCATGAGCATGGGATATTCTTCCTTTTGTGGAGGTAGGTTTTGGTGTCCTGCCATAGGGTTCTGTAGATTTCCTTGTATATGTCTTTTGGGTTTTTTTGGTTAAATATATCCTTATGTATTTCCATTTGTTCTTGGCTACTGTGAAAGGTACTGCCTTCTTGATCTCCTCTTCCATGGTCTTGTCCAGTATAAATAGCAAACCAAATAGACTTCTATATGTTGATCTTGTATCCTGCAACTCTTCCATATTCTTCTGTCACTGCTAGTACTCCTATTGTAGAGCTTTGGGGATTTTCAATGTATAAAATCATGATGTGTGCAAATAGTGATAGTTTCACCTCCTCCTTGCCCAGATGGATATATTTAATGTCCTTCCACTGCTTTATGTTGTTAGCTAGGACCTCCAGCACAATGTTGAATAGAAGTGGGGGGCAAGGGGCATCCTTGCCTGGTCCCCCTTTTCAGTGGGATTGTTTGTCTTTTCTCCATTGACTGCGATGTTGGTTTTTGGTTTTTCGTAAATAGCTTTTATTAACTTGAGGAATTTTCCATCCATTCCTATCTTCTTGGGTGTCTTCATTAGGAATAGGTGTTGGATGTTGTCAAAGGCTTTTTCTGCATCTATCGATATTATCATGACGTAATCCTGCTTGCTGAAAGTGAAGAGGAGTTACCTAGAGCACTATGATGAAGGTCAAAGACTCCCTCCTTCAATACAATGACACCTCAACATAAAGCAAAAATCCCCAAGGGCTGGGGCAATATATAAATAACATCATGATAAGTGGAGAAAAGATTGAAGTTATCAGGATTTCATTTTACTTGGGTCCACAATCAACACACATGGAAGCAGCAATTGGGAACTAAGTGGAACTATTACACTGGACAAAAGTTTTAGAAGGAAAAGATAGTACTTTGAAGACTTCAGCCTTAAAATTATCATGACCCAACCCATGGCATTTTTATTTACCTCATATACATTTGAAAGCTGAACAATGAAAAATAACTGAAGAATTGATGCATTCGAATTACAATATTGACAGAGTACTGAACGTTTGTACTGCCAGAAGAACAAACAAATATATGTTGGAAAAAGTACAGCCAGAATGTTCTTTGGAAGCTAGGATGACAAGACTTCACTATATTTGGGACATGTTATCAAGAGGGACCAGTCCTGGAGAAGGACATTATGCTTGTTAGAAGCTGAGCAAAAAAGAGAAAGACCTTCAATGAGATCGATAGAAATAGTGGTTAAAATAATAGACTTGAACACAGGAACAATTTTTAAAAATCATTTTCTTTATTGGGGGCTTTTACAACTCATCACAATCCATACATACATCTATTGTGTCAAATACATTTATACATTTGTTGGCATCATTATTCTCAAAGCATTTGCTTTCTACTTGAGCCCTTGGTATCAGCTCCTCATTTTTTCCCTCTCTCCGCGCTGCGCCCCCACAGGAACAATTTTCAGGACAGCACAGGATGGCGTAGTGTTTCGTTCTGTTGTACGTAGAGTTGCTATGAGTCAAATTTGACTCTGAAGGACCTCACAACCACAGCAACAATCACATGGATATACCTAGACCTACAGGGGATGCACTCCCATAGATACAGAAGCATACAGCTGTGCTTAGGTACCACATACGTACTTTTTGCTTGTTATTGCTGTTGTTGCCAAATTGAATATGTTATAGCATTTGCCCAGGTTCTCCCCTTTTCTTGTGCACTTTTTAGCATCTTTATTTTCATTGGTCGAGTTGTGCAGACTTCGCCTGTGCTTAGTAGTGCCTTTCCCATCATCAAAAATAATAACTGTTTGTTATCAGATAGTAGTAGCTCCTATTTTGAATACCTACTCATAACTTTATAACAGTGGGATTGTGCAATATTTGTCTTTTCTGATTGGCTTAACTCACAGAGCGCAATGTTCTCCAGATTCATGCAAGTCATGTTTTGCATATGCCTCATTATTATTGACTTAAAACATAACAAAACAACCCACTCTAATTGGTTCCCACCCAGGGTGACCCTATAGAATAGGGTAGAACTGCCCCCATGTATTTCTGAGATTTTAACTCTGTGGGATTAAAAAGCCTCAAATTTCTCCCACGGAGCAGCTGGCGGTGGTGAACTGCTAACCATTGGGCTATCAAACCAACACCTAACTCAATCTACTACCAGGAATAATATTCCATTGTATGAATGTACCAAATTGTTTTCCCATTCATTCATCGATGGATGCTTGGATTCTATCTTTTCATTATTGTGAGTACAATTAACATTGGTTTATATGTACCTATTCGAATGTATACTTAGGAGTGGAATTGTGATGTATACTTAGGAGTGGGATTGCTAGGTCTAACATTTTGTGGAAGTGGCATACCATTTTCCATAATGGCAGCACCATTTTACAAGCCCACCAACAGTGTTTTAAAATTTCAGATACCCCATACCCTCACCAACATTATTTTATGCTGTTTAAAAATGTTTGAGGGGAGTTCACAAAAGTTCAAGGTGAAATTCCACTGTCTTTCGATTCGGATTTTCCAGGAACTTTTTTGAAGTACCTTCATATTTCTATCAGTTTATGCTTTAGAATTCAAACATATTAAAGATCCCCTGGTACATAAAAAAAAATTCTTAAGGACCTCATTAGACTTTTTTTCAGCATTGATTTGTTGATTATTTTTTTTATTTATAACAGGAACTCCTAAGAGAGTAGTAGAGTTGATCTATAAACTCACCCTCAATGCTCTGCACTCTTTCGTCTTTCCTTCTCCTAAAGAGCAACTTAGTCAAAATACCCAGAAGAGAAATTTCATGTGCATAATTTTACATTAATGTGAGCCTAATTTGCACATGGTGGGCAAATGCTATAATTAGCATTTGGGTAATTCACCATTGGGTAATTAATAGACACAGAAGATTTATTGTATTGTGTTACATTCAGAATTTAAGTAAAATAAGGTTTGGATTAAAAGAGAAATACCTGCCAGTAGTAAGACAGGTTTTGGCAAAAGTGTTTTAAAACTCTATGAAGAAACCAATCAGGCTAAAGTTCTGTCCACAAAAAGGGCTGTCACCGATGGAAGCATTTGTTGCTTTTGTTTGCTAAATATTGTTTTAAAATAAGATGAGGGAAAAAGTATCTGTCGTTTCATGATAGAACAGCATTTTAAAGCACAAACCCTTCTTCCCACTATCTCGTTATCCTACAGATTGCCTTTATGACAATCAAAAAAACCTATCGAATCATTTTTCAATCAATGACATATGTTTGGCAGTAATGAGCACCAAAATTTGGGTAAGAGTAAGAGTGACTGTGATGGTGAAGGGTAGATTTCAGCTTGGCTGGGCCATGGTTCTCAGTGGTTGGGTAGTTATGTAATGATGAATCTAGCAGTTATGTAATGATGTTGTCACCCTTCGTTTTGTGATCTGATGTGGTCATCCTCCATTTCCACATAAGACCTATTTCCAGATAACGGAATGGAGGTAAGTGGGGCTATGTAGTCAGGTCAAAGTGCTACAGCGTGAAGGAGAAGGCAGACCAGTGACGAGAAGACAGAGGAGGGTGGAGAATGTCTCCCAGAGGAAGAGAAAAATCCCTGGAGCTTGGCTCCGGGAAGAAGCATAGGAATGTGTAACTTAAAGTTCACTCTCAAAATCGTATTCCATAAATAGTGGCATTGTTATCATGGTGATAAATGGCATGGTTGAACTTGGAGAATATTATAGTGCATGAAATTAATCGATCTTAAAAGGACAAATGCTATGTGAGACCACTTGTAAAAAGAAAACATTAAGACAAAGTTTCCTAACAAAAGAAAGACTTTGAAAACA
>NW_022103919.1:12251662-12254114 GCF_000313985.2 Echinops telfairi
TGTTATAAATATCCAAATGACCCTTGAAGGAAAACCGTTCCCCACTCCTGGAGGGTAAACAGGTGTTGGCTTGGGTGAAGGGGAAGATAGCATCCACCAATGGTGGGGGCAGGGCCAGCTACTGAGGGGTTTGTTATGCTGTTTAGATTGTTCGACACAACATGGATGGTCTGAAACGTAACCCCCACCTAATTCACACTAAAAGGTTCTTTTTAAGTAAGCTGTTCCAACAGGAGGACTGGGGCGAGCGATGGTGATTCCTTATGAACCGCCCTATGGAATAGAACACTAAGATTCCCTGTGACTTCAATACCTGGTTTGTGGAGAAGACTGCGTTCCAGAATAGGAAGGGATTTGCATGACATCACATTTGCTCTGCTCAAGAGCGTGGGTTTTATTCTGTAAACCACAGAACATGAAAGAAGGACGTGATTGGGCTTTGTAATCGCTGTATCAGCAGGGGGGGTGAGAAAGGGAGAAACGAGCAAGAACACACCTAGTGCCAACAGGCTGATTCCAGCTCACAGGGACCCGAGATCGGGTTTCAGAGATGGTACATCCTGATCAGAACAGACAGCCTCACCTTTCTCCCAAGCAGACGGTTGGTGGGTTTGAACCATGGCCTTGCTGTTGGCAGCCCACCACCTAACCCATAGCACCCGTTAATGCTCCTGAGAAGGGGGCAATAAGGAAGGTATAGTGGCAAGAGAGAAGTTATCACAACACTTTGAGGGAAAACCCAAAAAATAAACCCAGTGTCATCCAGTCGATTCCAATTCATAGCAACCCTACAGGCCCAAGTGGAACTGCTCCTTAGAATTTCAGAAACGGAATCGTTTCTTTGTTCTTCATTACATCTTTGTAAGCGGACAGCCTCGTCTTTCTCCCACACACCAGGAACCAATAGTGAATTTGAACCACTGACCTTGACAACCCAGCACACCTGTAGAACAACTTCTTCAAAGATTTCAAAGATCTCCTGGAGACAGACAGGGGGCCAGCAGGCAGGAAGGTGGAGGGCGAAGAGAGAGCGACAGTTCTCAGAGCCCCTCACTCTCATGCAAAAGACTAGCCCCCCACCCCACCCCCGGGAGGCATCATCGAGCAACAAAAAACAGGACTCTGAGATTGTGGGGACAATAGGCAAATAAGCAGTTGAGTATATGGAAGTAAAAGCAGAGCTGTTCTGCACAGTAGTTCTTTTTATCATATTAAAGACTGAGGTGCTTTGTAGTAAAGAATACTTTAAACTTCCCAAACTGATGTCTCAACAAACTCCACACCTTTTTTTTTTTAATGTCACATCTAACTAATTGGTCAAAAAAGTGAGGGCCGTGATTTGTGAAATTATGGGTGATTCTTTTGAAAAGTGAAAGCTATAGTTAAGAGTTGTTAGTTTGGAAAGGATGTAGAATTAAATCAACTTTAAAAAAATATATGGTGGGATAGTTTGTCTGCACTGTTGATGGAGGAAAATGTCCTTGGAAAGAGAAAGTGCTACTGATGGGAGAGGGAACCGCTCACGCAGACCAAGGATCTGCCCAGAGCATGTGGGGAGAGGTTAGCAGGGCGTGGATGGGAGAGATGGTGATGAACATCGTAAATGTGTTTGGAGTCTGAGAAGAGAGACGTTGAGCGAGGACCTTGTTGGTGGCCTTTCATCTGTGGGTGTGTGGGTAAGATGATCAGTAATGAGATCAAATTAGGTCTTTCAGGAATGTAGTAACATTTCCAATATTGACATTGGAAATTATAAATCTCAGCTCTAAGGATAATATAAAGAAATAATTGAGATGTGGATTGAGAATCCATATGG
Organism: Echinops telfairi; assembly: GCF_000313985.2. NCBI lineage: Eukaryota > Metazoa > Chordata > Mammalia > Afrosoricida > Tenrecidae > Echinops > Echinops telfairi. Next base: position 12,253,479 of record NW_022103919.1, read on the forward strand.
TTTCAAAATCATACAGTTTGTGATCACTAAATGTAAGTGAATTTTCATGAGTGCTAGTCAATAAAAACCAAACCCACTCCCGTTGAATCAATTCCAACTCACAGCGCCATGGTATCGGCTTCTTAGTCTCATCGTTCTCTTTCAAAGGAGCTGGTAGGTTTGAACTGCCGGACTAGGGTTAGCAGCCCAATGTCTAACTGACAGCGCCACCAGACTCCATAAAGCACCCATAGACAGATGAACTTGAAAAACGAGAGTGGCTGCTCTTGGAAAAGCTTATAGACACTGGTTTTCATGCCTCGTGGAATAAAGGCGAGGCTTTCTCCTCTGGCGAAGAGTTCGTCTACTCTCTCCGACAGGGTGGTTATGAGTTGGCATCAACTGGATGACAAGGAGTTTGGGTTGAGTTTTATTGGAGTTTTTTCCCCCCAGCCATTTAAAAATAGAGAAATCATTCTTAGCTCGTATTCCCTGCGCAGAAGAAACAATGGGCAAGATTTGGCAGATAGGCATAGTGTGCAATCCTTGTGTACAAAAAATTAACAGTAGCAATGATAAACATACAAATTTCCTCTAGTTCTTGAATGCTTCTTCCCCCTACCCCCCAACTATCATGATCCCAATTCTACCTTACAA
>NW_022103919.1:12254581-12256590 GCF_000313985.2 Echinops telfairi
AAAAAAATAAATTACAAATAAATAAAAATAAAGACCTGGATCTAAAAAAAAAAAAGAAACAGTATTGGTACATGTAAAGTACATGTAAAGTGCAAATGGTTACTGCACTGGGCTGCTAACTGAAAGGTTAGGTGTTTAAATCCACCCAGAGGCACCTTGGAAGAGACGCTTGTCAATTTACTTCCAAAAAACCCACACTGAAAACCCGGTGAAGCACAGTTCCACTCTGAGACTCCCGGTGGCCATGGGTCGGAATCATTTGACAGCAAGTGATTGGTTTGGTTTTGGTAACTGGACTCTACTTCAATAGCTCTCGGGGTGCTGTGGGTTAGCTATTGGACTGCTAGCCTCAAGGTCAGCAATTCAAGCCCATCGGCCACTCCGTGGGACAAAAGGTGAGGCTCCCTGCCACTGTAAAGAGTCAGGAGTGGCAGCCCTGCCTGTGGCCGCCATGAGACGGAATTGAATCTGTGCCTGCGGGTTTGGTTCCGAGTGGGTAGTCTCGTTAAGAAAATGAAGGTCTCATTTCCCAGAAATGTAAACTCTTCTAAACATGTGAGTGGATTTAAGCATCGAGCATCATCTTGTCCAATACTTACTAGGACAGTCCACTGCTAAGGGACTCATTTTAAACAGCTTTCTTTCATTTTAAGATAAAGGACCATTAGAACATGAGTCCCATTTGAATCAAGTGACAGAAAAAATGAAATTATTTTATTTTTTAAATGCAATTATTTTCAAGTTAATTACACTGACCTTTTGCTACAAGATACACAATGGACGCTTTCCAGGTACGGTGTGTGATTGCTGGAATACAAACTGCCCTGCAAAGTGAAAATAATGCTTAGCCAGTGCACCACCTAGTGGTTAAAATGTGAATACAAGGTTCTAGAAACCGGTTTCCCTCTGAAAGGGCCAAATGCAGGGAAATGCGGATTGAAAATTATTTTTTTACACGACAAAATAGAAATTCGTGCTTTCAGAAGCTTATTTTTTCCTGTATAGAAAACTATAAAGGAAAAAAAAGAAAAATAATAAAGGGCACAAAAAAGCCTGTAATTTCAGAGTTAAAACCGAGAGACAGCAAGAGATAGTGAGCAGGGTTTGCCCGAGCCTGTCCAATTTGGCGGATACAAAAGCTTGACAAATTACTTTCCAGTGGCAGATTGAACAAGTTTATTGAATTATCACAAAAATTCGAGTGAAAGGAAAAGCCAAAACACAAACCAAGCTCTACCACCAAGCCCATTCTCCCTCCTAGTGCCCTAGAGGAGAGGCTAGAACCGACCCTGGGGGGTTTCCAAAACTTTAACTCTTTCTGGGAGTTAAAAAGCCTCATTTTTCTCCCAAGGAATGGCTGGTGGTTTCAAACTGCTGACCTTGCAGTAACCACTACACCATGAGGGCTCCCCAGTGGGAAGGAACAGGTCATCTAATTTCACAAATAGGAAAACTCAGGCCTCTTACCATAGTTCTCAGCGGCAACAAAGTTCCACTCCAATTAGCTTTTCAAATATCCATTCCAGCGTCACCATGGTCACAGGGATTTGGCATAGACAATGCACCCAGTTGCCTTTGCTGAATTCACGAGTCGGACATAAGACCATGATTCCAATCAAGGAATCAGCTTCAGCTTTTGAATCTCCTATTTGTTTGGACAAAGTCCTCAAAACAGAGCAAGCCGCGGGGTGTGTATCTCAGCACAGTAGGCTTCTATCTGTGAGAGAGCTGGAAACCTGTGAGAGGGCAGGGGTTCTCTTAGGTAGATACTCAGGGGTCTGATAGTTCTCAACAAGAGCTTTTAAATGTTGTCATTGTGCTCCATGACAATATAAAAAAAATCCTAATGTTTTAAGTCATTTGGATTAATTTTTTAGGATCTCGTTCTGTCAAGCCTCCCCAGGGACTGATTTGCAAATGTATTCAAGGTATGAAGTAGGGCCCTGGTGATGGAGTGGCCGCCTGATGGAGTGCAAACAGCAAGGTCGGCAGTTTGAACCCACCAGCCG
>NW_022103919.1:12257688-12260242 GCF_000313985.2 Echinops telfairi
GCTGCTTGGGAGAAAGACTGGATTTTCTAATCCCGTAAACGGTTCCAGTCTCAGAAACGCAGAGGGTTGCTGTGAGTCAGCCGTGACTCGACGGCAGTGACTTTCTCTGGTTTGGGGTTTGGAAACCCGCAGGGGCCATTCTACTGTCCTCTAGGGTCACAACGAGTCCAATTTGGCTTGAATGCCATGAGTTTGGTTTGAATTTTGGAACCAATTAAGGAGTCTGGGGCCCAGTGGGTTAAGCAAAGGGGTGCTAATCAGAAGGTTGACCATTCAAAGCCACCACTGCTCTGCAGGAGATAGATGTGGCTGCCTGGTTCCGGCTGGATTTCCTTGACTTCCTTCCCGGAAATCCAATGGAGACCTTTTATCTGCCCTCTAGGGTTGCTATGAGTTGAAGTTGACGTGATGGCAGTGTATTCGTGACTTTGTTTGGCCAGTGGGTTGGTTTGTGGGTAGGTGTCAAACCATAACACCTGCTCCAGGTTATCCAAGTTGGCTCTCAGTCAGCAGATGTGACCCCTTTGGCCAAATGAAATGGTGGACGGGGGAAATGGGGAAGGGGTGCTGCAATGGTCCCATGAAGGATGAAAAGGTCAAGGCTGGAAAAATGAGAATCTCCATTCTGGAAAAGATCTGGCCTGGCGGATGCTTCCCTTCATTCTTCTCCACTGAATAGTCACCTTCGTTTAAGCCTTGAGAATGATGGTGAGTGCAAGACTATGTGCCAAGACTCCCTCTGTTCGTCAACCATTAGTCTGGGACAATCCCTTGAGTTTCCAAAATTTTGTTCTCCTTGTAGCCTTCCTATTCTTGGCCTCATCTATAACCCTTACAAGAAAAAGTCTATTTGTCTCAATATCGGAAGAGAGCCATTGTGGCACAGTCACGCATTTCTTCTCCAGATGGAGTAACCCCAGTTTTCCATATAACACTGGTTTCTAATTTTCCATCGAGCTTTCCTTCTCCCAAACAGTAGCCGTGTGCTACATTGTTGTTAGTTGAGTCAGTGTGTCTCATGATGACCCTGCGTGTGCCAAATAGGGTTTTCAATGTCTGCGACAATTCAGAAGTTGGTCAGCAGGTCTGTCTTCCAAAGTGCCTTTGCGGCTGTTCAAACAACCAAACTTTTGGCTAGTAGTTGAACACTTGACCATTTGCATCTCTCAGGATTCCAACAGAGTACGTTACTAAGCTCTTACTAAGCCATTGAGTTTATGCAGATTCAACCCCAAGCCAATTGCCATTGAGTCAATACCAACCTGTATAACCCATACCCTGTACGACAGAATAGAACTTCTCCTTAGGATTTCTAAGACTATCTGTCTTTTCAGATGCATTTCTTAGCTTTCTCCAGTGGAGTGACTGGTGGGTTTGTACTTTGTTAGGTCGAATTGACTAGGGAAACCAATCCAGTGACACTCACGTATGTGTAAGAAAGAGCTTTATATCAAGAAGTAATTGTATATCAAGAAAACACCCCAGCCCAGCTCAACTCAAGTCCATAAACCCAATAGTAGTCCGTAAGTCCCTTTTCAGACTCAAGCAGCCACATGCAGAAAGCAGGCAGATCACAGGCATAGTCATGTGTGCAAAGTCATGTGGCTCTGAGGTTGGTGGAAAATATCGCAGGGCTCCAGCAGCCCTCTGTGGTCGGCCTGCAGGAAGATGAGGCACAGAGAGAGGCCGCCCTGCAGAGAGCTATGAATCCTAGTCACACCTCCAAGTGAGGTCATCAGACTGCCACCTGACTGACAGGCAAAACCCCACCCCTACGCTTCTGTCAATCCTCAAGTTGACAGGAAATTTTCCAACCACCACAGCCACAATCATGGTGACTCTTTATTGCCCTCGACTGAAGAGGAATCTTCAGGTTTGGTGACTGGTGAAGAGGAGGGGAAAGTGTCACCTCCTTGATGCTCAGAGACATTTCTTCAACCGTGTTTCCTATTCTAAGGTGTTTCATGGGGTGGGGAGGGGGAGAAAAGTTTTGTGCCTAAATAATTTTGGAAAATATTTCAGCCTTATTGGCTTTCCCCTGAAGATTTGCTATTCATATTAGAATGCTAATGATACTGGGAAATTTTTCAGCAAAGAAACATGTCTAACTTTGCTTCACTCATTATTTCCAAAGCCATTAGGCCACAAAATCACCTTCCGGTCTTGTTCTCCATAAGACACATCTTAATGTCCCAACGATACTTTGTAATTTTATAAATAAATGTTTGATATTGCCCCTGCAGCCTATAGTTTTGTGTTCTTTGGTCATATGATGTTATAAATTCACATTAAGCTTCACTAGCTATTGAAGGCTTTCGGGGTTTTTTTTTTGGACGTTACAATTATCATTTATTATGTATTATATTATTTATGGCATCAAGCGTGTACAGTATGAGCCATCAGTAGCAGTAATGACAGAGCATGCGCTGTGACGCAAAAACCGCGATAGAGTGAAGCCGCGGAAGTCGAAGCGCGACGTGGCGAGGGTTCACTGTATATGGGACTCTATACTTTCTGCTACATTTTCTGTAAACCAAAAATTGTACTTAATTAA
>NW_022103919.1:12260498-12264123 GCF_000313985.2 Echinops telfairi
TGACGTGTCCGAAGCACGTGAGATGACTGCCGTCCCGGGAGCATGCTGGCTGTACTTCTTCCAAGACGACCTGTTTGTCCTTTTGGCAGTCCACGGGACATTCAATATTCTTCATGAGCACCGTCATTCAAAGGCATCCCTTCTTCAGTCTTCCTGATTCAGTGTCAGCTTTCACACACACTGCTTCTGTTAATTCATGCCTCTTCTCATCCTGAAAAATTTCAATAAGGACTATGGACCCAACTGGTGACTTTTCCTCTATTTGTATTAAGCATCATGTTACTACAATCCGCTCATCATTTTAACCGGTCAATATCTTTACATCCAGAGTCCACCGTGCTGACTGCTTTGTAGGGCGTCCTGGTGGCATAGTGGGTTACACAGTGTGCTGCTAGCTGAGAGGTCAACAGTTCAAACTCACCCGGCACTCTTTGGAGAAAGATGAGACTTGCTTATCCCATGAAGGTTTACAGCCTCAGAAACTCAAAGTGTGTGTGCTGGCAGGGACCATGGACCAAGATGTACAAAAAAGTACATTGAGTTTCCCTCTCCCTATGTATACAGATGTCTGTGTATAAATACACACACACACACACACACACACACGATATCTAAAATAAGCTGCTAGCATTTGCTAACCTCAAGGAAGGAGGACTGGTGGGGGTGGGCACAGAGAGGTTATTAAATATTACTTTATCTAATTCCACAATTGTTTGAATGCAGGGTTAGGGTTATAATGCAACTTGGCTACATTATACATATTCCTATTTAGTTTGTTTTTATAATCATAAATAAGCTGTCAATTTTAGAGAGCATATACAAATATTCCATGTCTTGTTAGTAAGTCATTTATCTGCATGGCCCTCTCCCCATAAGAATTTAGGGGCCGAGTGAAAGCAAAATGACACTTCATAGGTGGCGTTGGGCTGCTAACCCAAATGTCAGTGGTTCAAACCCATCAGCCACTTCAAGAGTTACAGGTGAGGCTTTCTGCTTCCTTAAAGGCTTCCATCCTTGGAAACCCCAAGGGGCAGTTCCGCTCTAAGCTACAGGGTGTGTGTGCGTCATGGCAATGAGTTTGACTACAAATAAAGGTTTGATATTCAATTATCTAGGTTGAGTGAAATCATTCAACTGGTAATGAATTCAATCAATCGTCTTTTTGTCTAAGACACAACTGATAAAACCACACTACCAAATAATGAAGTGGGAAATGTGTTGTGGGCCAGAATGCAAATGGGAGCCCATGTGACCGTCTTAGCCAATTGGGCTCTAACCCCATGCTAAATTCAGAGAGTGAACAGCATATTAAATTGATTTGTCTCTGCAACTTTCAGAGTATATAATGAGATAAGGAGCCATTTAACAGAGCCACTCAATTCAATTATATGAATTTCTCAGGCATCTTGCTGTGACAATAATTGAAAATAGCATCAACTAGTTTGCTTTCTGCAAAGAACTATTTATTTAAGTCAATAAAAACGTTTTTACATTTCCCGATGTATGTTTGCTTCTTCTGCCCATCGATAGAAAGGTTTAATAACTATGCTGTTTAATTATTGTGGAAATTGTTCACTAAATCTCTAGGATTGATCATCCTGGGTGACAACATTTGTTTAAGAGGGTAAAACCCCAAACCAAAAACCAAATAGCTGAGTTTGCCTGTATTTTAAGGCTTTGTGGACAGATCCAGGCCTTTGTGGGTCACAGAGAAATGTACACCTTCAAAGTAAAAAACGGGCTCCGATCCTCCCCTCCACACCCCCAGGTACCATGATCCACCTTGGGGCTACTGCCTCAACTCCCCACCAAGATGGGGGTCTACCCTGCAGAAGAGCAACTCAGATGTGTTGTAAAAGATGTTTTGATCCTGAAAATAATGAGAGAGAAGGCCAGAGAGAGATGTTCAAACAAGTTCAAGATGTTACCAAACGTTGCAAGGATACTGGGGTCCTCATGCTAGTGAAATACCAGAAAGAAAATTCTACACAGAAAGCTTGTCTAACTGCTTACTACCCTGATGCAGCTTTAAAGGAAGAGTGCAAAATGGAATACCCGAAAGAAGGAGAAGAATTCAGGAAAACTGGAATTCCTACCCAGAAAAGGCTACAGAAGCTTCCTACAGGCATGTAGGCAAATATTTAAATGACATTCGGGAACTCGGATAGTTACAGCAGGCACAGTCGATTGCATGGGTGCATCAGGATAAGGAGATGGCTTTTGCTTTATCCTAAATTATGGAAATGTTCATTTTATCTTACATTTTTTAATTTTTCCTTTTTTTCATTCAAAGATCATTTTATTGGGGGCTCTTACAACTCCAATTACAATCCATACATCAATTGTATCCGGCATATTTGTACATATGTTGATTTTTGAAAAAGAATACATACGCCTATATACTCGAGTATAAGCCAACCCAAATATCAGCTGAGGCACCTAATTTTACCACAAAAACTACATTTAAAATGTGCTTAAAAACTCGACTTATACAATAATATAAACGGGGTGTGTGTGTGTGTGTGTGTCCTGATAGTTGTATTAATAAGAATTAAATTTGGCGAGTCTGCTAGCGCGAGTGGGAGGTGGCAGGCCCCGCTCTCCGGCCTTCCCCACGGACTCTTCCAGCACGACATCTCCAGCCATGAACCGGTTTGGTTCCCGGCTACTGGGAGCCACCGCGAACCCGTCGCCACTTACGAAAGCCCGCAGCAATGAAAACCTCGACAAAATCGACATGTCACTGGATGATATCATCAAATTGGATCGAAAGGAAGGGAAGAAACAGAATTTTCCAAGACTAAACAGACGACTTCAGCAAAGTGGTGCCCGGCGATTTAGAATGAGAGTACGGTGGGGCATTCAACCAAATTCTGGTTTTGGTAAAAATAGTCTGAGCCGTAGAGGAAGAGTAATGCCTAAAGAGACGTCCTTATGGAGTTATCACTGGCCTGGCAGCTAGGAAAACAACGGGACTTCGAAAAGGAATTAGTCCTATGAACCGAGCACCTTTGAGTGATAAGAATGTAGAGCGATATTTTCCAGTGTTCAAAAGGAAAACAGACCTTCTGAGACAAAATGAAGTGCAGGGCAAACCAGTTGCAGTCCTCAAGAGACCGAACCAGTTAAATAGAAAAAGTAACATTCCAGGCAACTTGACCAGAAGCGGAAATAAATTAAGCCACCCGAAAGACATTTCAGAAGAGGCCTGAAGGTTCAGGCCCGGTTGAACACAGAACAACCGCTAGATGATGCAGTAGCAAAGAGAACTCGTCAATGGCGGACTTCCACCACAAATGGAGGAATTTTAACAGTATCCATTGACAATCCTGGAGCAGTTCATAACCCAGTAACTCAGAAACCACGATTAACTCGTACCTCTGTACCATCATTCTTGGCAAAACGGGAGCAATCTGATGTAAAGAAAGTTCCTAAAGGTGTTCCCCTACAATTTGACATCAATCGTGTTGGAAAACAGACAGGGATGACTCTGAATGAGCAGTTTGGGATCCTGAAGGAACAAAGAGGCACTCTCACGGTCAACAAAGGAGGAAGCCGCTTTGTAACCGTGGGATAGATCTCCTGTCAAAGGAACTTTTTGACTGTTTGAAAAATTGCTTGGAGA
>NW_022103919.1:12264437-12265969 GCF_000313985.2 Echinops telfairi
TTGCCTTCTCTTCAGTAGAGATATTAAAACACAAAAACCATTAAGATTCCTGTCTGGGGGTTTTAAAATTTATGAGAATCTCTGGAACTGATTTTTTCAGGTAGTATTGGGTTAATCTAGCTGTAAACCTTAGTTGCGAACTTTTAACAAAAGTTATGACTCAAGGCAGTAGAGTCTTGGTTTTGGTACTTGGCAGTGATAAGTGTAGGTTTACAAAGTTATCTGCTAGATCCATGATGGAAAGATCTAGTGTAGAAATAAGACAGTTTGTTCCGTAAATGAAGAAAGCAGCAGTTGGTCTGAGGTGGAAAACAACAAAACCCACAGTATAGGTACATTCTTTGGGGATAGTGTAGTCTTGGAGTTGAGTATCTACAAGAAATTCCTCAAGTGATATTTAAAAGAAGTATACCCATATACTTGAGTAAAAGCCAGCCGGAATATCTGCCAAGGTACCTAATTTTGCCACCAAAATGGCATTAAAAACGTGCTGGCAAACTCGGCTTATACTCGAGTGTATGTGGTACTTGTTTAGATGGATTGGGTCCCTTAGGTATTTTGCAGAAAATCTAATCGCCCTCAGGTCCTTTACATCTTTTGCAAAAGGTAAATTTTAGAAGCTTTTAAAACATGTCAAATTAAACTATACACGAAACAACTCCAAGAAGAAAAATATACATGTTTATGTCACAAAGAAAAAAAATACAAGAGTGATTATATAATAGAGTAACACTAACCTTGTTTATACCTTTAATTTATTTTGTGTTATAAAGTACAGGGCCTCAACAGGAGAAAAAGTTACCCTACCACCAAAGGACTAAACAAATTTAGTCTGTTGTGCCAAGACAATATTGAGTTCTTGGATAATTGTATGCTATAAATTACAGTAAAATGCCAAAATGCAGCAAAATATCCCAACTATAAGTTACAAGATTGGTCACTTTGCAGTGTGACCTTTTGCTTGAAACCTCTAAGAAGGCATTCGTTTCTCTAGAATATATTAATGTTGTTGACCTTTCCTGTAACAAAATACTAACTTACAGCTCCTGATGGCCCTGCCATTATTTTCTAGACGTCGTTGTTGTCTCTTCTGCCCCTTGGATTATTTACTGGTTTATTAAGAAGCTAGCCTGGAAAGCTATGATTAACAGTTTCACGCTTATACCAAAGAGTTAAATCTGATCCTAAATAGCTGATATCTTGACAGCACTTCAACTTATACAGGATAATGAGAAGTGAGTCACAGAATTTGAAAATAAAGACTAGTTTCTCCTATGCTTTCAGTGGGGCCAAGGACCCATTACAAACAACTTTGCAAATGTGAATGCTTACACGTGGTCCAGAACAAATACATTGTAGACTGGATTTGAGATAGTTTATTTTCAAGCACAGGAAAAACAACTGAGAGTGATTGAGCGTCTTCAGAACAATTAGTGGAAATATGGTGTAAAGGTGGTTTTCATTTTCCTTTTGAGTTATTCTAAATATTACTGTACAAAGCTGTTAATGCCATTTTTTAACTTTAAAAATTG
>NW_022103919.1:12266654-12268095 GCF_000313985.2 Echinops telfairi
GGTGTCCTATGGAGGGATACCCCGAGTGAACATTAAGTCTGTGTTCATCTCTATGGTGCAGGCACGTTCTGACTGCCAGGTCCCCTCCCAGGTCCTCTTGTCTCCTGGAATAACCTTTGTGTTCCTCCCATCCAATTTCCTGCCTTTCTCATTGTTTCGTCTAAGTACCTACATACCCTAGAGGTTGGTGGTTCCAACCCACCAAGCACTTCACAGAAGAAAGGGGATTCTGCCTGCTTCTGTAAGGATTTGCAGTCTTGGAAGCAATAGGCTATAGGGTTGGTCCTATAGGGTCAACGTGAGTTGGAATGGACTCGATGTCAGTGGGCCGGATTTTTGTTTGTCCGCTCTTGACCCAGCTCTCATGACTGGACCATGGCTCACCACTGCCGTCACTCTCCTGTCCTTTCCCTTCCTGCCCAGTCTCTCTTCAATCAAAGGAGAAGGCCATTGCTGGTCTTTGAAAAAGAGAGATCAAAGAAGAGCAGGAGGCTATCTGTAGTGGAAAGCCTTGTTCTCATTGTCAAGGGGGAGGCAAGATTGATATGTTAGAACTCTAGGATGTATACGTCCAGGAAATATCGTCATCTAAGACTCAGGTCTACATTTCAGCTATAACTCAACTCTGCACCATGGAGTTGATTCTGGTGCCTAGCAAACTCTGCACAACCGAACAGAACATGGCCAGTCCTGCGCCTTCCCACAATTGTTCTGAGATTTGAGCCCATTGTTGCAGCCAGGGCGTTAGTTCGTGTTGTCCAGGCCCTTAGTTTCCTAGGACGGCCATCAGGACAGACTTTCATTTTCTCACAGTTCTGGGGGCTGTGAGTCTAATGCAGCGCCCTGGCAGGGCTGTTCTTCCCCTTTGTTGGCTCTTAGAAAGGAGGCTTCCTTCTGGTAACTCAGGGCATTTCTTGGCTTGTAGACGAGTGCTCACATGCTGTCTTCCTCTGTCGGTGAAACTTTATCTTCTTTCCTACGACAATAGTGATATCGGATGAGGGGGTGAGGGCCCACCATCCTATGAGGTGATCGCTGATATCTTCAAAACACACAAAACCAACACCATTGCCATTGAGCCAGGTCAGGCTAGCGTAGAACTGCCCACTTCAAGGTCCCCAGGGCTGATAGCTTTATGAAGCCCACTGTCATCTTTATTTCCTGTGGGGGCTCCACTAGCTTCAGAGGCTAGACGTCAACATATCTTTTGGGGGTGGGGGATCCAATTCATACCTAGCAGTGACTAACCATTTTCAGGGGTCAGGCCTGAGCATGTTCCAGACTAGGGAGTCAATGATTAGCTGGGAAAGTCCCGGATAAACTGCAATTCGTTGGTCATGTTAGAAATAAGTGTTTCCATGAAAAAATACATTCTGTACCTCAAATAATCCTTGGATGCAGCCAGTTGGAAAGTACCTCTGCTCATATTATTCAGTTTGGC
>NW_022103919.1:12269794-12271578 GCF_000313985.2 Echinops telfairi
GCACTTATCTTCCATTTCTTAAATTGTGCATTAGATGGGGGATTGCATTTGAGATGATCAATTTTGTGTTCGACAATTTAAGCTATTTCACTTGCTTGCCTTACTTGTCCCCTTCGATTTCCCTTGGCATCCTTAAGGGGCTCAAAGCATATTCTTGAGAAATGTCCTTCAAGTTTGGGGAACAAAAAGAAGTCTGAAGGGGCAAGGTCAAGGCTGCGAGGTAAATGGGATCGAGTTCCCAGTTAAATTCTTGGAGGCTAGTCCTGGCTACCCTCAAAGAAGGAGCGGGCGCATTGTTATGATGGGGAAATCCTTGGCATTTTTCTCACCGATGCAGTTTTGAATGTTCTTTAGGATTCTTCCTGATAAACTCCAGGAATTGGCCAGGCTCCCTGGACAAAAATCTATCAAGGTGGCTTCTTTGGCATTCCAGCCTACGGAGATGACCTCTCTACTTTGAATTTACCTAGCCCAGCAGACTCCCGATGCCCTCCATAGCCACTGTGCTGGCTGGACGTGTTCTGGAAGGCACTTTAATGGAAGCAACAAAATGTTTTCTGAAGCCGTGCTTGGATCGGCAGCATGTTGAAACACATTTTACTTGGAATAAATCCTGAATACATACATGAGCTAGCACCTTAGTAATTATACCTCCTCACTTACCCTCATATTCTTCTCTCACCATGCCAGGGCAGTGGGGAATTTACTCAGCTAATGTCACCGATGCATGAAAAATGCCTGGAAGGGTCTTATGTGGAGGAACGGCATCTGGGTCACTGATGTAGCGGCTCCTGTGCACCACTGGTTGCCAATCCTTCGGAGGCAAAGAAAGAGCCCGGCGGCAGCAATCGGGACTCGTTGGTTCTGGTTCTTTGTGGTAGAACCTGAGAGGTAAAGGACAGCTGGTGCTACACAGAATTGCCCACCCCGTATATGCATTGAAACCAGAGGTGAGCCCAGGGGCATGTAAGAGATGCCAAAAGTCTCTATTAAGAAGCGTGGTATTTGACAAGACTACCTTACTCTCATCCACCATATTAGTTTAACTGCCATAGCATATAGTACTGAAAGGGCAATGCTTAATTCCCTTGATTTGAAAAAGAAGAAATCCGTAAGTATGTAGCATAGTGGTTAAGTGTGTAGTAGGCTCCGGGGACAGGTAGATCTGTGCCAATCAGCGACTGGTTGTGTAATCTCAGACAAAGTAATGAAACCCACAATTTTAGTTATCGATGCTGTGTTATCAATCACTCCAAAACGCTCCCAGCTTAAACCAACAGTAGCAATTGGTTTTCTATCAGTTTCTATCACAGGACTTTGGGAGAGGCTTGGCTGGGTGGATCCAGCTCAAGGCCTGTCATAAGTTTCAGTGGGGGCTATAGTACTCTAAAGGCTTATCTGGACTAGAAGATGCTCCAAATGGACCTATTCACATGGCTGATCATGGAGCGCTGCCTTTTGTTTGGAGACCTAAGCTCCTCTTGATATAAGCCTTTCCAAACAGCTGCTAGCGAATCTTCTCAGCGTGGCAGCTGGCTTCTCTTAAAGCAAGCGATTCAAGAGACCAAGACGGAATCGAGGCTGCATCGTATGATGCCACCTGGGAAGGCACACACGATCCCTTTTTCCCTTTGCTGTTTGTCAGACAGACAAGCCCGATTCAAGGTGGAAGCGACTACACAAAGGTGTGAATACCAACAACAGAGGACTATTACATGTGATCTTGGCAGCTTGTTTCAACAAAGTTTCACTTTCGTTAATAATGAGAATGATGGTAAGAATTC
>NW_022103919.1:12272614-12274300 GCF_000313985.2 Echinops telfairi
ATTGCGTGTGTTTTGTGAGATGGAGGAGGACTTTGTGTCGGACATATAGGCTAATGTTGGACATGTGGGTTTGGACAGCAGTGGGTTGGGATGTTTTCTTGATGTACACTTAACCTTTTTATAAAACTCTCTCTTATACATGAGTTTCTGTGGATTTGTTTCTCCAAAGTAGCCAGACGAACACAAGGAGTAGCAGGTTATTGGAGTACTTGAGGATGTTCTCAAGTTGAAAACTGTGATATGATTTCATTGCACTTACAGTCTTGCCCCCAGGTCAAGCTTCCTCTACCTGAAAGCGTTTCTCTGTTTTGGTCTGGCTTTCATTAGGCGCCCTCCAGTTGTTCTGACCCATAGTGCCCCTGTGCACAACATAACGAAACACTGCCCAGTCCTGTGTCATCCTTACAATCGTTCCTCTGTGGAAGCCCGTGGCCGCAACCACAGTGTCAACCCATCTTGTTGAGGGCTGTCTCTTCTTCTCTGCCCCTCCACTCTACCAAGCATGATGTCTTTCTCTAGGGACTGGTCTCTCCTGAAATGTCCAAAGCATGTAGATGAACTCTTGCCCCCAAGGAGTACTCTGGCCATAATCTTCCAAGACAGACTGGTGGTCCTTTTAGTAGTTCCTGGTACTTTCTTTTCCATATTTTCCCCCAACACCACAATAATTCAAATGCACTGGTTCTTCTTTGGCCTTTCTTACTCAATGTTCAACTTTCACATGCAAATAAGGCCATTGGCAATGCCATGGCTCAGGTCAATGGTACCTAGTCCTCAAAGGAACATCCTTCTCTGTAGGTCTCCTCTAATCCTGACACCAAACTGTCATGTTAAGTAATGTTCACCTGAGAGCCCTTTGAAGCGGTAACAACTCACCTGTCTCCAGCACACTGTGAGCATTTATTTCCTTATGACCTTGAATCCCATTTCTTTTTTAACAATTTAATTAGCACTTCATCCACCTGTCATATAACATGAAGAAGAGTTGTACAATTATCATCACATTGGATTCCAGAACTTTTTCTTCTTCCTTGTACTCATTGTTTTTTGTTTTGTTTTTTGTACTCATTGTTATTCATGTTTTTTTTTTCTAATTGTGGCAGAAATATATGCAACAAAATGGTCTCCGATCCCACAACTTCTGCATGTCTAATTCAGGGACACTGATTATACTCCTGGTCTTGTACACCACTATTGATAACTTTTACCCAATTATTCCACCACCATCAACCCAAACTCAGTGCCCCTGAAGCAACAACTTTCTCCTTCAATCATGATTAACATTGGTCAAGTTGGGGTTCTTTCTTTATGCTGGTAGTTTTCTTGATATAATATTCACATATCATACACTTCCATGGTTAAGTTCATTTTTTTAAAAGTTGGATATGCAGTTGAAGTGCTCCCTCCCCCTCCTGCACTCACTGTTTGCTCCCCAGAGCCCCTCACCCTTCCTGCCCCCCCCCCTTCACAACTCTGATAAACAATTGCATGAGTTATAGTCTCTATGCATCCTTTACTTTTGTCCTTCCAAAACTGGGAAACCCAACAGAAACAATAAAAAAGAAAAAGAAAAACCAAATGTCAACAAGAAAATAATAACAATATAAAGATAAAATTACAAATCACAAGTCAGAAAGAAAACCAACAAACAAACAAAAGGCAAAAAACCAAGAAACTAAAGAAACA
>NW_022103919.1:12274400-12275434 GCF_000313985.2 Echinops telfairi
GGTGGATTCAGCTCCAGACCTGAAAGGGGATGGAGGGTTGTAGTCTCTGGGTCCCCCCGTCTCTTTCTGATCAGTAAGCCCAATCTCTTTCATGATTTTGAGTTATATGCCACATTTTCCACATTATCTGACCAGTCAGCATTGGCTCTACATTGGTGGATTGTCTTCATATGGCTTTGGATTTTCATCATTCTTTTTTCCAAAAGCAGCTCTGAGGGAAACAAAATAAAAAGCTCTAGTAGCGTATGACTGTGTTGTGTATTCGACTGCTAACCACAATGGCGCTGCTTCAAACCCTCCAGCCGCTCTGGAGGAGAAGGAGCGAGCCCTCTTACTGGGAAGACCCACGTCTCAGAAAGACACAGGGGCAGTGCTGCCCCCTGCAGGGAGGGCTTCCACGAGTCTGGGGAGGCCAGATGGCAGGGAGTTTGGATCTTTGAGCTTTCTTTCCTCCGGATGGGGAGGGACCAGCAGTCTAGCCCCCACTTGTAGTTGTTGATCATTTCCATTGAATTGGTTCTGATTCATGAAGGCTTTATGTGTCACCCAACAAAACATTGCCTGGCCCGGAACTGTCTTCGAGGTTGCTAGTAAGCATCAGTCCAGTGTGCAGTCCAATCCCCTAGTTGTTACTGAGATTTTGGGGGGAAACAGAATAGCACCCTGTTTATTATTATTATTTTTATTTAATATCTGCTCTTTGGCGAGAGCTCTATGGGTATATTTTATTACATGACCACTTCCAAAGCTTCTCAAAGTCTCAGCAAGGTGACATTGTATTTTTAAAAAAATCATTTTATTGGGGATTGTATTAGCCTGGGTACTTTAGAGAAACAAATCCACAGAAACTCATGTATATGAGAGAGTTTTATATAAAGATATGTGCACAGTAAGAAAACATCCCAACCCAGTGCTGCCCAAACCCACAAGTCCAACATCAACCCATATGCTCGACACCAATCCACAAAGTCCTCCTCCATCTCACAAAACACACAGTATGATGCCGACTGCAGGAGGAAAGCCGAGTCAGTGAA
>NW_022103919.1:12275534-12276849 GCF_000313985.2 Echinops telfairi
GATGCTAATCATGATTGAAGGAGGAAGTTGTTGCTTTGGAAGCACTGAGTCTGGGTTGATGGTGGTGGAATAATTGGGTAAAAGTTGTCAATAGTGGTGTACAACACCAGGAGTATAATCAGGGTCCCTGAATTAGACATGCAGAAGTTGTGGGATTGGAGACCATTTTGTTGCGTATATTTCTGCCACAATTAGGGAAAAAAAATACATGAATAACAATGAGTACAAGGAAGAAGAAAAAGTTCTGGAATCCAATGTGATGATAATTGTACAACTCTTCTTCATGTTACATGACAGGTGGATGAAGTGCTAATGAAATTGTTAAAAAAGAAAAGAAATGGGATTCAAGGTCATAAGGAAATAAATGCTCCCAGTGTGCTGGAGACAGGTGAGTTGTTACCACTTCGAAGGGCTCTCAGGTGAACATTACTTAACATGACAGTTTGGTGTCAGGATTAGAGGAGACCTACAGAGAAGGGTGTTCCTTTGAGGACTAGGTACCATTGACCTGAGCCATGGCATTGCCAATGGCCTTATTTGCATGTGAAAGTTGGACATTGAGTAAGAAAGGCCAAAGAAGAACCAGTGCATTTGAATTATTGTGGTGTTGGGGAAAAATATGGAAAAGAAAGTACCAGGAACTGCTAAAAGGACCACCAGTCTGTCTTGGAAGATTATGGCCAGAGTACTCCTTGGGGGCAAGAGTTCATCTACGTGCTTTGGACATTTCAGGAGAGACCAGTCCCTAGAGAAAGACATCATGCTGGGTAGAGTGCAGGGGCAGAGAAGAAGAGGAGAGCCTCAACAAGATGGGTTGACACTGTGGTTGCGGCCACGGGCTTCCACAGAGGAACGATTGTAAGGATGACACAGGACTGGGCAGTGTTTCGTTCTGTTGTGCACAGGGGCACTATGGGTCAGAACAACTGGAGGGCGCCTAATGAAAGCCAGACCAAAACAGAGAAACGCTTTCAGGTAGAGAAAGCTTGACCTGGGGGCAAGACTGTAAATGCAATGAAATCATATCACAGTTTTCAACTTGAGAACATCCTCAAGTACTCCAATAACCTGCTACTCCTTGCGTTCATCTGGCTACTTTGGAGAAACAAATACACAGAAACTCATGTATAAGAAAGAGTTTTATATAAAGGTTAAGTGCACATCAAGAAAACATCCCAACCCACTGCTGCCCAAACCCACATGTCCAACATTAGCCTATATGTCCGACACAAAGTCCTTCTCCATCTCACAAAACACACAGTATGATGCCGACTGCAGGAGGAAAGCCGAGTCAGTGAATGTGTAAGCATCTCAG
>NW_022103919.1:12278018-12279528 GCF_000313985.2 Echinops telfairi
TACTCTCCCCCTGCAGACCCCTTGAGATCACCATGCCACACTTTGGGAATTGCTGTTCCAGAGGGCTGCAGTGTGTATGACTGACAGATTGGCTAGTTAGTTAGTTAGTTAGTTAGTTAGTTAGTTAGTTAGTTAGTTAGTTAGTTAGTTAGTTAGTTAAACAAGCCCTCTGCCGTGCTCTTTTCTCCTCACTTTGTGATCGTTTGCATTTTTATGTCAACTACAGGCTGTCCCTGGATTTCGAATAAGTTCCACTCCACTCCTACGTCTGCCCCTAAGAATTTGCACGTAATTGGAACATTTAGGGATGTTTCATAGCTAGCTAACATCGCAGAATCAACTGTTTGCTTTGGCAAGCAGTGTACCGGGTGCCACACAACAGCCCTGGTGAGAGAGCTTCCGCGTTGGTCTGCGACCCGCTGCAAGGTCAGCATTTCTAAAAACCGCCCTCAGCTTGCAGGGGCAAGACCAGCTTTTCTACTCCCGTAAACAGTTACGGTCCCGGATGGGTCGGTGTGGACTAGACGGCTAAGAGTGAGTGAGTGCCTTTCTATGCAGAGAAAATATTACAGACACAACAAAAGACATGAACAAAACACACTTCACATACAGTAGCGATCATGTTTTGAAACACGTTGCAAAGTAGCGCCATTTGTTATTATGGACCGCTGCACGTGCCTTGGATTTTAGTATGAGATAGACTTCAGGGGGTTGGTTCACAGCGAGGGTTGAACATGACGTCAGAGATGCTTGGGCCTTTCGTTGTCCTGCCCTTCTGGTTCCTGGGCTCTAGAGGGAGCCCGAGGCCCTTAACGCTGACACCAAGAAGGCTGATTCCGGGGTCTCCTTCAAGTCTATCTGTGGAGAGGAGGTCAGGGAGATTTTGTTTTACAAGAAGAAAATGGATTAACATTAAAATCTTGTCACAATCTCTTTCTCTCCAAAAATTCTTGAAATTCTTGAAGTGTTTGGCCTTTCTTTTTGGAGAGCAACTCTTCCCACCAAAGAACAAGGTCTCTGGAGATCAATAGCAGGGCCTGCAACAATTGATCTCAGACATAATTATCATCAGAATCACACGGGCATTTTATATAAAATGCATCTTCCTTAGTCTGCGCCACACAATGTTGATTGTGAGAGATGAGACAAGATGAGACCCATGAGTCAGCATTTTATAAAGTTTTAAAACCCTGTGATTCTTATACAGGTGGCCCGAGGCATTGCTGTGAGAAACAGCGACCCGGAAAAAGAGCAGAGGGGAGGGTTAGCGCCGTCAGGGAGCTGTCTGCAAATAAATAAAACTTGTGAAATTCAGAAAGTGGTTAGAGGTTTAAGGACAAAAGACTTTGGTTCATTGTATGAGTATAAGAATGGAGAACAGGGAGGGGAAAAATGAGGACCTAATGCCGGGGGTTTAAGTGGATAGAAAATGTTTTGAGAATGATGAGGGCAATGAATGTACAAATGCGCTTTACACAATTGATGTGTGTATGGATTGTGATAAGAGTTG
>NW_022103919.1:12281140-12282918 GCF_000313985.2 Echinops telfairi
TACAAGGATTCCGTGCACACTTTGTTTGCATACTGCCGCTCACAGAAGGATTCCGTTCATCTTATTTGCATAGGCAGAGACTGCCCAATCCCTTGGCTGTGGTCACAAGCATTTTATTTACACTACACCACCCAATTATTTTGTAGAGGCTATAGATGTAGGAGTTACACATTGGGCTGTGATCCACATGGTTGGCAGTTCGAAACCACCAGCAGCTCCTCCAGGGGAAAATTGGGCTTTCTACTCCCAGAAACAGTTCCAGTCTCAGAAACCCACAGGGGGCTGCCATGAGTCAGCACTGACTAGATGGCAGTGAATTTTAAAAGAAATAAGATTATACATATATGTATGTATATACACACAAAAACACATATACTCACAAAACCATATATATATTTTTGAGACCATAATACACACACATTTCTGTGCAATGAATTAATTACTTTATATAAAATACTAAAATTTATATAAAGTAATTTATACTTTTATTTATGTAAAGTAATTCACTCCACAGAAATGTTGTGTGTGTGTGTGCGGTCTTATAAATATATATATGATCTTGTATACATATATATATATGCCATGTAAAGTAATTCACTTCATGGAAATGTCACATGACTTAGTTTATCGCACCTATTAAAGATCAGATATTATTTCATTGTATGGATATCCTACATTTTGTTGATCGATTTGTCATCTTATGAACATGATGACATGATATCATGAACATGATGCTTTGACTATCACCTTGAACAGTTAAGCATGTTCTCTGTGTGGACCTATATTTTCATTTCTCTTGGAGGGATACCTCAGAGTGGAATTGCTGGACCATACGGCCATTAAACTGTATCCTTCATATTTTAAGGAACTATTGTCCAAAATGGTTGCACCATTTGACGTTCCCACATCCTCTCCAACACTTGTTAATGTGTGTTTTCTATTGTTGCCGCCCTGCTCCCTGTTAGCCGTTGTGTATCAGCATTGTGTCCAAGGAGACCACACATGTTCCGGGAGTGGAGCTGCTCCCCAGTGTTTTCGTGGCTGGAATCACCATGCGGAAGCAGTGGACCAGGACCCTCTGGAAGAGCCCCTGGGGGGATTGAACCAACAACCTTTGGGTTAGCAGACCCGTTTGCTACCTGAGTTCTATAGCTACCCAATTGGTTGTTAAGTGGTATCCCACTGTGGCTTGGCTTTACATTTCCATAATCCCTAGTGATGTTGATCGTCTTATCATGTCCTTTTCGATTATTTGTGGGTGTCCTGGATGTAGAGTGATTACATGCTGGGCTACAATCACAAGGTCAGCAGTTCGAAATCACAGAGAAAGACTGGGTTTTTCACTCCTGTGAAGAGTTAAAGTCTCGTTGTATGAGCCCCCCAATAAAATGATTTTTTTTAAAAGGAGGCAAAGTAAAACTGGAAAAAAGAAAAGAAGAGCTATAGTCTCAGAAACCACAGGAGTAGTTCTTTCGTACAGTGGGTCACTGTGTGTGGGCATCACATGATTGATGGCAGGGATTTTGGGAAGTTTTGGTTTATTGATTATTTATATATCTTCCTTGGAGAAATGAATATTAAATCTTTTGGTCCCTTTTAGAAATGGGCTGTTGGTCTTTTTATTAAATGTTTTATTGTTGTAAATATTCTTCATAGACTCTAGATACAAGTCCTTTATTAGATATATGATATTTACAATGGTTAAAGTTCCCCATTTGGTGGGTTGCCCTTTTGTTTCCTTAATGATGAACCCTGATTAGGTGAATGGGTGTGTGTGT
>NW_022103919.1:12287056-12289254 GCF_000313985.2 Echinops telfairi
ACTGCCAACCTTGTGATTAGCAGTCCACGTCTGATCCCGTAGCACCAGCAGGATCTTTAAATGAGAAAGACGCATGGAGTCAGACTGGTCTTCAAAAACCTGCACCCACATCTTTAAAATTGTTTTTTTAGTCTTTAGATTTCTTATTCCAGACTGTCATATCACTAATTAACCAGCAGAGGACAACCTTTCAAAGCTAAATTTCTACCAATCCAAAATAGGTGAATAAGCCATTGCTGACTCATAACAACCTCTTAGGACAAGGAGAATTATCTCATCGGGTTTCAGAGGTTTCGTACATCTTGATGGGAGCTGAGAACTTCATCTTCCTTCTGAGGAGCGGCTCTTGGGTTTGAACTGCTGACCTTTCAGTTAGCAGTTCAGTTAGGCAACAGCATTGCAAGGGCTCTTGAAATTCGTATACAAATATGATTTTCATCCCCCCTTTTTTCTTGCGCTCATAAATTTTAGTTTCCAGGCATTTATCAGGACCATAATTAGCTCGTGCCGTACTAAATAGGATTTATTTTAAAATGTCAGTCCTTTAGCATAAACAACAACGAAATCAGAGAAAACTTGTCTCAACCTTATAAACCCGTTGGTGGCAGCACTGCCATGCGTGACGGTGAAGACCCTTCACCATAGGTTGTGTTCAAGCAAACAGAGTGCAGCGAAGCTGAGACAACCACGCAGAACGTCGCTGAAAATCGTGCTGTTCGAAGGCATTTTTTGGATTATCGGTATGCACGCGCGAAGGTAGCTTGGACTTAATCCAAACAATGGTGTGAATCTTTTATGCTGCCTGTGACCCCTTTACCTAGGTAAACAATGAACGAGCAATTGATTCATCACCATCACATCGGAGTGTCCGTATCCTGGAGGGGCACACAGATCATCACACGGGGATTCAAGGGCCCCAGCTTCTGTTTGCAACATGGGCCCTTTCTCCTCTTTGTTACTGTTGGATGCTGCACAGACCCCGTGTGATAGAGGCGCACTGACCTGCAGGATTTCCTTGGCTGTACTCTTGGCAGAAACATATCAAGACTAGGACGAAGGCTTTCCAATATCAAGGTTTCTGCTATCCAATCATGCCCTCTTCTGACCCAGTCTCCCGAGGTAGTCTCGCCAGGTAGTGAGCCTGCCTAGTCCCATGAACCATCGATCACCCCATTTATTTGCACGTCTTAAAAACCTCACCTCTTCTAGGGTCCGTTTCTCAAGATGGGGGGAGGGAGAGGAGACCAATTAGTTACTGTCATGCAGCATTGTTTTAATGTCACCCCAAATCAACAGACATTCATTCCTACAAGACTGATTAGTGACCCTTACTGGAGATTCAAGTCAAGATGGGGAGGGGACATGTTCTGTCTAGCAGAAGGCAATTAAACTTCTCAGGTCAACCTCCCGGGGGATGGGGGATGACTAACAATAGTTATATAGAACCCAAAGGGAGAATACACCCAGTATTATGTTCCGAATCAGACACTTTGACCTAGTTCTCAGATAGCCCTTGAGGACCCAGGCCACATGGCATACACAACTAGGACTTTAACTCTGTCCTTTTAAGCACACAGTATACTTCATAGATAACACCAGAAGGTGTTGATATGGAAACCCCACTAAGTGACCTGGACTCTGCCTTCAACTCACCTGTTCTAAGGAACCAACATGCTCCCTTGGGCTTAAAGCTGAAATGCCCTAGGTGGAGAAGAAGCCGGTGGTTTTGAAATCCCAATGCTTATGGGTGCCGGACTTTGGTTCAGATAGCTTGCTTTGGGGGTACCCAGTGAATGGAGGCCTGGGACCACCAGATACTCACTATTTTAAGTCTCTCTTTGCTTTTTGGGTAACGGGCCTAGAAGGCATTCACCTTTGTGAATGAGTGCTATTGAAAGTTTTGCCCAATTTCCAACCTTCATTGTTTGTGTAAATAGTGTCCAGTCACTTCAGCTTTTCATATACACAAGTCAGCTATGCATGTTACACTGTGAAAAGCTAGCCTGTACGCGCATAATATCCTTTTCTCAACAGTGCTTTAAATTCTATACTATTAGCTAAATTAATGATACTATCAATAGAATCACCTTACTCCCAAGGGGCATAATGCTCTCTATCATAAAATAATCCTGATATCTATAAAGTGAAATGTATATATATATATATATACCAAAAATATATAAATGAACTTGGGGCTC
>NW_022103919.1:12289851-12290884 GCF_000313985.2 Echinops telfairi
CAGATGTAGTTAGGTTCAAGTGTAACACCTTCTGATTTTATCTCCTTTTTGACCCATTTTAAACTTGTTTTGTTTTTAAATATTTCGTGTTTTCCTTTTTGGTATAGAAAACGTTTATATTTAGCATTAGCCAGCTGGGCTCGGTTTAGATGGTTATGGGGGTTTTTTTGTTTTGTTTTCCCGTTTTGCTTTGTCATTGTTGTGGGGGTTTTTTGGGGGGTGGGGGTTGTTTGTTCGTTTCTTGGTTTTGTTTTGTATGATTTCCTGTATAGGGAATCTAGGATAGGTAAAACTACAGAGACAATAACTGGATTAATAATTACCTAGGGGCATGCAAGGGAGGTTGGAGGGAACTGAGGAGATAACAATGAGTAGGAGAATAAAGAAAATGTTCTGAAGTGGACTGTGGTGAAATTGACTCTTCTTAATATGACTTAAGTATCAAATTGTAAAAAAAAAAGGAAGAAAGAAAGAGAATTAATGAAACAATATCCTGGAATTTCTCCGTGGAGACGCTGGGAGTGTGTGGAGTGCCGACGTTGTGGTTAGCAGGGTCCCTTCTGTCCGCCAGCGAAATCCACCGCCCCTGAGTGGATTCAGACAACTAGGGCTTCGGGGATCCCAGGTGACACAGTGCTTACCCACATTGGGCTGCAATTCACAAGGTCAGCAGTTCAAAATCACCAGGAGAAAGACGGGCTTTCAACCCCGGTAAACAGCCACAATCTCGGAGACTCACAGGGGAAGTTCTACCCTGACTCACACTGTCGCAATGAGAAGGCATGACTGGACAGCAGTGAGTAGGGTTTCTTTACAAGAGCACACAGCATCACGTCTTTTTCCCCACAGCTGCCCCACCGCACCACCAGGTCTCTAGTGCTTAATCATTTCTTTCCCTTCCCTCCTCGTTTGTCTCGGGCACAAAGTGGAGATAAGATCTACTTGTCTACCCCCCTAGGTTATTGCGGTAATCAAGTGAGAGAGCACACATCTAAAGACCCGTAAAATAATCAGCTTGCGTACAGACACATTA
>NW_022103919.1:12292058-12293504 GCF_000313985.2 Echinops telfairi
ACTGCAAATGGATGCGGCCATTTCTGGCTCTTTAAACAAGACTATTGATTCTTGTTTTAAATTTCATTTCATTCTTGGGGGAGATTCAATTGAGAAATCAGTTATTTTCCGGCGGTCAATAATAATTGATCCAGCACCCACGGCAGACAGCATCGAGTCTGGTGGAGGATGTCAACTACTTAGACTTCTGGTTTAGTTTGTGTCTTTATTGTTGTTCTCTTTTTCTCTGGAAGGTTTTTTCCTATTGTCTTTGTATTTTAGAGACTTAACAGCAACTGGCCTGGGCCTGTAATAATCGCTAGCATGTTCAAGTTTTGCCAAATAGCTTCTCACACATACGCTCATCTGAGACACTGAGCGATCTAGTCCAATTGGCACAATTTCCATTTTGCAAAAGAAACAAAGGTTCAGAAGCAGCAAGTTACCCCACTCTATGTGGCATAGCTAATAAAAAGGGATGTCAACATACAGAGTCTCAAACTTTCCTTAAGGTGGCCTTTTCCTTCTCCTGCCAAAACCAAACTAAACTCGCTGCCATCAAGTCCACGCTGACTCATAGAGAGCCCCTCTGGTTTCCTGAGACTGTAACTGTTTACAGGAGTAGAAAGCCCAGTCTTTCTCCTGAGAAGCTGCTGGTGGTTTCGAACTACTGACCATGCTGATTGCAGCCCAGTGCGTAAGCATTACATACCAACGCTCCCTTCTTTCTTCTGGGAAAGGGAAAACGTTTCTTTGAACAGTAAAAATATCACCTACCTCTTTGATGTCTTAGATGGTTTTTAAAAACATTCCAGATGGCCTGTTGATGTGTGATTGAAGTTGTTCAGTTGTACACTTTGACAAATATACATTTATAATGACCTGAAATCCAGGCTTGCGCTTAGACACCTCAGACTCCCCCAGAACTGCACGTTGGCTGGCCTCTGCCCGTCCCTGGCTCAGGTCTGTATGAAGCCTTATGCGCATCCAGTACCCATGGACGCTCTGTCCACATGGCCCAAACCGCAGCTCCTGGGTGCCCCTCTGGCTAAGGGTTGGCACACCGGGGGTACAGTCTTCTCTCCAGAGAATGTTCTTGGGGACAAGGTCCTGCAAATGGCCTCAGGCCATTTGGTCAAGATGGAGAGATGGTAAACGTTGCTGGATTCTAGGTGGCTGGGTGCATCCTCTTTACCCCGTGGATTTCTCCACCATAATAAGGGAGGGGTGTGGTGTGGGGAGAGCCTGAGATGGAGTTACTACATTATGGGTCCTGGAACAGGACAATAAAATAAAAGCAATTTTGCTGCCTTCTGTTGCCCTCTCTAAGTTTCTGATCATGAAAAGCACATAGAAGATTCTCTTTCCGGTAGCCTTGGGGGCAGGAGCTGCTGCTCTGTCTCCTCACATGTACCCCTAGGCAGGTGGGCCCTTGCTGTGTGGGGTGGACTGTGGGAGGGAGAGGTC
>NW_022103919.1:12294009-12300885 GCF_000313985.2 Echinops telfairi
TCCCAGACCTGAAGGGTGATGAAGAGCCGTAGTCTTGGGGCTATCAGCAGGCTCTAGCTGACCAATAAGCCTCATCTCTTTTGTAATGTTGAGTTCTTAGGATTTCCTTCACCTGTATATCAAGGAAGTCATTCCCCACATCCCTCAGGGCAGCTGGGGAGGCAGGAGCGTTAGCTCGGAGATGCTCACTGGTGTTTCCCAATGAGCCATTTCCACTGAGCTTCTGGTAAGAGTGAAGGGAAAATTTGGAAAAGGATAGTGGTGATGGGCGCATCATCTTGTGACTGAAATTAACGTCACTGACACGTGACCAGAGGGCAAATGTTTTGTTACATACACACTCACACATGTATAACAAAACATACATATCACAGACTACACATACACACACACACACATCACAACTTTAAAATATCCCCTCTTTCTAAATGTGGCCTGAAGGGCGAGAGCTCGGGGAATTGAGGGGAACTGCCTTGCTTTGGAGGCATCGGGGTTCCAGGCCGGTGGTGTTCTAGCCTCTGGTATAGTGGTTGACTTGCTTGCCCTCTGACCTGGAAGGAGTTTTCTTCTTCCTCTTCCCAGTTTCTCCGGGTTCCACTCCTCTTCCGTGCCGTCCTCATGCAATCATCAAACATTGCAATCATCAAACATTGAAGAGACCCCTGCGTTCCCGGCATTGTGCCATCCTTCCTTACAAAGCCCTTCCTAGTCCGCGACCACCCTGGGGCACCAGGGGCTTCCCCTCTGCTCGGAATGCACTGCACACGGCGTCTCTTATTCCAGTTAGTTTTGTATTCCCATGCATAGAGCCGGGCTTCCCAGCAAAGATCCTTGACAGAAAACACCACCCCCTGAAGCGCAACGTATAAAATCGGCTGCCTAACTGACCGTGACTCCAGTTACAGCCAGGATCACGTACGGAGTCCAGTGGTTAAAAACGCAGTCTGCGGGGTCGGACTGAAATGAGTACAAGCCCGGCTCGGTGACTTGTCAGTGGGGTGACGCTGGGCTGCTACCTTCACCGTGTCCTTGTCTGTGACACCGAGATAACACGCGTGCCTCCCACGTGATCCCTGAGGACAGCCCTCTTTTCGGAGGGATCCTCTAACCTACCCAGAGGGTCACTGGGCTGTGAAGGCTTGGGCGTTTGAATACTAGCCCCAGAGGAGCGTTCATACTGCGTGCGTGCACCGGATTTAAGGAGCCCTGGTGGCGCAAAGATTCAGCAGTCAGCTGCTAACCAGAGGGGGGAGATTGGGACCATCCTGCAGCACCTTGTAAGAAAGACCTGGCCATTGGCTTCCATTAAAATCTCTCTGGGTTAAACAAAACAAATCACATGGAAGTGAATGAGGGGGAGGGCAGAGTGGAGACCCCAAGCCCATCAGTAGCCAATTGGACACCCCCATCAGAAGGGCCACAGGAAGAAAAGAGCAAGTCACACAACTTTCCTCTAGTTCATTAATGCTTCCTCCCCCTGCCCCCACTATCTTGACCCTACTTCTCCCTTACAAATCTGGCTCCACCAGAGCATGTACACTGGTACAGACAGGAACTGGGAACACAGGGAATCCAGGACAGATAAACCCCTCAGGACCAATAATTATGAGAGTAGCAATACTAGGAGCGTAAGGGAAGGTTGGGGGTGGGGGTGGGATTGGGGAACCGATCACAGTGATCGACATGTAACCCCCTCCCAGGGGGACAGGTAACCAGAAAAGTGGGGAAGGGAGACAGTGCTCAGTGTAAGACATGAAGAAAATAATAATTTATAAATTATCAAGGGTTTCTGAGGGAGGGAAAGTGGGGCGTGGAATAACAAAAATGAGGAGCTCAAGTAGAAAGAAAATGTTTTGAGAATGATGATGGCAACATATGTACAAATGTGCTTGACACAACGAATGGATGTATGGATTGTGATAAGAGCTGTATGAGCCCCCAATAAAATGATTTTAAAAAGAAAAAAAGTGATTAAAAAAAAGAATCTCTGTATTCCATGTTTATCATCATATGTTTGACCTTTAATTGCTCCTTTGAACCACAATGTCAGTTTTTGCTTTGTTTATTTAATTTGGAGGGCAATTCTTTGGAGCGGGACAACAAATTGCTTCTCTGTTGAATATATATATATATATATTTTTACTTTTTAATGTAATGTCTCCCTCAAAGTAAGAGGAACTAGAGGAAAGAGCTAGGAGACAAAGGGCATTTATAGAGGTCTAAATAAAGGCATGTACATATGTAAATAGATTTATTTATGAAGATGGGGAAATAGATTTATGTGCATATATTTATAGGTTTAGTATTAAGGTAGCAATGGACATTGGGCCTCCACTCAACTACTCCCTCAATGCAAGAATACTTTGTCCTATTAGACTGGCATTCCATGATGCTCACCTTCCAAAGACAAAGCGGGTGCATAAGCAAATGTGGTGAAGAAAGCAGATGGTGCCCGGCTATCAAAAGATATAGCATCTGGGGTCTTAAAGGCTTAAAGGTAAACAAGCAGCCATCTAGTTCGGAAGCAACAAAGCCCACAAGGAAGAAGCACACCAGCCTGTGTGATCACGAGGTGTCAAAGGGATGAGGTATCAGGCATCATCAGAACCAAAAAATCATGTCATTGTGAATGAGGGCGAGTACAGAGTGGGGACCCAAAGCCCATCTGTAGGCAACTGGACATCCACTTACAGAAGGGTGGGGGTGGTGGGGAGGAGAGAAGAAGAGCAAGTCAGTGTAGCAAAGGTGAAACATACAACTTTCCTCTAGTTCCTAAATACTTCCCCCCCACCCCCCACTATCGTGATCCCAATTCTACCCTACAAATCTGGCTAGACCAGAGGATGTACAATAGTACAGATAGGAACTGGAAACACAGGGAATCCAGGACAGATGAAACCTTCAGGACCAGTGATGAGAGTGGCCAGGAGGGTGGAGGGAAGGTGGGGTAGAGAGAGGGAACTAATTATAAGGATCTATATATAACCTCCTCCCTGGGGGATGGACAACAGAAAAGTGGATTAAGGGAGACGTCGGACAGTGTAAGATATAACAAAATAATAATTTATAAATTATCAAGGGTTCATGTGGGAGGGGAGAGCAGGGAGGGAAGGGGAAAAATGAGGACCTGATGCCAAGGGCTTAAGTGGAGAGCAAATGTTTTGAGAATGATGAGGGTAACAAATGTACAAATGTGCTTTATACAATTGATGTATGTATGTATGGATTGTGATAAGAGCTGTATGAGCCCCCAATAAAATGATTTTTCAAAAACCCAATAATCTTTAAGTAAAATTTTAAAACAATAAAGTTAAAAAATATAACAAAGCTGAATTTAACATTTAAGTTATATTCCTACATATGTATCAAGAGACTTAACATTTTCCCCACTTTATGTTTTAAATGGTCAATTTCTTTAATTATTAAACATAATTAAATATAATCAATAATTATTCCAAATATAAGCTTATTATTAATTTTAATCACAGAATAACACGTGGTAAATATAGTTACAAATTGCTTAAATATAATAATGTAGTATTTCTTTGATTGTATTAGTGCTAACGTGAAAATTGTTTAGTAAACTCTTTCTACATTAAATTACATTATCAGTTACATTAAAAAAATATAATGTCTCCCTCATAGGGTTGTCTGAGAACTAAAAGAGACAACACTTGAAAGAAGTACTTAGAAGAGTCAGCATCCAGAGAATGCAAGCAGACACTAGTGGCCACCAGGATGGGCCGTGTCTGATGACAACCCTTTCTAAGTGTCACAGGAACCCTTGTTACAGTAGGAAGAGGCAAGGACTATTAAAGTGTTCATTTTAGATAGGAAAACCAAGACTCAAGGTTATTCGGTGTCTAACCCAAGGTCATAAAACAGAATTTAAGCTCAAGCAGCTACCTAGGAAGCTTCCGTTCTTAACCATGGAAGAACTAACCATGGAAGAACGTCGAACAGTAAAGATAGCAATGTCAGGATAATAGCATTGTCTCCTTCAAGTTACAGGTTGAAGAAACAAGTGAGGGAAGTTGTTGTTGTTGTTGTTGTTAGATGCCATTGAGTTGGCTCCAGCCCATAGCAACCTTACACACACCAGAACGAAACACTGCCCAGTCCTGCTCCATGCCCACAATTGTTCTCATGCCTGAGCCCATTGTTGCAGCCATGATGTCCACCCAGGTCGCTGAGGGCCCTCCCGTTTTTCAATGTCCCTTTACTTCACTGTGCAAGTCTGTGTACTTTAGAGAAACAAATCCACAGAAATTCGTGTACAAGAGTTTTATATAAAGGGTAAGTGCACATCAAGAAAACATCCCAACTCAAGAAAACATCCCTACCCAAGCCCACAAGTCCAACATTAGCCCATATGTCCTACACCAATCCACAAAGTCCTCCTCCATCTCACAAAACACACACTATGACACCGACTGCAGAAGGAAAGCCGAATCAGTGAACGTGTAAGCATCTCAGTGCTGGCAGGCGTCTCCACACAGCTGCTCCAGCACCCAGGGCTGCATCAGGATAGGTCCATGTGGCTTCTCCTTGGGGATGTCTTGCAGGAAGGGAGCCTTGCCAGCTGAATCAGGGAACTGGCTAAGGCAGCTGCACCCTGATCTGACCATCACAAAGCAAGAGACCTGAGAACTCGAAAGGCAAGTCTCACGGAGCCATTTATTTCTCTGCCTTTCAATTAACCCCACATGTGTTTATTGGCCAGGTTGGCACAATAAATTAACTAACTCAATAGACTAACACATTCACCAAGCATGATGTCCTTCTCCAAGGACTGGCCTCCCCTGACAACATGTCAAAAGGATGTAAGACAAAGCACAAAGCCATCTTTGCACTCGGGTGGTACTTCTGCTGCTCGGAAACAAGTATAAAGGAAAGGATAGAGACAAGTATATGTAAACAAAAAGCCCATCTTCAACTAAAATTGGGCCCGAGATTTGTTTGAACAGAAGAACAACCTAGCAAAGAGGTTTGCCTTGAGTCAGTATAAATGAGATTTGTTTGGTTTTATCTTGTTTGGTTTTTGCTGACCCTGGACTTAGGATAGGGAGGGATGACCTGATGCTTGATGGTGAGAGACCAAGGTTTGATCCCTATACAGCAGCCTGAAAAGGGGGCAGCACAACTCAGGCAACCTCAGCACTGAGCATCCTTGGCAAAGGCATTTGCATCCTTAACAAGAGCGTAGGCCGGCATGGGGACAGAGGGGCTTTCTCATGTGACTTCCTGAACACTGGGGCACCTGTAATCCATCTCCTGCGAACAGCCTGATGTTCTTGGGGTGGGAGAGGAGTCACACGGAGCTGAGGTCTTGCCCGGAGCATGTAAGAGACTGTGAATGCCGGGCTACTATCTCTAAGGTGATCTGTTTCATGCCTCCGTGTGTGTGAGGCCTGTGCTAACTTGGGTTAGACCATGATTTAACTGTTGCCATATATGTTTGAAGTATGATCACTCGTAGTTTAGAGTAGGAAACCAAGGCTAGAAAAGGCGGCGAGTGTGCCGTGGTCACTTGTCTCCTATGGGAAGCAGCCTTGATTCAAACCCAAGTCAGTGCAGCAGACCCGATTTCCCCACACCAACAACAGTGCTGACCTTTACCCCCACAAAGACCACCAAATGGTTAGCGGGACTGACCTGAGCCACATGGCTCTGGTGATAACTGAGGAAACAGAGTCTGTATTTGTGAATCAACGGCACTTTGTGTGGTACTCTAAAATGTATGTTAGCAAAGGAATATTTCATTTCTTTCAGCCAGTAAAGATATATATTCCTGTACAACTGATCCTCGATATCATAAAATACTCAAATGAGAAAGAGCCCAGCCTGAGTAGGCAAACAGATATATAGTCTGATTCCTAGGTGCGTATATATTGGGCAAACATGGGTGGGGGGGGGTGAAGGAAATAGGTCAGGGAAGGAGAGCTATGGGTCAAACTATACTTTTCAAAGTCAGTCTGTCCTGACCCTGCTTTATCCCACAGGGTTTAACAGGAGTTGGAATATATGGGATTTTAATATAAACGTGATTGTTTGACTGAACAAATGGTAGATGCATGAATGGAGGAATAAATTCAAGCCTCAATTGAGCAGAAAAAACTTTTAGGCTTTCAGTGACCTAAACTCATTCCAAGTAGTTTGAATATTTTCTTTTTCTTTTTTTAAATTTAATTAAATGAGAGGGAACTTCAGGGGAAGTAAAGATTTATCTGGACAACTGAGTCATAAAACTGAAGCAGAACAAGAAAGTGTTCTTTTTTCAATTATTATTATAAATTGGGATTAATACATAGATCACATCATCCCATAATTCAATCCTGTTCAGCAGAATTGTACATTTGCTACCACAATCCATTTCCAAACATTCTTTTTCTACATGGACCGCTGGACATCATCACCCCTAGGGCAAGAAGGTGTTCTTGCCTACCTGTCTGAATATTAATGGAAATGTCCCTCATTTTCATGATTTGCAGTCATCATAGATTGCCTCTGAGGAGCTCAAGATATACTTGCTTCAAGTAGAAATTACTGGGTTGCGTATGGTGTGCTGGGAGCCCTGGTGGCACGGTGTTTACGCATTGGGCTGTGATCTACATGGTCGGCAGTTCCAAACCACCAAGCGCTTGGCAGGAGGCCTTCTACTCTGGTAAGCAGTTCCAGCCTCAGAAACAGCTCCGCCCTGTCCTACATGGTTGTTATACGTCAACATCAACTCGCCGGCAGTGAATTGGGGGTTTGTTTTTGTTTTGATTTTTGGTTTATATAGTGTGCTATAGACAAAAATACGGAAAGCTCAAAAGATAGATGACAACATTAATAAATATAGTCCGAACTACCACATATAGAATTTGTTGAGGC
>NW_022103919.1:12302225-12303477 GCF_000313985.2 Echinops telfairi
GGGGGGGTTCTCGAGAAAACATAGATCAAGGCATATTTCTCTTTCTCGATAAGAGAGCTTCCCACTAAGAGCATCTGATGTGCCTTATATTTTAGGTAACTAGGAATCGAATCAGTACAGGACCCTGTCACAACGTCCTCGTGTAGTAGTTTAATGTGCTTGTGCTATATGATAATACCAAGCGTTTTTTAGCTGTATAATATCATTGGGACTAGTATGCTAGTGACTACTTGAGCCACAATGCAGAGAGCTTGGTTCCCATTGCCCTATGGCAGCTCCAAAGATGTAATTTGTGATGCACGGTGCTTCTGTTCTTTCTGTGCTTCGTGCGTGGCTGCTGCGGATGCTGCTATTGCTGGGCGTTCTTGGGTCGATTCCAACTCATGACCCCATGCGACTGAGTAGAGCTGTCTGATATGGATTTCTTGGCAATAATCTTTACGGTAACAGGCTTCCAGGTCGTTTTCCTGTGGAGCTACCCAGTGGGTTTAAACCCCCAACCTTTTGGTTAGCAGCCAAGTGCTTAACCATTGCACTACCGGGGCTCATTGGCTGCAGATGACTGGAATATATATGTTTGCATTTCTTCCATCGGTCTTAGCATGGCCAATATTTACTGTCGGGATCTTTTTTGTTGAGAACAACAACAAGACATCTCACTTCACTGCCCTGTGTCCCTAACTGGGAATTTAAACCATGTCCTAAGTCAGAGCAAGATGCTAAGAGGTCTGGGCATCTTACAAGCTTGGTAACTTGCACTGGTTATTACAGCAGATGTCTTAGCTTTAAATTTTAGTGATTAAGAAGCATTGCAGCTCCCTTCCCAGGACAACACCGTCAACAATTCCATGCCCCCATACACTAAAAGCTCTAAATGAGTTAATACAATATGGAGACACTTAAGCCAGAGACTGGTGTCTGTTGTGGTTAGTTGGCATTATGTTGGCCCGAACTTCCGGTGACCTTGTGTCCAGCAGAGTGAAATGTCATCTCGTCCCTCATTGTCTCCTCCACCATCGACAGGATGGAGTACATTGTGGTTATTGTGTCAGGTGACCTCATGAAGGGCACGCCTTCTTTACCTGACCCTCTATCAAACAGGATGCGCTTTTCTAGGGACCATGTACCTATCACCCGTGCCAAACACGTCTTGTTTCCTTCTCTCCGGTGCTGACTGTGATGACGACAATAATGATGGTGGAAGACCCGCCTCCGTGAATGGATTTTCATCTGCAACATTCAGAATGTGCAG
>NW_022103919.1:12305660-12307652 GCF_000313985.2 Echinops telfairi
GCCACACACACACACACACACACACACACACACACACACACACACGGGTGGGCAAGGACAGGACTCAACTCGACAGCAACTCAACATGAGTAGACATGTTTGCATGGTAACTGAACAGAGGTAGGTCCAAGGGGCAGTGGGCCAGCGGATGTGGGGCATGGGTGAGAGTGGACAAAGCATGTGATTGCGTTTTTCATTTTAAGTGTGAAAGATCTTATTTGTAGCTAGGTAGTAGCCTCAGAAGACTGAAGCTGAGTTAAGTTAGTGAGACTCTAGCATTAGGAACATTAAACGTTGGAAAATGCTGACAATTTTGTTTGGAGGTGAGAAAACTGATTCCATGAAGTGGACGAGTTTGTTGATTTTGAATAGCTTTGTCTCAAGACATTTTAAAAGAAAAAGAATCAATGACCCTGATGCATTTCTAACCCTGCACATAGATTTTATTTGTTGGCCTTTGGGTTTCTGTTTAACTAACCCAAATTTAGAAAACCAAAAAAAAACCCAAAACCCTCATCGCCTTCAAGTCAATTCCAAGTTAGAGTGAGCCTACGTGGTAGAACTCTCTCCGTAGTTTTCTGAGGCTCTACATCTTTACAGGAGCAGAAAGTCTCAATTTTCTCCTATGGAGTGGCTGGTGGGCTTGAACTGCTGACGTTGGGCTTACCATCGCAACACTGCAACCACCTAGGCCACCTGGGTTCTCCAAAGTGAGATGTGATTAAGAAAACTGACCAGTAAATCATCTGATTGTCAAATAAAAACTTAAATAATAATGTGAGCGGTAGTTAACTGGGGTCACCTTGACCCTTACAATTGAGAGCAAATAGGCTTAGCACCCGCCCAAGGACTGGTGGAAAGTATAAGGTAGTCGAGAGGCGCCAGAGACCAAATCAGTCGAATTAGAGCAAACAGGCTTTATTAGGGAGAAAAACCCAGCCTGGGCAAAGTCCCACAGTCCACAATGTCCAGGCCGAGGGAGTCACACTCCAGACTACAGCAGTGGTGCTTATATAGCTGGGGAACATGTGACTGGGCTGCCTTGAGTCCATATAAGGTAAAGTAGGCAGGGATTGGAAGATACAGGTATGTCTGGGTTTCTGGAATGTAAGGTGTCTTCTTCCTGGTTCCAGGTGTATTCGTGCAGGGTGCAGAGCGGCGAGCAGAGAACGAAGCAGGCACTGAGCCAAACGGGCCATGCCAGGCCCAGGGCGGCGGGTGGAGAATAAAGCGGGCCATTAGCCAGCTCTGGTCAGCTCCGTAGGTGTGTGTGGGAGATTCAAGGTCACTCGCTGCTAGAAGCCGGCCTGGTATCGATCTGGCCATACAGAAAGTACAAGGCATTCTGCAGCAGGGCTAGGAGTTGCCAGAGGGCTTACAGTCTCATTGTCAGCTCTGGCTCAGCACTCCATTTGTTTTGTATAGGGATCAACTTTTCATCTCCGTTGGCTTTCCTTGTTCTGTACCATGTCAACATAATCTAGAAGCCAGTCTTTTCTCGGACCTGTCTCTATTTCTATCTCCCTTACATGTACATCCTGCACATACACAAAAGCTAACAGTATTTGTCACCCTTGTCTCTCGTTCTTTCCTTCAACAACTCCAGCTCTTGTCTGCCTCTCTTAATTTCCTCTTCTTTCGTCTGCCTGCTCTTTGGTGGAGTGTGCGAAACAGAAAGATTTCTCACAAGTCCGGCTCCCCCAAATATAGGTTAGACTTAGGACACTGCTTGCAGCTAATGGTAAATGATTGTCAAGTTACTTCCCTTAAGGCAGTCAGCTGCCAGACTACTGTCTAGTCCCACCAAGGGTAGGCCTGCTCCCTGCTGCTAAGGACAATGGGCTACTTCTCCCTAAAGGCTTGCAACTATTAGCTTGGTTCCTGTAGGTGGGGTTCACACCCTACTGATAATGGTTTCAATGGAGATCCAGAAAACAGGTCAAACCGGCTCAGTGACATCCAAAGTTAGGCTGCCATCCTGAATCTAGGATC
>NW_022103919.1:12308628-12311307 GCF_000313985.2 Echinops telfairi
CACACACACACACACACACACACACACACACAGGTTATAGCTTCATTTTTGCGGATCTGAGGACTCCCTGAAGTTCTAAAATCATGGCTTGTATGTGCTTGCCCATTTAAGTTTGTTGACAAAGGCTGTCTTCTCCCTAATGACTGTTTATAGCGAAACAGTTTACTTTTATACTCAATTTTATCCTCTTAAAGTTTGCTTGTGTACTCTATAAAATATCACTTTCAGGTGTCAGAAATGCTATACACTTTATCTGGGTAGTAGTTACATGGATATATATATGTGTGTGTGTATATATACATACATATATATATACACATATATTTAAAAAGAAATGGAGCTGCGCATTTACTATGTGTGTAGTTTACTGCTTATGTGTTAATATATCTCAGTAATTTATGTTTCTTAATAGACTGTAATACTATCAACAAATGCCCATGTGATTTTTGACTCTGTCTCTGGGTTAATCCTTTTTTGACTGGAGATGGGAAAATACTCTCTATCAGGTCCCCAGAGCTGGGAACCTCAGAGAGACTTGGAGTCCAGTAAGTTGTAGCAGGGATAAATCCTTGTGTATTTATTTCCCTGGTGTCTCTTCTAGAATATATCTCTCATTTAGAACTTAATACATTGACAAAGGAAACATTTGGCAGTACAATAATCAGAAAGACTATGTGTATCGTTAACGTTTCCAAAGATTTCTCCAAGTTATTCAGGTGAAAACATTCAGAACAGAAAGCCGTCTTGCCTTCTACCTTGAAGTCAGCAGACCCAAATCAGTAGACCTCCATGATACAACCTCAGACCACTGAGTTGCTTCCAACACTTAACAACACTGTAGGATAGAGTAGGGAGCCTTGCTGGGATAGTTGGTTACATGCTGACCTATGAAGCTCATGCTCAGCAGTTTGAAACCACCCCCACTCTGCAGGAGAAGGATGAAGCTTTCTACTCCCATAAATACCTACAGCCCCAGAAATCCCCAGGGGAAGTTCTAGTCTGTCCTATAGGGTTGCTATGAGTCCGAATTCGCTCAATGGCAGTGAGTTTGGTTTGGGCTTATAGGATAGCGTACGTCCCCATAAGGTTTCCAAGGGTGTAATCTTTATGGAAGCAAACTGCCTGAGGTAATTATTGTGCCAACCTGGCCAATAAACACAGGGGGTTAATTGAAGGGCGGAAAGATAAATGGCTCGGGAGCCTCGCCTCTTTTGTCTCTTGCTCTTTGATCATCGGACCAGTGTGCAGCTGCCTTGCTTGTTCTGTGCCTCCATTTGCAAGCTACACTACCTGTGGGACACCTAACCCGTGGACTGTGTCGCTGTAATTTGAAGTTCCTTCAAGACCTGCTTCATCACACCGTTGGAGTTTACATCTCTTGAGCTGGGAACTGTCGGACCCTGTCATCTGGCTGACTGTTGGTGACCTGCCTTGTGTTTGCTTCCTGTGGCCGGATAGCCTGAATTGCTCCACGGAGGGCTACCCCTCAGCCCTCAAGACTTGAAGGACTGCCAGTGTCACAACTGTCTCACAGGAGTGAGTTGCACTGGGCCATTTGTACTGCTTTATAATCTAATTAACTGTTCAGTTCTTATGTTATACATCTATCTGTATAAATATATATAAAATTATTAGCATTTTGGTTTTGTTTCTCTAGAGAACCCTGTCTAACACACTGCCCCGTCTTTCTCCCACAAAGTGGCTGGTGGGTTTAAACCACTAACCTTTCAGTTAGCAATTAAGCAGATAACCACTGCATGCCCATGACCCCTGATGCTGCTCCAGATCAAATTATGATAGACTTACAATGGGATGCTGTGTGTTCCAGTCCTAGACTAGGCATTCCTCAACTCTGGGACTTTGGGAAAATCATGTAATATATCTGTGCTTCAGCATGGTGAAGCTGTGTGAGGTTCCCATTTCTCAAGACTGCCCTGAGAAGCGGAGCGAAGGCTCACATAAAAGGCCTTTGTGAGAGTGTAAAGCCTCCCTATGACTCTGGTTCTCCACCCAGTGCCTTTGATAGCTTTAATCCCCTTTTTCCCCCAGTGTCTCCTTTGAACTTATCTTAGGCACTCTCCTTGATGGAGTTTTCCCTCCACAATTACTCTGAGGTTAAGTGAGTCCTAGACTCAGTCTGGCAGCACCTCCGTTTTGCCAAGCCATCAGCACACCTTGCCTACATTGTGATGAACATTTCTTAGTTGTTGTCTCTGCACAGCGTTCTCCCGTCTTTCAGGACCTTTAGCAGTTCAGTCTCCTCATTTACTGTTTACAATCTTGGTTCTCTTTGAAAGTCTCATTATCAGCTATTGCCAACCCAAGCCAAGGACAGATTTTCTTGATTTCTCTACATCAGTTTCTATTATTCTGTACACTTTTTGCTTCAAAATTAAGATGAATAAGAAATCATTTTGATGGTACAGAGAAGAATGGCAGCTTTCCTTTTGAATGGTAGGACTACCTGTAGTGTATGTGTGTGTGTGTGTGTGTGTGTGTGTGTTAGTCTGGGTACATTAGAGAAACAAATCCACAGAAAATCTTATGTATAAGAGTTTTATAGAAAGGCACATCAAGAAAACATCCCAACCCAGTACTGCCCAAGCCCACAAGTCTAACATTAGCCCACTTGTCCGACACCAATCCACAAAGTCCTCCTCCATCTCACAAAACACACAC
>NW_022103919.1:12311583-12315085 GCF_000313985.2 Echinops telfairi
CTTCAATTAACCCCACATGTGTTTATAGGCCAGGTTGGCACAATAATCTTTAAATATATAGATAGATATATATGCCTCATAAGAAAGTGTCTCATAAACCACTGGGAAGGATAATAAGAGAAGAGAGGTTTAATTTAAAATGTGTTTAAATGTACGAGATAGCTTTGGGTCCATGTAGAGCCTACTAGATGAAAGGCACCATGACAGTTTTGGGTCCATGTAGAGAAAGGCACTGTTTTTAAATACGTCATTTGCATTTCGTATTTAATTTAATCCTCATCACTAGTTCACTATTATTTTACCATTTCATAGCTGTTAAAACTGAGGTTCAAAGAGGTGAGCTTGCCCATGGTCACATGGTAGTTAAAGGAAAGATCAGGATTCAGATAAAGATGCATAGAACTCTAAACACCCCACTGCCATGGAGTTGATTCTGACGCATAGTGACCCTGAGGCATTGTAGATCCTTAAGGAGCAGACAGTCTCCTCTTCCCCTGGAGGAGTAACTGGTGGATTTGAACCACTGACCTTATGGTTAGCAGCCCAATGCTTATCCAACAGAACCATCAAGGGTCCTTGAGAGATCCAAAGTGTCTGCATGTTTTCTAAGATTTTCTTCTGTGACTCTCATATTGCAGAGCTTGGGAAGAAGACCTCCATCCAGGTGAAAATAAGAGCTAAGCTTCTGTAATAGAATACTGACCTTGGTAGCACCTGGCTTATATACAGTATCCATCTTATTTCCTCTGATTAGACTGTATATTAGGAAGAAGTAAACAAAGGAACAAAAGAAGGAAAAAAGATGGTCACTTTTCTGTGCTCTCAAAAGAGTTACTTAATACTAATAATAACAATACAATTAATCTTAATCTGATTCAATAGAAAGTTTCATTCATTTTTAAGAAGCTGCTCTTAAAAATGGGTCATTCACACATAGAGATGGACCACCAAGCAATTAATAAAATGAGCTGTCCTGAAAAATTACTGAGCCTACAATCTTCCTGAGACAATTCATTGCCACTTTACAATGTAATAATAATCCAGACTTGAAAGTCTGGGGAAACCGCAGTTTTATAATGTAATTACTTCGTTTAATGGTAATTTAACTGTAGTGAAATTGAAGGCACCTGAGAAGACCATCTAATTATTTCCTCCTGGTGGCACGTTATGTTACAAGCTTGCAACCCCTAGCTAACAGGAATGACACAGAGTTATCCATTTAAAAGTGCTAAGCAAAGTTCCAATAGGATCCCTGGTGGTGCAGTGCTTAGTATTGGGCTGCCAACAGCAACATCAGCAGTTCAAAACCATCAACTGCCCTATGGGAGAAAGACAGGACTTTCTACTCTCCTTACAGACTCCGAAACCCACAGGGAACGTTCTTCCTCAGCCTATAGAGTCCCTGTGAATCAAAATAAGCTCCAGGGAAGTGAGTCTGGTTTAAAGATAGCCCTGGTGTCACATTGGGCTAGTAACTGAAAAGTCAGTAGTTCGAACTCACCAGCCACTCTGCAGATAAAAGATGAGGCCTTAAAGAGAAATTAAAAATAGAAGTGCTGGGGGAGGGAAAGGGGGAAAGGAGGAGCTGACACCAAGGGTTCAATAGAAACTAAATGTCTAGAAAATAATGATGGCAACATACGTACCGATGTGCTTGTTGCAATGGATATGTAGATTGTTCTAAGAGCTGTAAGAGCCCGCAATACAATGATTAAAATGAAATCGAAGTGCTCAGGAGCCCTGAAGGCGCTGTGGGTTTGGAATTGAACTGCTAACCTCAAAGTTGGGGCTTTGAGCCCATTAGCTACTCCTCGACTGAAAGATAAAGGCTGTCTCCTCTTGTCAGAGTTTCACCATTTTGGAAACCTTCCGAGGGTGGCTGCCTCTGTGCCTCTCCAAGACAGTAACTGAAAAACAGGAGTAGAAAGCCCTGTAGTTTCCAACTGACGGTCCAGGGTGCAGCATGCAACCATTCCACCGCCAGGGCGCCAGGGTGTTTGTTTTCAGTTATAATGTATTTTCAACGTGAACATAAGGAGCCCCGGTGGTGTAGTGGGTGAAGCTGGTAGTTCAGTGGACTGCTAACTAAAGACCTTAAGGAACAGCTCTACCCTGTCTCGTAGGGTCGCCAGGAGTCAGAATCAACTTGACCGCAGTGTGTTCCTGTGAGCATGATGGGAATACTATTGGCATATTGAGGCTATGCAGGTACTCCTCTGTTACACGACGATGCAGCTAGAAAATGTAGCTCCTCAGAGGGCCTTCCATCTTCTGTGACACCGTTGGAAAAGCAGACATTGTTAGTCACTGTGCCATCCCACGATGATCCTTTCCCCAGACTTGCAGGCACCGGAGGAGTATTACTAGATCAAGGGAGTGACTCAGATTTACAATCCAAACAAGTTCCTATTCTGAGCAGCCCGTCGAAGCCAGCTTTCATGTCCCTGGGGCTGGCCCACAGCAAATGGCCATGGCCACTGCATTTCTGGGCCTTGCTTTGGCCCCTCTCACCTGTGACTCTCCAGATCTATCGTCGAAGATTAATGAACCAACCTTACAGGGGGAGATCCAAGGTCTACTTTGAAATATAAAAGCATTATGTCCAAATGTTAAGGACCAGGTCCACAATGAGCCTCACTGGAAAGAGGCAGAAAGTTATAAATGGAAGGCAAGAGATTATAATTCATCGTTCACACCATGGAGTGCCACTACCTTAAAAGAATTTATAAGGGAGCAGCAACACCCATGAAGACGATAATACCAAATAGCATAGGTCAGAGATTTGAGGTTTCGAGAAAAAGGCCAGAAAGGTTTAAATCGTTCAGCAGGAAAACAAAGGGCAGAGGTCACACGCCTAGACGGATTAACCAGGGCTCATAATGGTGTTTCCTTGCTTGTGTTTTGTTTTTCGTCCAAGTGAATGCTATATTTATAATGATTTGACTTTTTGTTTGTTTGGTTGCTTGGTTGGCTCCCCAAAGGTCATTCCACCAAGTGTGGGAGCAGTTATTTAGAGAGCTCAAAGGGTACAATCCCACATGTTCCATTGAAGATGTTCCTGATAGTTCAGAAGCAAAATGCTAGAAATCTTAAAGTAAACTTACTACAGTTTTTCTGGCTTCACTGAGCAATGCTAAAATATCATTTAGACTTCTTTCAATATTTGATAGCAAATTGTTGGCCCAAAAAGATGGGTTTACCTGTATGTTAGGGATTAGTCATGGTCACAAATCTAAATGTCAGCTTTCTTGGCCTGTGGCAAAGCTAATAATGACTTAAAAACTGTGAATAACTATACATCCTATTTTTTTCTTGTGGTGAATCCTAATTATAATAGGGTAATATTTATGAATCACATTGAGCTTCTCAGCTAAAATGAAGAGATAAGCAAGGAGGCTAATATTATATACATAAGTCATTGCTCAAGCTTTGAATGCCTCGCAAATTGTGGGTTATAAATTTGAAAACATTAATTGCTTCACAGAACCCAGGCCTGCAAACC
>NW_022103919.1:12316064-12317300 GCF_000313985.2 Echinops telfairi
GAACACAGTCTTTTAGGTATATTTTATTCTTTGATAAATTGGAAAGAAAAGGGGAAAAATAGAGGAAAGAGGAGGAAATTACTTTTCTTTAAAAGTTGACTTTTTCAAATACAACTTTGAGAACTCAAGATTCCAAATAATTTAAAACACATCAGGGACCTAGTTTTCCATACAATACAAAACATTAGGGGGGGTCATGGGGAAGAGGGGAGAGGATTTGGGGACAATAAAGGCGGGAGGAGGGAGGGAGCATTAGAACCAAGTGTGATGATGTATACACAACTCCTTTTAACAGATTTAACTCTGGAAGTGTATGAAATGTGATCATTACATCAAGAAAACTATCAAAAAATGAGCTT
This sequence comes from Echinops telfairi, assembly GCF_000313985.2. NCBI lineage: Eukaryota > Metazoa > Chordata > Mammalia > Afrosoricida > Tenrecidae > Echinops > Echinops telfairi. The sequence goes on from NW_022103919.1 coordinate 12,316,424, forward strand.
TCGGGTGGGTGGGGAGAAAAGAGGGGTGGGAAAAAATTGACTTTGTGACACTTACCTGAACAGGTGCTAAGGAGGGTGGGGTGGGGGGAGCGGGGCAGGCAGGCCAAGCATACAGGCCATCCAGTTTATCCCGATCCTGTTACAATCTCTTACTTCCCTAGTAAACCCCAGAACTGTGAGTATAATTTGTGTGGCCATTACAATGAATTATCAAACTCAGCAGGACAGAAATGATTTAAAAAATTAAAAAGTTGAAGCATGGAGGTATGTTTGGCCTTCATCACAGAGGAATCAGCTTTGAACTGATAATAACGGTGATTCTCATATGTCCACCTGCAGTTAGATAAGGCCCGATATCATGCCATTCTTAAAGATTTTATGGAAACAAATTATGTTTTTCTATGTATATATTAATGTTAATTTGCATTCCATGAAATATATTGATGTTATGTTTGAAAAACAAAACATTAGGGTATAGTATAAACTTACTTTACTCCATTCAACAATTCTCTAGAGACGCGCCTATAATATTGTGAGCAGGGCAAAATTCTTTTAAAAAAAACTCCCAAGGAGGCTGGAGAGCAGGATGTGGAGAAGACGTCGTGTTGTGTCTGCCAGGGCCTTTAAAAAACTCTTCCCCACCCCCATCCTCACCCCCCACCCCCCACAAAAAATAAATAAATAAGTAGATGCTCAACTGCTTGTGAAGTATCTGAAAATGACCTGGGAATCAAATACTTCCCTTTGTAATCCATCATAAAAATAACTGTTGAAGTATTGTTCAAACCCCAAAATGGGATGAATTTAGGCCCAAATGAAATACTAAGAAATGTGGCTCTATTGTAATGACTTCTTTAATTCTTCTGTATTTTCTGAA
>NW_022103919.1:12319310-12321616 GCF_000313985.2 Echinops telfairi
TAAATGGGCCCTCATACCCGCCTTTTAATCACACTGTATTTTCTGCCAAAAGAGGTGGGTGGCCCAGGAACGCCCATTCACTTCTTGAGTGTGTAACACACACACACACACACTGGCCTTATTCTTTTTTGCAAATGGGAGAAAGACCCGCACCGAGAGAAGAACAAGGAGGGAAACATCAGCTGGTCCTGCATTTCTCTGGCGGGCAGGCACATGGGCTATAGCCCCACAAGCACAGCCCGAGCGGGCAGAGAGCCTCCCGGTGAAATCAGTCTTCCGGGGACTTTCAGGAGAAGGTGTGCTTTTTAAAAGGTGTTTACATTGTTTTGTTTTGATGTTTACTCATTTCTGCGTGTGTGTGTGTGTGTGTGTGTGTGTGTGTGTGTGTGTGTGTGTCTCCACCCCCACCCCCACCCCCACTCCTGTCCTCCCCGCCCTCAACCTGACTGTCGCTGGGAAATGAAATCATTTTGGTTTTGCAAGCTGTCGCCAGGGAGTGAGCAAGACTTTGTCTCATAAACAAAAGCAACTGGCAGGAGCCCCTGGCGAGCCTCTGGCCTCTCTGCAGCCAGACTGCCAAGGAAACCTGGCATGGTGACAGCTGGGGCCGTCCAGCATGGCCAGTGGTGACAGCCAGGTGGGACACCCAGAAAGACTCACCTAGGAGATGAGCAGTCTGCTTCCCTTTCCTGACTTGTGCAAACGCTTAAAAGGCCTCTAACGGGACATTCCAGAGAACCCCTGAAGTAGGTAAAAGTGTGTGTGTGTGTGTGTGCTTTTTCCTAGAGAAAAGTCTAGGGCTTTCCACAACTTTCCAGAGTCTATGGCCCCGGCAGTAGGAGCCGCAGGCAGAAGCACCCACCCTGATTTTCTAGAAGAAGCACCAAGCTCACCACTTTCACTTCTGACCCGAGGCTCTCAGCCCACTTTCCTGGGACAAAACCCTAAGGCACTAGAGACCTCTCAGATGAAGGGGGAGAGGGGCTGGGAATAACTCAACCCCTTTTGTGCTTTAACCCTAATCCTCCTTAAACCTGGCTCTGCCCCAGCCGCCAGGAAACCTGCCCACGCCAAGTGATAGGATGTTTGCTGAGCTCAGCCCTAAGCCTGCTGCCCCGGCCACAGAAGTCAAGGGGGTATGTTTTAACCACCACCTGCTGATGAATGGGTAAACAAAGAGGTAGCCAAGGCCACAAGGACCAGGATTTGAGGACAATCCTTTTGTGTATTGCCAGCTCAAATAAAGGCCTGGCTTCTAAGGAACAGGCTTGAAACACACACAAATGCTCTGCTGAAAGTTAAGGTGTCTAGGCACAGCTACTTCTGAAGGCACCCTGGGCCCCTGCCCCACCATCAGACCACCCTCGGGTGCCAGTGACGCTGGGTCCCCCTTGCAGATGATGCTGACAAACTTGCTAAGGCTGCGCTAGAAAAAGCATTTTTCAAATATCTGTAAGAGTGAAGCCAACGTGGCCCAGAGCACACAGCTCTGACCTTGGCTTTCGCCAGAGCGGCCGTTTGATGCCTCTGATGTCTAGGGAATCTGCAGACAAGTTCAAGGTGGGCATTTCCACAGCTCAACACAGCATGTTTGAAAACTGCTATTTTGATATCAGGTTTGGTGCAACTTTACCTGAAAGGCCCTAAAGTTCAGACAGCCACCGAGATCGCGAGCTCAGGCAAAACCCAAAGCCAAACCTACTGCCTTGGGTCGAGTTCAACTCAGCATAGAACTGCTTCTTGGGTTTCACAAGACTTAAATCTTTGCAGGAACAGACAGACCCATCTTCCTTCCACAGAGCAGCTCACTGTCTTGAGACGCCAATCTGGTAGCCAGCAGTCTAACAATTCGCCTGCTATTTCTAATTTTCCCTCTGTGTGTATGTGTGTGTGTTTTCTGAGCAGTTATCTCATTAAAATCCTGTTTTATTGTGGTAAAAACATATCATAACTAAACATGTGACATGTCAACCATTATTATTCATATCATTGATTGCATTAATTATGTTGGATTATCATCACCACTCTCCATTTCCAGAGTCTGCTAATATCTTAATAGAAAATCAGTGATCCTTAAGCAATGAGTCTCCCTTGTCCCCCATTGCCCTACTCTATCCTGCTAATCAATTTTGTGTGTGTGTGTGTGTCAGGGTCTGAGTTTATTGTTCCCTGCTAATCAATTTTGTTGTTCTTAGGTGCTGTCTAATCGGCTCTAATTCATAAAACAATAAAGTTTATTAGCATGATGAACTTACTCTCTAGATAGTTGCCAAGTTCACTTAAGATTACACAGTAAATACTTTTTT
>NW_022103919.1:12322355-12336351 GCF_000313985.2 Echinops telfairi
GCGGTGGAAGCATCTCAGTGCTGGTAGGGGTCTACACATGGCTCCTCCAGCTCCCAGGGCTCTGGCTGCATCTGCGTAGCTCCATCAGTAATACCTTGCAGGGAGTGTCTCTGTGTCCTGCCTCCAGCAAGTTATTTATTTCCTTAGTGCCTCTAAATGAGGTCATCACGCTGCAACCTGATTGACAGGTTAACCTCCACCCCTTCACTCTTAAGTCTCAAAATGACAACTGATTAAGTAATTACCACAGGTGCCTGGCACTCTAAGGAGGGGATTGGTCAGTCTTGCCATCTCCCTACAGCTTTAAACGAGCCATTCTTGGGGCGGGGGGTGGGGTGGGGTGGGGGGAGGGGGAGCAACAGGGAGACCTCACTACAACCAAGGAAGAAGAACCAGAAAGGAACATGTCTTTTGGACTTGAGGTCCCTACACTGGAGCCCCTCCCAGAACCAGGAGACAGAGAGCTGTAACACCAGAGGGCACAAGAAGGCTAGAAGTGGCAGCTTACAAATCAGGAGGCCACCAGGAGACCGTGTGATGGGCTTCCCAGCCGCAGAGGGAGAAGGCTGAGTCCCTTGAGAAAGTAAGTTTGCTGCCAGCGTGGAGTCCTTCTGGGCACATGTCGGCAGCACTAGACCTGCTGACCCTCAGAGCTGGAGAGCTGAGTGCCTTTAGGCTGAGGCTTATTGGCAGAGGGGATGCTCCCGGACACTTACCACTGGAGCTTAAGTGCTTTAAACACTTGCCTTAAGAGGGCAGAGGTGAACTCCAGAGGCCAGAGGTGAAGAAGCTGAGGGGCAGGGAGAGAGGCTGGCCTGCCAGCATAGCCCAGACGCTGCGGTCACTTTAGTTATGCAGAATCCTGAGCCTCAGTTCTCTAAGACACCCCATGGTTGTGAGTGTTGTTGAGTGCACACAGGTTATCTAGCCAGCAGACAAATAGAGAGGACCGGGGGAGCGATAGCTCATGTCAGGATTGGTTTAAAAAACCAACAACTGGAAGAGGTGATATGTCTGTCTTCCGTCGTACTCTGCTTCAGGATGATGCTGACGGAGACTCTCCAAGCCCCTTGTGAAGCTCAAAGCGGTCAGACGCCCACATCGGACCATCCTGAGAGTGTGCACACACCACCTTTTGCTTCTCCATTCAGCTGCTGGTGGACATTTAGGATGATTCCATCTTTTAGCTTTTGTGAATAGCAGTGCGGTGAACATCGGTGTGTGCATAACTGTCCAAGCCCCTGCTTAGGAGTCTTTGGGGTGGAATTGCTGGGTCATGTGGTAATTGTATGTTTCACTTTCTGAGAAACGCTTATGACATGTGTATCTTAACATGCATTATCATCCTGGTAATATTGATCACGAGAAAAATAACTAATGTTTATTAGGTGCCTGTTCTGTTGCCCAGTGATGTGCAGGGCATCATCCTCTTGGACCCCACAGCACCTCTCCAAATGGTCCTATTGCTCTCCTCTGCTCAAAGAAGAGCTAACGACAGAACGCAGCAAGAGGGGCCGTGAGCATGGCTTGCCTCAGTTCACCCAGCTTGAGAAGATGGACCCCGAAGTGGAGCGCTGAGCCTGTCCTCCGAATCAGGACCCAATGTTGTCTTCCAACAGTGACATTCACACTGTGTTGTACATAAGTAAGGGATCTTTTACAGCTTAAAGCAATACGCTTTATAAAGAAAACCTGAAAGGGAAAAGAGGAAGAAAGGTCTAAACATTTTCCCTCTCTGTGGTGGTCTCCAAGACCACCACTGTTAAGGCCCTTTGCGGGGGATACTTCCTCCCTGTCTATTTTTCTGGCCATTCTACTTTGATATGAAGTTATTGGTTATTATATGCCTTAAAAATATCTGTGATTGCGTGTGCCCATTTTATTCTGATTTTGTCACTTACTGTAACAAAATAATATGATGGTGTTTTACATATTAGACAAATTCCTCATTTTTAGTGGTTCAACAATAATCTCTGGTTCAATAAAGTGAATGGGGCAAATCAGGTCACCCAGCAAATATGCCACAGACTCTGTACATGGAAAACTAGATGTGTAAAATGCTATCCTTTTCTTCAGAGTCTTGTCTCACATATTTAGGACATGTTATCCGGAGAGACCAGTCCTTGGAGAAGGACATCAAGCTTGGTGCAGCGGAGGGGCCACGAAAAAGAGCAAGGCGCTCAATGAGATGGGTTGACGCAAGGACAGCGGTGAGCTGGCCCAGGACCGCGCAGTGTTTAGCTCTGCTGTGCACAGCATCACAATGCGTCAACATCGACGCCATCCTGACCCCAAAAGCAACAATAGGGAAAGGAAGGCAGACAGATACTGCCATAGTCTCTTTGCGTCCTCAGATCACGTTTGTGAGTTGGGACCGTAAGTCCGCCCTTTAGAAACATACGTTGATGGTATTTGACTAACAAGATGGCATTGGCAGCTGTGCTCGGCTAGGAAAGTGTTTCCTTCAAATACTCATGTTCTGCTCTCTAAAACCTGTGACTATATTGCTTTACATGGAAAGGGGGGCTTTGCAGATATGATTAAATTAGGATTGAGGATAGATAGGTTATCTAGGATTATTCGAGTAAGCCGATTTTAATCACAAAGGTCCTTTTCAGAGGGAGACAAGAGGTTCAGAGTCAAATAAGGAGATGTGGTGACGGAAGCAGAGAGAATGAGAGAAGAAGATGCTATGTAGCTGGCCTTGAAGATTGCGGCAGTCACCACTAGCCAAGGAATGCAGGCAGGGATTAGTAGCTGGAAGGCCAGGAAATAGATTCTCCCTCAGAGCCTCTAGAATAGAGCCCCACCGGTACCTTGATTTTAGGACTTTTAACCTCCAATACTGTAACTGAATAAACTTGTATTGTTTTAAGCATCTTAATTTGTAGTAATTTGTTATAGAACTCTCTGTCATCGAGTTGATGCCGATTTATATATAGTGAATGGCCCTATAAGACAAGGTAGAATTGTCTCTTGGGTTTCTGAGACTGTAACTCTTTAAGAGACTAGAAAGCCCTGTCTTTGTCCCATGGAGCAGCTGGTGGTGTTGAACTTGTGACCTTGCAGCTAGCAGCCCAATGCATAACCACTATGCTACCAGGGATCCTTTTGTTATAAAACAGCCATCCAAAAATCCTGACCAAACACATGCCATTGTTGAAACCCATTGCTATAACGACCCAATGTAAGTTTCTGAGGCTATAAATCTTTACAGGAGTGGATAGCCTCATCTTTCTCTTACAGAGAATGTAGTGGGTTTGAACCACTGATTTTGTAGTTAGTAGTCTAATACTTTCTCGACTGCAGCACCAGACCAACACTAAGAAATTAATATGTCATGCTTCCAGCCCAGATTGTTTAGCTCTAGAGCCATTGTTTTAAACCACTGGCTGCAACCATGGGCTCAAGCATAGGAACAATTGTGAGGTGAAGCAAGATCATGTTAGCTATCTCTGGAGAGTGGGCTTGGGGGAGATTTTAACTTTGACTTATAAATGTACGCGTTATGTGAAGTTTCCAGCGCATGTATGTTACTTTGTGCTAACATTTTTTCCCTGTAACATATAGGTTGTTGTTCAGTGCCATTGTTTGCAACTCATGTACAAGCGAGTGAAACACTACCATCTTCACAGCTCATGCTTGAGCCCACTGTGGAGTTAGTCTCGGAACAGAGCATTTAACTGAGGACAGTAATGCATCGCTTAGATGAACATGTTTGTGCAGAAAGCCTTGTGTTTATGCAGCATGCTTTCTTTAGTATAACAATACCTAGAAGGAGAATTGCTAGACTGTGTTAGCCTGGGTAAACTAGGGAAACAAATCCACAGAAACTCATATGTATAGAAGAGAGAGTTTTATATAAAGGGTAAGTGCACATCAAGAAAAGATCCCAACCCAGTGCTGCCCAAGCCCACAAGTCCAACATTAGCCCATATGTCTGACACCAATCTACAAAGTCCTCCTCCACCTCACAAAACACACACAATGATGCCGACTGCAGGAGGAAAGCCGAATCAAAGAGCGTATAAGCATCTCAGTACTGGCAGGGGTCTCCACACGGCTGCTCCAGCACCCAGGGCTGCATCAGAGTAGATCTATGTGGCTTCTCCTCAGGGATGTTTCACAGGAAGTGGGCCTTGCCAGCTGAAGCAGGGAACTGGCTAAGGTTGCTGCACCCTGGTCCGACCATCAGAAAGCAAGAGACCTGAGAACTAGAAAGGTGAGGCTCACCGAACCATTTTTCTCTCTGCCATTCAATTAACCCCACATGTGTTTGTCAGCCAGGTTGGCACAATAAACCTTAACTAGCCCATTAGACCAATAGCTGGAAACATGGGGAAAGATATAATAAGCAAAACAGTAATAATGGAGATAATGCCCAGTCAACAAGCCAAAATGAAGTGGGAGGTGATATTTAAACAGGCAAAGAAAATGTATGATACTTGTCTACCAGTCTGTAAAGGTTGAAATGGAAAAGAAAGCTCTAGAAGTCTGATCCAGAACTGTGGCAAGAATGCCTTGGTGGCACTATGGGATGGGCACTGGACTGTTAACCATAAGGTTGGTGTTCAAAACTCACCTGCCACTTGTTGGGAGAAAGATAAGACTGCCTCCTCCCAGAAGATTTTCAGTCTTGGGACACTTAATGTTTGATAAAGGACTGAAGCACATTAAGTGGAAGTGAGATAGCCCTTGTAGCAAATGGTGCTGGGAATACTGCATCTTCACCTGCAAAAGAATGAAGCAGGACTCATAGCTGATGCCTCAAGATGGCTCAAAGGCCTAAGTATAAACCCTACAACAATAAAGGCCATCAACAAAAAATAAAGACAAACTTAAACCCCCTAATACAAGGCATAAACATACTACTGAGCATAAGGTAATATATGCACATCATAGAAATGAAATAAAGAACTGGACCCTTCTAAAAATATAACATCTATGCACATCTTTCCACATATTAGGAAAATATATTTTATAATGATACAACAGATAAAGGGCTAATTTCCAAAATCCATAGAAAATTACAACATCTTAACAAGAAAAGTACAAATAACCCAATCACAAAATGGGCACAAATGCCAAAGGTAACATCCAGGCGGCCAACAACCACATGAAGAAATGTTCACGATTATTAGGAATAAGAGAAGTATAAATTAAAACAGCAATGAGATATAACCTAACACAGACACTTTAAAGCAAAATTCAAAATAACAGAAAATAAGAAATGCTGGAGAGGATGTGGAAAAATTGGAACATTGTTCAGACATTGCTGGTGGGACTGTAGAATTATACAACCACTATGAAAATCAGTATGGTCCTCCCTAACCAATGCAACTACAATTACCTTGTGGTCCCACAATCTCTCTATTGGATATATGAGGGGGTACCCCCCTCAAAAAAAAAAAACCCAGATTTTTTTTCAAAGCTATGTATTTAACTTTTTTTTATGAAACAACCTTATCACCTTCAAAGTACTCTCCATTACACTTAATACATTTGTCAAATCTATAATTCCATTCTCAGAAACATTTTTCAAACTCATCTGTTTGGACGGCTGACAGCATCTCCCTTGTTTTTTCCTTTCCCTCTTCTTTGTCAAATCGCTGTCCTTTCATGTCCCTCTTCATTCAAAGAAACAAAAAGAAGTTGGATGGAGCAATGTCAGGTGAGTAAGTTGCATGGGGCAAGAGAGGCATGCTGGGTTTTTTTTTACCAAAAACTGGTGTACTGTGATGGCTGTATGAGCAGGTATATTGTTGTGGTGGCAAAACCAGTCCCCTGTCTGCCACAAATCAGGGTGGGTTGTTTGTTTGTTTGTTTGTTTGTTTGATGCACACTGTTACGCAATCATTTCAGAACCTCTAAATAGGAAGCTTGATTAACTGTCTGACCTGGCGGAATGAACTCCAACTGCACTATCACCCTCACATCAAAAAAACAAATGAGCAGTGGTTATCTTTGGAACCCCCTGGTATACCCTTAAGAAATGAAGACGACAATACAGACCCATATGCAGACCTATGTTCCTGTAGCAATTTCCATAATAACAAAAAGATAGAAACAAACAAAAACTCTGATTACAGATGAATGGATAAACCAACTCTAGTTCATTCATTCAATGGAATGTCATGCATCAAAACAAAAAAATGATGACTCTCTAAACACCCTAAAACATGTGCAAAACATGGTAAGACAGGCTTAGCAAAGGTAGTTAACCTTATAAAGAAAAATAATGATGCCATTATTATAAGGAAAAACAAAGAAAAATAAAAGTGATTTTTACACCAAAACATCAGACTTTGAAGATTATGAGGAGGCAGGGACAAGGGCGGTGCTTGGTGGGAGGGGGAAGAGAGGGAGTGAGACAGGCAATTATAAAGGGAGGGAGGAAGGTTGGCAGGGGAAAAGAAAAAGAGAGAACCACATTTATGAAGAGTTCATGGGATATGATTACTGATTTCATTAGTTGACATGGGCTGAGGGATGACAAACTATGCTTCTTTAGAAAACAATAAATTAATAAACATTTAAAAAGAAGAAAATGAGAGTGAAGGTTCATTCTTTATGCCTCAGATTTAAATATTGGTCTGGGTGGCTAAATGGAGAGGATAAGTAAAACTGGGGTGGACTGGAAGGTTTTCGTAACATACAAGTTCATTTCAAACATATGGGGGTAATAAAGATTTACAGTCTTGGAAGCCCCATGTAGCATGGGTTTGACTTAGAATAGACTTAAGGCAGTGGGTACGTATGGGTGTATGAGATGAGAGCTATGTGGTATTTTGCTATTTCCCACAGTGGAACAGAGCTACAGAATGAGCACAATGGATATATTATTTCTCTGCTCACTCTTCAATGTCAGCCCTGCTCTAGTACCTGTCCTGGTCAGTTGGGTGGAGGTACATGCAAACTGCATAGACTCCCTTCTGACCTTTACTTTGGGAAGTCACCCTAAATATGCTCTTAACAACCACAAGATTTTTGCCACAGTTCCCACCCCGGTCTCTGTCATCTGTCTCTCAGGACTACATGAAAGGGGAGAGAATACAGCAATGAAGGGGGGGGGGCGGGGTGAGACAGCCTCCTTAACCCACCCAACAAATGCTCCATTGTAACCTCTGTATAATCTCCCTTTATTCTTGATTTACTTTGCAAGCTGCCTCTCGTAGAGTGGGAAAAGCTGGTAGGGAAGAAGTCTTGGCTTTCTCTTGGAAGTCAGAATCTGTTATCAGCAAAGAGGTTTGAAGAGTCTACTGATGCAAGGATCAGTAGACTATTTCTGTAAAAGGCCAGATATTACTTAAGGCTTTACAAGTTATCTAAACTGTACTGACGTGACATAACTTACAACATTGCACACCAAAGGAGACTTAGACAGCACATGCAAATGAGAAACTGTATTTCAATAAAAGTTTATTTACAAAAACATACAGGAGGGGAGATACGATCCATAGGGTCAAAGCTTGATAAGCTTGGATCTAAAGCCATAGCTTGGGAACATTGAAATGCTTACTATGAGTTACAGTAATTTCTTTGTTGCTTTATTTACTAAATGTATTTCTGAGTGTAAATCATGGACATGTGCCTTCCCAACTCTCTGTCCTTGCTTTGTTACGAAGAAGAAAGCTCTATCAATTAGGTTAAGAACAGTGTATTTCTGAACCTGTACTTCACATTTTACGTAGAATCTTCCCACCAAGTTTTAGGTGGGGAAATCAAACCAGATTTGTCACAGAGACAACATTATCACATTGGAATTACAAAATAAGTGACAGTGATCAAGATTCGTTTCAGGCGTCTCAAATAGTCAGACTTGCACAGTTGTTGCTCACGGACGTGTTTGCATGTCTTTATGCAGCACAATGGCTCGGTGTGGTGCTGCTGACCACAAGGCTGCTGGCTGGAACCCCCCAGTGGCTCCATCGAAAACAATATAAGCTGATCCATGCCCATCAAGATGAAGCCAAGGAAGCCCTATGGGGCAGTTCTATTCAGTTGCATAGGGTTGCTCTGAGTCTAAAGCAACCAAACAGGACCCAACTAGTGTGGAGGCATGCCAGTAGGAGCTTTGGAGAATTCCAGAATGAAATAGACATAAACACTCTCTTCAAAGTCTCTAGCGTCTCTCTCTGGAAAATGCGAGAAGAGAATCTTCCTGGCGCTGGTGATTAGTGTAGAAGGCAGCTATTGTTGTTGCTAGGTGCATTGATTCCATTCCGACTCATTGTGACACTCCAGGACAGCGTAGAACTGCCCCAGAGAATTTCTCATCCAAGATAGCTAGACCTAAAGATGTCTAGAACGAAGGATTTTACTTAATGCATAATTTGCCTTTCTTCCTTAAGTCTTTCCATTTAGATCTATATAACTACTGCCTATTGTTTATTATAGGTTTGCATTCTTACTGTTTGTTACAGAAATTAATACAATTCTATTTCAATACTTTACTAATAAAACAAAATAAAAATAAAACTACATGTTAATTAAAAGAAAAAGAATTTCTAGTCTATAATCTTTATAGGAGCAGAGTGGTGGGGGGACCTTTCATCTGCAGCCAAGTGCTTAACCACTGTGCCACCAGGGCTCCTGTAGAGATGAGCATGTAATCTAACTCAAAATAATCAGACTCCTCCCTCAGAACTTGTGTTGGAAGCAGAATGCTGGTGGGAAGAAAATGGAACCCAGGAGATGGTTCCTTAGTTCCTGCCAATGAGCTGCATGGGTTGTCCCTCTCCTAAGGTTGTTTGGTTTGGGAAGGAGGTGTTAGGTTTCTCTCCAGTGAGAAATACCTTGGTCCTTGGCTTTGCATGACAAAGTATTCCATGAAGCCTGGTTTGTGATCCAAGTGAAGGCTAGAAGGAGTTTCAGGTGTTTGTGTTTAATTGGGGGCTCGTACAACTCTTATCACAATCCATCCATCCATCCATGTGTCAAGCACATTTGTACATTTGTTGCCATCGTCATTCTCAAAACATTTGCTTTCTACTTGAGCCCTTGGTATCAGCAACTCATTTTTCCCCTCCCTCTCCACTGCTCCCTTTCTCATGAACCCTAGATTATCTATAAATTATTATTTTGGTTTTTACACAGGCACCTTCAGGGCACTTCACACCCACACACGTGGAAACCTAAAGCCAAAGAAACCCCCACAGCCCAGCTGAGGAGTGGCTGGAAAAGAGGGCGGTGGTGGTCTTGAAGTGTCTGGCTTTTTAGGGCCCCCCACTGGGAGGCGTGGTAAACAATACTGTTCGACCCCACTGGCTGAACTAAGCCTACCTGGCCCAGTGGCAGCCCACCCAGGTGTACTGGCTTCCTGTCTCAGAGACCTGAATGTGAGCATGCCCTCCAGCCTTCAGCAGCTTCCAACCTCCTGTAAGGCGGGAGGGAGGCTCTGGCATGTAGAGGGACAACCCCTAGTTCTGCCTCTAGCTACCTGACAGAGGCTAATAAGGAATTATAGGGGACATAAAAGAAATAAAGTTCTGACACATGACACAACATGATGAACTTTGAAACATTTGAAGTGAAATTGATCAGACACAAAAGGAAAATATTTTGTGGTTCCACTTAAATGAACTATCCGGAATAGTCAAGCGCATATAGACCAAATGTATTAGTAGTTACCAGAGATTGGGAGAAGAGAGAAACAGGGGAACCAAATTTCTGCTTGGAGTGGTAACAAGTATTTAGAAATGAATGGTAGTGGTCGTTCGTTCATGGTGAATTATTGTACACTTAAAAATGGTTGAGATACCAAATTCTTATCTAAGTATATTCTCACAATACAATTCCATTAAAAAAGAGAAGTGATATTGGAAAACTAGGCTGGAATTCGTTGATGGTGAGTTTTCAAAAACAGAGGGGAAAGCCTGAAATATATATTCTATAGAAACCTTTATATAACACCAAGTCTGAGTGGATTAACAACATACCAGATAGATCCATGCTTACTTCACGAGTCTTAACAATACTGGAGTTGTACTAGACAGGAGGATGCCTGCATACTGAAAGTGCTTCCCTTCCAGCGCTCAACCCCAGGGCTACTCAGTTTCAGTACAAGTCACATTTTGAACCTGATAATTCTTTGCTGCGGGGCATAATCTGATGCATTGTAGAATGGTTAGCAGCACTGTTAGGTAGTTTAGCTTAGGGACTGGGGCGTCCATTACACATGCTCAGAGGTCCGAGCTACCGGCCAAGGAGTGGTACACTGCGCATGCTCAGAGGTTCAGGCTTCCGGCCCTGAAGGGGAGGTACACTTGGGTGTGCGCTGCACCTGGACTGGCCCACCTAAACCAGGTAAATTCAATTCAGCCAATGGGGTCGACCACGGTCATCCACCACACCTCCCGCAGAATAATTGAAAATGGCAGGAGCCCGGAGCCTACCGAGTGATTTTCCAACCAGCTTCCAGGGAGGCTGCACAAGGTGAGAGGCCTGCGGGTGCCTGTGTGAACCAGAGACTTCTAACTCTCATAAAACTCACTTGGATCAAAAATCAGGCTTCAGCGTGGAATCTTTCTCACGCAGAGTCAAGGACCGAGGTATAACTCTCCCCCGAGAGATCTAACAGCACCCTTGCCTTTGTCGTTGTTGTTAGATGCCATCGAGTCAGGTCCAACTCACAACAACCCTTTGCACAACAGAATGAAGCACTGCCTAGTCAGGTGCCATCCTCACAATCGTCCCATCCCTGGGCCCATGGTACAGCCACGGTGTCAATCCATCTCATTGAGGGCTTTCCTCGTGTTTGCTGCCCCTCTGCTTTGCCACCCACCAGATATTACACATAGCAGTTCATATCTCAAGTGATAGCAAACCAAATTGCTTCTCTAAAACCAAACTTGCTGCCAGATTCCATTCTGACTCAGGGCAACCTCTAGGGCAGGGTGGAATTGCCCCTGTGGGTTTCAGAGATGGTAACTCTTTACAGGAGTAGACAGTCTCCTCTTAGAAATTGTCGTATGCCCCTTTGGGGGAATGGAATTCATTTTCTCCAGATGCTATAACAAATGATGACAAAGTTCGCAACTTCCAACAACCCTCTTGCGTTTTCTTATCATTCTGGGTGTAAGCAGGACTGGTTCTTTCTGGACGATCTGAGGTGGGGATCTGTTTCCTGATCCTTGGCAGCTTCTAGTGGCTATCTGTGATCCTTCTACTGTGACTATTTCCCCCATCTCAGAGCCCGTCACTTTGTTTCTGTCATCTGATTCTTCTGACAGCTCTGTTGTAAGGATCCTTGTGATTGCCTTGTGATTCCCTGATGATCCAGGATAGTTGGCCTATCTCAAGATCTGCAAAATCATTTTGACCCTCCTCACATTTACAGAATCCTAGGGACTAGAGTGTGGACATTTTGATGGATTTATTATTTAGCCTTTCATGAGAGCAAATTTACCCAGGTGAGAACCACTAAAGAATGGAATTAGATGATACAGTTTGCCTCCAAGCGTCACCCTACCTACCAACAAACTGTGCCCATCAGTTTCCAAATCTGGGAAATGGGGCTAGAGGTAGCACTGTTTTCATGAGATGTTTTGGGGGGAAATTAGCTAAAACTTGGAAAGTATAAAGCACTTCTTGGCATGTGGCGCTCAGAGCCAAGGTGACGTGGAGATTATACTCTGGGCTGTGAATGGCAGGTTCAGCCGTTTAAAATCACCAGCTGTTCTGAGAGAGAAAGACCAGGCTTTCTATCCCATAAAGAGTTACAGTCTTGAAAACCCACAGGGGTAATTCTAACCTGTCCCATGGGTCGCTGTGAGTCAGCATGACTCGATGGCCGTGAGTAGAATTGCATGTTACTTGGGGTCCCTGGGCGGTGCAAATAGTTCATTGACTTGACCGCTAACCAAAACGTTGGTGGTGCAGCTCCACCCAGGGCTGCTTCTCCCTCTGCTCCTGAAAGACCCGCCACTGAAAACCCGATGGAGCACAGGTCTCCACTGATATGCATGGAGTGGCCATGAGTCAGAGTCATGTGAGAGTCATGAGTCAGTCTCATGTTACCGGGGCAACTGGTAGCATGCTGATTATTGAAAACCTAAAGAAAATTAAACTGAGGTTTATAAACAGTGGCATGCGTTCCGTGGAGAAGTGCAGGAACTGAGGACGGCCTCGAAGGAGTGAGTCACATGGTCTTAGCGTCTTTCCCCTGATTCTCATACCTGTCTCATGAGATGCATGAGATCACACAAGTGTTTGTTTCTCCAACACTGGCTCGTATTAATTGAAATGTACAGTGGGGCAGTCCCTGGTCTACGCTCTTCACATTTAGCAGCTTGTTTCCTGATCACAATGATCGCCATGTGGGTAATCTTATTCTCTCCATGCTACAGATGAAGAAACTAGGGCACAGAGAGATTTGGGGTCTGGTGCATTTCATGCAGTCTCAGTGACCGAGGTGCAATGTTGTGCTAGGGTAGACTAGAGAAACAAATTCATAAACACATATATGTGTGTAAGGGAGAGGTTTATATACAAGAGGAACTGAACATTGAGAAAACATCCCAGCCCAGTCCAGTCCAAGGCCATAAGTCTGATATTAGCCCATATGTCCGATACCAATCTACAAAGTCCTCTTCAGACTCATAAAACACATGCAATGAAGCCAAATGCAGGATGATCACAGGCCAGTGGGTAGAAAGTCTTTGGGTCCAGTGGCGTTGTAAGCATCTCAGTGCTGGCAGGGATCTCTCTGTGGCTTCTCTGGCTTCATTGCATCCATGTGACTTGCCTTCTGCAATGTCTCCCAGGAAGTGGCAGAGAGAGAAAAGTGTCTTCTGCCTCCAAGAGGGAAGTACCAGATTTCCCAGAATCCTCAGGAGAAAGCCATGCTCACACAGAAGTCTCATTGGCTATCTCCAGATTGACAGCCTAGACTCCATCCCTACACTCATAATCCTTAAATTGACACCAGATTAGGTGACTACCACAAATGTCAATCAGGTCGTTTTGCCTCCCAGTTCTCTTCCTTACCTCTACGCAACACTGTCGTGAAAGACCCAGGAGACCCAAGTTATTTCTTCAACCAGGCGTTAATTTGTTTTACCTTCCTGGGAATAAAGTTAGTTAAACAGGATTCATGAAGAAGAAAAACACCCCCAAGTGATGATGCCCCTCTCCACTTGGATTTATTGCCAGTTACTTGAGCAGTTGAGGGTTCTTGAACAGCATGCATCGCTGGTTTTGAAGAATGCCATCTCTTTCTCTTCTCCTCGTTGATACTTCATCGTAGACTTTCCAGAGCCACTGAAACCCCACATGTGCTCCGGGGGTGAGACCAGGGAAGCGGCACTGTAACAGGCTGTCCTGCAATTCTTTCCTAAGGCAGCAGTTGGAAACACTTTGCAGCATTGCTCATCTTAGTTCCAGTTCTTTTTTTTTTTTTTTGCTGGTCTAGAAAGCATGTCATGCCATATTTATTATTATGTCTCTGACATCCATTGTAAGTTATCAGCATAGTTCCAGTTCTTCAGGGAGTAGTTTTCTACATCGCGGAAACGTCGCCATCTTAACGAGAGCTACCCAGAACTGTTTTATTAACTAAAGGGGATATAGCCTCTTTAACGAGTAGCGGTTGGCAACGATTGCAAGGTAATTCCTGTTATTTTCCCTCTCCCAATTGGCAATTTAACAGCAAATGGCTCACTATTAACTTAACCAATGGAAAGGATAATAACAAAAACTAAGAAACAAGTAAGTTTGTTTTGAGTAGATGGGGAACAGTGGTGGCTTCTATGGGATGCACGAAGGTTGTCTAAAGGCTCATCTTTGAAATAGTCCTTCCCACTCGACTTTCCCAAAGAGTAATTCTATGGTGAAGGCTCTACAAAGTTCTAAATATGTTTTCTAGGAGAAGTAATAAGTTATACATTAAATTATTATGATTCAACCACAACTTAATGAGGATTACAAAATTAGCTAGGAGGTTGCTTAGCAAATGACCACAAAAAAATTGACCTTGAGAGAAAGAGCAGTCGAACCA
>NW_022103919.1:12337137-12340151 GCF_000313985.2 Echinops telfairi
TTCTTGATGTGCACTTACCCTTTATATAAAACTCTCTCTTATACATATGGGTTTTTGTGGATTTGTTTCTCTAAATTGTCCAGACTAACACAGGCTTCTTCCGT
Organism: Echinops telfairi; assembly: GCF_000313985.2. Classification (NCBI taxonomy): domain Eukaryota; kingdom Metazoa; phylum Chordata; class Mammalia; order Afrosoricida; family Tenrecidae; genus Echinops; species Echinops telfairi. The sequence continues at coordinate 12,337,242 of NW_022103919.1, forward strand.
GGTCAGAGTCAATTCAGGCTTCTCTTTCTTTAGTTTCTGTAAAGGGCCGTATAGTAGCCATTTAGGCTCTTCATCTAGACAGACTCTGTGGAAAACGCTTCACGCTGCAGTTGTAGTGCAAAAGCACTATCGACTCACTGCCATCCAGTCAATTCAAACTCATCGTGACCCTGTAGGCCAGAGTAGATCTGCCCCTTTGGGTTTCCAAGGATTTACATCTTTACAGGAACAGACATCCTCACCTTTCTCCTGCAAAGGGGCTGGCTGGTAGACTCAAACCACTAACCTTGTGGTTAGCAGCTGTGCCACCAGGGCTGAATATGACTATGCTCCAATAAAACCGTAGTTAGGGATCCTGAAATGTGGATTCCATATAATTTTCACGTACCATGAATTCCTCTTTGCCTTTTTTGTTTGTTTGGTTTTTGCTCAAAGCATTAAAAAGTTATAAAAAACCATTCACAGGCCAGGGACCCTACAAAAACAGGTGGTAAACTCTTTCGGTCATACTTTGCCAATCCTGTTTGGAAGCAGAAACCATTTGCTACTCCTCCGGGCTTGTCTCACGTTTCTATATTTGCTCCTGTTGTTCCTTCTACTTGATGTTCTTTATCCACATCTCTACAAACACAGATGCAGACTGTACCACTCACCTGCTTGGATTACTGCCTTCAAAGTAACCTCCTTTTGCTGCACTACTTTGTGGGCCAGGGTGCTATCTTATTGTAGCCTTTGTGACACTGAGCCTAACATAGAATTAGTTGTGGGAAACAGAAAGGTTTCTCCTAAATTGTCTCGCCCAAATATATGCCAAACCTAGCTGCTTGATACACATGGCAAATGACTACACTTGGAGGTCAGCAGAAGTAGCTCAGAGGTCATTCTCCCTAAGGGTTATCAGCCATCCAGAGCAAGCAGACACCATCGTTTATCCCACAATAAGTAGGGCCCACTCCCTTCTGACAAGGATAGTAGTAAATTGTTTCCTTGAGGGAGAACCCAGGGAGGTCAAGCCCACTCAAGGGTGACCAAGGTTAGGCCGCCATCATGAATCTAGGGTCTGCCCTTCTTGTTACATGTATACCTCTAGTTCGACCCCTTCCTATCATGTGTACACCCCTAGCTCATCCCCTTCTTGTTACTCCTATGCCCATTGTGTACCCCCCTCCTACCGCTTGCACTGCCTGTTGTACACCCCCTTCCTGTTACATGTGTGGTTACCTGTAATCACGCCGCCTAAAGAGATAGCAGCCTTGGTTAGCAATAAATCGCTCTCTCTCTCATGCTCTCCCATGCCCTCTGGGCCCATGCTTTGCACGGACTTGGCTGTTGAGATCATGGCAATCAATGCGGTGAGGGTGCTACCATGAAATGTGTCTGCCTTCTTTATTTTACCTCTCTCCTGTCTCTCTCATCCTCTATGGCTTTATTATAATCATTACTTATTATCGCTGTACAATGACACCTACTGGACCCATGATGATTTTTTAGGGGCTGGCTTCCCTAATAATTAGTGCTCATAAATGTTCCTTGAATCAAGGCATAACTATCAGCATTTAGGAAACAGCACAAGGATATTGGGTACCTGGTCAAGAATGGAACAAGAAAAACTTTAAAATAGAAGTGAAAGTGTGTGTTTAATACCAGTGGTGGGTTGCATGCTGGCCCTTAAAAAGATATGGCCATGATGCCGTACCTTACCCTGTTAATGTGACCTCGTTTGAAAGTAGGGGCTTGGCAGGTCTAATTAAGTTAAAGATCCCAAGGTTATTTGGGAGAAGGGAGGGAGCTAAATCCAATGACAAGTGATCTTACGGAAAACAGAAGAAAAGACACACAGAGAATAAACCCATGAAAAGACAGAGGCAGAGATTGGAGTGATGCAGCCCGGGGAATGCTAGAAGTTGGAGGAAAAAGGGGAGACTTCTCCCCTAGAGTTTCTAGAGGGAGTATACCCCTGCTGGCACTGGGATCTTCAATTGTGGGTCATCAGAACTATCCAGCCCCGCCCCACCCCAAGTTAGTTGTTAATATAGTAGTACAGAACTCAGTGCCATCCGGTCCATTCAAATTCATAGCAACCCTACAGGGCAGAGTAGAACTGGTCCTATAGGTTTCTGAGATTGTAAATCTCCACAGGAATTGAGAACCTCATCTTTCCCTCTTGGAGGGGCTGGTGGTTTCTTGTGGTTAAACTGCTGCCCTTGTGGTTAACAGTTCAGCGAGCATCCCACTACACCACCATGGCTCCAATGTAGCAATAGTTAATATTTATTTATCACTTGTTATGTACAGCTTTCCAGTTTGTGAAGTAAGCATGTATTATTACCCCATGAAAGGATATTCAGAGAAGTAAGAAGCCCACTCAACAAGTTAGTGATGGAATCAGAATTGAATCCAAGCAATCTGGTCCTGGAGTCCACTCTTCTTCAGTATTATGTCATCTATCAGTCTTCTAAATTGTTTCTCTTGCATTTAACATACTTTAAAAGAGAGGGAGAGAGAGAGATAAGAGTAGGTGACAATGGCTCATTGCCTCCAAAATTAACTCCCTCTTTTGCCATGAATCCAGAACTGGATGGTGCCTAGCTACTATTATTACATATTTTGAACAAAGTTTCTATAAAAGAACCCTGATCAAAAGAGGTAACAGGAAGAACTGAATGTCAAGTTCTCATGGAATACAAAGTTTATGGCACCTAGAGGCTAGAGGCACCTTGGAACGATTGCCCTAAGACTATCTTTAAGCCTTTAACCAAAAACACCCCTTGCCATTTTCTTAAAGCCAAACACTGGAGACAACACTGGATTAATAATTACCTAGGAGCAGGCCAGGGAAGATTGGGGAAAATGGGGAGCTAACAACGATGACTAGAAGAAAGAAGAAAATATTCCAAAATGTAATGTGCC
>NW_022103919.1:12341111-12348043 GCF_000313985.2 Echinops telfairi
AATCGAAATTCTCTCTTTCTCTCTGATTTCCAGAAAGAAAGGAAGAAAGGAATAAAAAGAGGGGAGGAGGTTTTTGCTAGTCTTTTAAGGGCTATGACCTTCATGAAAGTCTGTTTCCATGAGCAGCTTTATTTGAATACATCAACCTTAGCTGCTAGTTTCCATTCAGGAAAATAAGTAAGAGAAACACAACTCCAGGCAACACTGGGAAGAAGCCAACCATGGAAAAGTCTGAAGTGGAAGGAGTTATGGAAAGCAACGTGCTGAGCTGCTATCTGGCTCCTTCCGAAGGAGCCTAGTCCCACGAGAAAGCTCTCTGCACCCAATGATGACAATGCAAAGTGACCCCCAGTCAGGTTCCACTAGGGAAGCTAGAGGGGCTCTTGTCATGGCACAAAGAGTTAAGTGCTCAACTACTCACTGAAAGATTGGTAGTTCGAATCAACCCAGCTGCTCCTCAGAAGAAGGGCTTGGTGATTTATTTCTAAAGATCACAGCCATGGAAAAGCCTCTGAAGCAGAGTTTTCAGAAGCGCATGGAGTTGCCATAAATGAAAATTGGCCCAACATCACCTGGAGGGAAGCGGGAGGATACAGTGGTTCAGAACTTGGGCCGTGGTCCGCATATGGCATCATCATTGACCAGCTGTCCACCCTGTCAAACTAACCTCCAGTATAGTTTTCTCATTTGCAAAGTGAGGGTGATAAAACAGTGAAACCAATTGTAAAGGTGAAACTGAGGTACAGGAAGACAGACAGACATAACTGACAGGACAAGGGAGAGCAGAAACAGAAATAGCTGTATTACTTGGGGGAGCTCCTGGACGAGGTTCCATGGCCTAGGCCAACAGGTCAGGGAAGTCGCACTCAGCAGCTGGAGGTGCAGGTTTTTAAAGTGGTGAGGAATGTATGGCAATTAGCATATGGAGTCTGGAAACTCCGGGAATTGCTTGTCAACTCCTTGTGGCTTTCTTCAAACTCAGAACATCTGATTTCACTGGTTATCTTATCTGGCGCCATTTGTTGCTGTCTGTTGCTGACCTTCAGGGACATGCAGGGAAGCAAGTGCAGGGCCCCAACCTGCTTCAGCTTAGTCCAAACATTCGAGCCTTTTTAGTGATAAATGGGTTGGGCGTACGTAGATATCTGATCTGACTACTTCCTGCTGATATAGGGCAATGAGGGCAGGGCTATGGGCTGGAATGGGCTGGACCAGAATTGGCAGGATGTAACGAGTTGGTTAGTTAGATTGGATATGTTTTTCATTGAAAGAACTTAAAAGGACAAGGGGTTAAAAGTAACAGCAAGTAAATTATTATCAGGAGTCCTACCAGGGCCATGACCCAGGACATAATGGAGTTTTGGAACCAGGAGGTGGTTGCTGCATTGCCCCAGTAGCTACTTCTAATTTGTTCGGCCATGGTTTTTACATTTTGCTCAACCACTCCTGACTGATTAATACAGCAGCAACACTCTTTTCCTAGAAACATGCACGTACCTCTCTTGTCAGCTGTTAACAGATCCACTGCACAATGGTTCTGAAGGGTTACCTGTGCCAGGGATGTAAGCTGTTGCTGTAAGGAGGTGAGAGACTCCAAAGTGGAGTTCATGACTAGCTGGAGTTGTCTGTTAAAGTTTTGTGTTTGGAGCATGCTGGGCACTAATGCTCTACTAGAAATTTCTGCCACTGCCAGGGAGGAGGCAAAACTAAGGTTTACTGGGACAGGTAGGAATACAGCTATGCTTTGCCTTACTAGCCCCGATTTATTATCATGATAACAGCACTCTTGAGCTGTTGCTGCAGGAAGGCTAAAGAGACCGGGATGGATTAGGAATGCCACTCTTCTCGACGTTTGGGTGGGGAGTAACTGTGCTTGCTCAGCTGAAGTTGGTGGTTACAGGTCTTTTATGACCCGGCATCTATCTAGAGTAAACCCTGAGTGGTGGGAGTGAGGCACAGGCCTGAATAGATAATAGCAGAATGAGATAATGGTGCCTTGGGGGGAGAGAGAAGTTGGGCTGTGTTTGCTTTAGAACTGTTTTAGGAGGGGCTGCAGGTAAAGGCAAATGAATGCTGACAAGCTGGGTTAAGGGGAATGGTTAAAAAGGTGTAGTAGAGGGGGGAATATATGGGGACAAAAGAGTATAGGGGTTGGAGACTACCAGGTGTATGGGGATAACAGCCTCATTAATGAGGTGCAGGTCCTAGACCAAGCGATACGTACCATTTGGTTTCTTACTGGTAAGATTGGAGTGTCGCAGGGAGAGTGGGTAGGAGTAATGAGGTTGTTAGAAAGGAGGCATTGTATGTTAACATCGGGAAGCAACAAGGTCTGTAGGGCCAGTTCTTCCAGGTTGGGTGAAAGAAGGGGAAGGAGCACAGGTGCTGTGAGACCAAAATAAAAGGTGTAAGGAGGTTCCTAACTAATTTAAAATGTCTATTCCCAACAGAGGGACTGGGCATGAAGTGATTATAAGGAAGGAATGAGTAAAGGGCTAGTACACCTGGGGCAGGTAGGCTTGCCATCAATATCCATGACCGAGATTGAGGAAGGACTACCTAGCCCTGAAAATGAGGGCAGGTCAGAAAAGATAGCTTCTGTGTAAGAAGGAAATTTACTCACGCAATACCTTGAGCAATACTCTAGGCTTGGCGAGGGTGATGGGGGGTCCAGTTAGGGCTTCTTCAGACTTTGGCCAAGCCCATCAGGGCAAATGGTGGGTCAGGAATTCGAAGGACAGTCCCCCCTGCGTGGAGACGCAAAGGGCCTGTCACTTTTTGAAGGACAGTTGGACTTCCAGTGTCTGCTTTGACTGCATGCCAGGCAGGGTTTGATTGGAGCCCCAGGCATGGGGCACTCCCATGACCAGTGCCCTTCTCCACACTTGAAGCAGGCACCAGGTGGCGGTCGTTGTTTCCATACACCCTTGCCCCACGCTGCCCTTTTGGGACCTCGGGGGAATCAGCAGCCGCAGGGCTGCTACTAAGGCTTGGGTTTGAAAATTTACCTTCTGCTGGAACCAGGCTTCATGGGATGACTCCGCCTGCTCCTCATGGCTGTTCAAACCTTAAATGCCATAGTCACTAAATCTCGGACCAGGGTTGGAGGGCCTTTCGGGTTAAAGCATTAGTTAAGACCTTAAAAAGGTAGCTGGAATTTTGTCACACTTTTGAGTGATCTTCTTAAGTTTATTAAAATGGACTCCTATATGGGAAGTGGCCTGAAGCCAAGCCAGGACACACTAAAGCATTTTATTATGGTGGGCATGTCTGTCCCTACCTGCTTGATTGTTAATTTGATAACTCTAACCAGGTTTTTGTCTGGGTCAGGGTTAGTTAAATGAACCTGATTAGACCACAGTTGGTTAAATGAACCTGGTCAGAGTGCTGCTGAGCAGCGACAAAAATGCGTTAGTTCTTATCTGTATTTAGGGTAGAGGAGAGGATGACAAAAAGATCATGCCAGGACAAAACCTAAGCTTGAGTTAAATATCGAACTCCTTAATGTAGGTGGTAGGATCATTAAAAGGAGCCTAAACGCTTTTCAATCTGAGATAAATCAGTGAGAGAGAAGGGAACATGAACCAGACCACTCTCTCAGTCCCGGCCACTTTCCAGAGCAGACAAAGGAGAAAGGGGGTTCTGTGATCACGTGTACTTGCTACCTGGTGAGGTGAGCACAGACTCGGGTTCCTCCAGTGCGGGTAGATCGGGAGAAGAGGATGTGGGGGCTCCGGGTGGCCAGAATAGGGAGAAGGGTGAGTAGGAGGGGAGGGGAGACAAGGTGTTCAGGCAGGTCTGTAAAGGTAGACACCAGAGGTGGGTGCAGAAACAGGAGGAGAGAAGGAATTTTCTTTAGTCAAGAGGACTTGGGAAGGGGAGCAGGAACTACAGAGAAAGACATGGGAGCACAGAGGAAAGGCGGCGTAGACGTACAGAATCTTATACTATTTGTGAGTTTACTGGCAGAAAGTGTCGAGATTTCAGAGGATATTGAAATCAAGTGTGGCAGACGATTAAAGTTGTTACTCCTCGGAGCTTTCTGACCCCACCCTCCTGCCAGGCTCAGGGCAGCGACAGTGCATTTGTGCTCTGCTTCCCTATCTGGGAGAGGTCTGTGAGAGGCTGCAGGTGTTGGCTCAGAGGAGGCTGAGCAGGGAGGGAGCTGGGAAGGGGAGAGAGGGAGAGACTCCAGGGAGTCTGAGGGGTCTGGCTCGGGGAGGAGGTGGGCGTCCGAGGCACAGTGCCTCAGCCTTTGGGAGTTGAGGGGGTAGCGGAGGAGGAGATGGCGAGGATATGGATGAATTTTGGAGAATATGGAGGCCTTACTGGGGGTGCAGACAGGGAGTCAGGGGTCCAGAGAAAGACAGAAGGGGAGTACCATCAGGGCCTGATTAAGAGAGTGTTTGGCTAAGAGACCTTGAGCAGGGTGACAGGGAGTAGAGAGGGATGGGAGCGAAGAAAGAAAAAGACTTGAACACATGGGACTTCTGATTATTGGCGAGTTTGTTGACAAAAATTGTTGAGGTTGCAGAGAATGTTAAAATTGAAAGTGCTATTTTCTGACTAGCGCGACTCATTTTCCAATTGGTATTGAGGCCAAACTTGGTTACAGAAAAAGACCAGGTGCTTAGGGCAGAGATCAGGAGCCAAACCCAATTTAGTAAGGTCGGCAATAGGCACCCCAAAGGACTGTCCTTAGGGGGTTGGGACAGAGGACTTCCCATTGCGTCTCAAACTGCAGGGGTACAGATAGAAGAGAATGGCATCCCCTGGTCCCCATTTGTGCCCATAAGTCAGAAAGCGGTCCGGTAACTCTGAGGATGTCCCAATCAGAGTTAGGGACCCAGGGGAGAGTCCTGGACTCTCCGGAACAGGAAGGTTCCCTGGCGCAGACCTGCAGCTTTCGTCAGCAGACAGGGACCTCAGATCAGAGAGAGACTCAATGGAAGCCAAGGAGGAGGAGGGGGATCTGGGTTTTATGGCAGGTAAAATGGAGGTTGGTCAGAGGCCTTTGTTCAGGATGAGAGGAAGGGGAAACAGAAAATTTTAGAGAAAACACCACAGAGTCGCATACACAAAATACACAAACAGATAGAAAGGGCTCAGACACACCCTCTGCGTTCCAGTCCAGTCCGAAGGTGCAGTGACTGCTCGGACTAGTGCTAGGAGTCCTGTTATCAGCAGGAATCCCAGGAGGTGAGCACACAGACAAAGGATGGAGGCCACATGAGAGAAGATAGACACAGAAAAGATGGACACGAGAAACTGGCCTTATCGTCACACCCCTTTCGGGGAAGGCAGTTCTTTCCAGCTCCTCTTGGCACTAGGGTTGCAGAATAAACCCCTGCAGCGGCGCCACTTCAGCTCCCTAGCGTACTTGCTTTTCAGGGCTTTCAGCTAGTTAGCCTCTCGCGGACCCTATGTTCCTGTATGAATTTGCTGGTCCTTGGTGTCCAGGGCGACAAACAAGACAAAGGAGAAAGAATAAACATACACAGAGAGATACTGACCAGAAATCACCTGTCCAGGCAGGCTTCCAGAGGTTGGGGAAGAGAGGAGGGATGGGCTGCGTCCCAACTGAAGCAGGGCCAGGACAGCATGGGGCCTGTGTCCCTACCTCTGTCAGGTTTCAGGCACCAAATGTAAAGGTGAAACTGAGGTACAGGGAGAGAGGCAGACATAACTGACAGGACAAGGGAGAGCAGAAACAGAAATAGCTTAATGAAGGGGAGCTTCCAGACGAGGTTCCATGGCCCAGGCCAATAGGTCAGGGAAGTCGCACTCAGCAGCTGGGGCTGGGGTTTTTTAAAGGGGTGGTGAGGAATGCATGGCAATTAGCACATGGGGTCTGAAAACTCTGAGAATTGTTTGTCGACTCCTTGTGGCTTTCTTCAAACCCGGAACATCTTGTTTCACCCATTATCCTATCTGGCACTGTCTGCTACTGACCTTTGGGGATGTGCAGGGAAGCACGTGCAGGGCCCGGACCTGCTTCAGCTTAGTCCAAACACCAATGAGAGGAAGAACTAGGCAGGACTTTTGGCCTTTTGACAGGATGCAGTCTTACCACTTTTCTCTCACTCTCTATAGTAGAAAATCATTGTTTCCTTCTCTGACAGGTTCTTTGCTTTCCTGGATTTATGATGTTCACTGTAGGTTTTACTGTGGTCCCTACTTCCCCAGTCCTATCCATGCAAAGCCAGGGCACCTAGAGTTGCTCCATGCTAGCAATCACATTGTTGGCCAATAAATTATTTATATTAAGGTCTCAAAGAGAATGAGGGGAATGTTCTTTAACTAGTTGCTGACCCTCTCCCCACCCTGTCACTTTTTCCTATGTAACAGCTACTCTTCCCAGGTATACCTTGGCCACATCATTAATTTATGAGTAGCTATATGGAAGATCAGGAGTAAATTGGCCAGAAAAAAAATAAGAATGCCCAAAGTTCATGCAAACCCGCTTTTGAACTATAATGACAAGGTAAAGGATGCTTGCAGAGAACAGAGCTTTTACATTACCTAACTTAAGATCATTTGCCCTGTATTCAAATCTAACTGATTCAGGTTATTTCATGACCCCATTACAGGAAAATCTAGTTAGGGCCATTTCCATCATAAAATCCTCTCATTCCCCACTCCTACTGCCTCCTAAAAGCATTCATTATCTCGAGATAATTTCACTGATGATTGAGGTATTACTGTTCTGAGGCTTCTGCTGTGACCTCTGCATTCCTGAAATCACTCCTTTACTTCAGAGAGAACATGCTGTTAAGAATACGAATTTTCCCTACTCCTGTAATAACCAGGTCCCACACCCCCACCATCTGAAATTGAAAAAACAGCACATATAATACTACTAGTAGAAAGGAATGCATAGAAGTGCTTATCACAGCACTGATTGTACTAGTAAAACTGTATTTCTTATCCTG
>NW_022103919.1:12350402-12351837 GCF_000313985.2 Echinops telfairi
TTGTGGATTGGTGTTGGACTTGTGGGCTTGGACAGCACTGGGTTGGGATGTTTTCTTGATGTGCACTTACCCTTTATATAAAACTCTCTCTTACACATGAGTTTCTGTGGATTTGTTTCTCTAAAGTACCCAGACTAACATAGATCCCTTGAGGGGGTTCAATCTGCCAGCCTCTGGGTTAGGAGGCCCTGGGTGTTGCAGCTGATTTGTCACCCATGTACTTGGAAGAAAGATCTGGTGGTATGTTTCAATGAAGGGTACAGATGAGCAAACCCTCTGTAGTAGTTATACTCAGGCATGGGGCTACTGCGACATGGACGTGGCAGCCCCACATTTAGGTTTTGTTTATGGGATGAATACACAGGGGGGAGTTTGAGTGTCTCCAGTCAAGAGAGAATGGGAGAAGCCTTCGAGGATTTGATGTTCAGTCTATTGCAGAAAATCTTACACTACAGGTTTCAAGGCCCTCCATTTCTTCCCTAACGAGCCATGGTGGTGCTGGGGGGAGGTGTCGAGTTGCTAACTACAAAGTCGGCCATTCAAACTCACCAGTCATTCTGGGGGAGAATGACCAGACCATCTGCTGGTCTTCCCATCAAGTTGTACAGTCTCTGAAACCCTCTGAAGCTTTTCTGCTCTATCCCATAACAGAGTCATTAAGAGTCAGAATCTTCTTCAAGGCAATGAATTTGAATTTTGAATCTTTTTCTGGTCAGGATGTGGGTTAGGCATTCAGCTGCTAGCTCTGAGGTTGGTGGTTCAAACCTACTAGCCATTCCACAGGAGAAAGATGAGGCTGTGTGTGCATTAGGTAAATCTACTGCACAAGACCTCTGTGAAGTATTGAAAAGCAAGGAGGTTGCTTTGAGGACTAAGGTGCATGTGACCCAAGCCAGGCTGTTTTCAATTGTCTCGTATGCATGTAAAAGTTAGACATTGAATAAGAAAGACTGGGCACCTTGAGGCATTGCCACTATGGTGATGGCAAAGAATATTAAAAGTACCATGGATTGCCACAAGACCAAAAAGATCTCTCTTGGGAGAAAGACAGCCAGAATGCTCCTTAGAGGCAAAGAGGCAAAGATGGCTTTCTTCTGGTCAAAGTGGTGAGACTTCACCTCATGTACTTTGGACATGTTATCATGAGAGATCAGTCCCTGGAGAAGGACATCATGCTTGGTAAAGAGGAGAGAGGCAGCGAAAAAGAGGGAGGTCTTCAATGAGATGGTCTGACATCGTGGCTGCAGCAGTGGGCTCAAACATAAGAATAATTGTGAGGATGGGGCAGGACCAGGCCGGGTTTCATTCTGGTGTATGTGGGGTCATTGAGTCAGAGCCCGCTAGGCACCTAACAACAATTCCCATAAAGATCTAGTTTCGGAAACCCAGAGGAGCAGTTCTATCCTGTCCTGTAGGGTTGCTACCAGCTGGAATC
>NW_022103919.1:12353351-12376141 GCF_000313985.2 Echinops telfairi
CCATCATCATTCTCAAAACATTTGCCTTCTACTTGAGCCCTTAAGATCGGGCCCTCATTTTCCCCCCTCCCTCCCCGCTCCCTCATGAACCCTTCATAATTCATAAATTATTATTACAATTCCCCTTTTTCTTAAATGACCACCAACCACTCGATTTTGACCTGTCGATAATTAGTGTTTTGGCTCCTTTGTCTTCTGCTGGCTAAAGCCCTGAACGATTTGTTCTCAGTGATCTCTCTGTTCCCTGAACCACCTACGACACTCATTAAATCCCAGCCCCCTTTGGCTGGCTTCTGCAAAGAATAAAATAAGTGCTTCATTTGAATACAAGCCTGTGGATTGGTAGCCAGTGGAAATAATTAACAGGCGAATTTAGTCACGTTTATAGGCCCTATTTATCAACCATAAAAAATTAATTTCAAAACAACGACCAAAAAAATTAATTTCAGTATTATCTTTCATTTAGTCTCCCACCCTGTTTAAAAATACCAACAAATAACTGTTGGAAGACAGCTTTTCTTGGATTTATTTATTGGCTTATCCTTAGAGGCCCTGTTTTCTTCTTTAATACGGGGCTCAAGCATAGTCAAATCACCATTAATTAAAATGTGCCAGGCACTCATCATTGGCCTAAATCAAAGAGAACAGAGCCAGCAGCCAGCCTCACCTTCATCCCTTACAAGGCAGGCAGGTTAGCCCGAAAGGAAAAGCCTGCTCCTTATCTCTGAAACCAGACAGGAGTCGCTCTATCTGCCCGGTTTAGTGCCAGGAAAGAGGAAGCCACAGATTTTCTAATAGAAAAGTCTTTCCAAAGCCCCTCTGAGGGTAAACTTATGACAAAATGAAAGATTATCCTCTGCCATCTGTCTCTGAAACCCAGTCTCCATTTTATAATCAGTCTCGAGAGGAGGGGGAGAGTGAAGGACCTTGGAGACTTAAACATACTGTCCCCAACAAATTTATTGTTCATTTGTCTTCATCAGGAGGAGTTAAAGATCTGGCCATTTCATAGACCACCCACTGAGGGGAGATTCGTGACCCAGGGTTGGAGGGGTTTGCAAAAAGGAATGGGCTCTGCTGTCGGGATTGAGAAGGAAATGAGGAGGGCAGAGAACTCCAGATCCTGAAAAGGAGACCGAAGAAGCCTAAGAAGCAACTCCCGGGGAGGAAGAACAATAGATTCTGACCTCATGTGGAGATTGCATCCGGATTCCATCTTGTGGAAAAGCCTGCGGTCCTCCTCAGAGAAAAAGCCCTGCGTGGTGCAAAGGGTTTGCACTGAACGACAAGGCTGTCTGAGCTCCTCCGCTCCAGAGGAGGGCATGGGTAAGCTAGCTGGGCGCTCTGCTTCCATAAAGGTGATCAAGTTGAGTCTAACTTATAATGGGCCTATAGACCGCAGAACAAAAGCCCGCCCTGTCCTGCAACCATCCGCCCAGTGGTTCCCAAATGTAAACCCGTTGTTACAGGAGAAAGGGCTGTCTGCTCCCATCAAGATATACAGTATATTAGCACTGTACATTCCTGAGCACTCCAGTTGGTAAAATGAAAGGCAGTGACAGCCCCAAATCCACCTATAAGGTCCCCCAATAGATTAAGCCTCTATTTAATTCGACAGTGAATAAGGAAGACCATCGAAGAATAGATGCATTTGAATTGTGGCGCAGGAGAATAGTTAAAGTACCATGGATTAATAAAAGGACAAACATCTGTATTGGAAGAAGTAAGGCCAGAATACTTCTGAGAGTCAAGGATGGCAAGAATTCTTCTGACATACTTTGGACACATTGTCGGAAGAGACCAGTCCCTGGAGAAGGACATCATGTTTGGTCAAGTGGAGGAGCGGCGACAAAGAGACAAAGAGATGGACGGACGCAGTGGCTGCATCAGTGGGCTCAGGCCCAGGGACCGTGGTGAGGATGCCACAGGACCTTGCAGGGTTTCATGATTTTGTTCATAGGATCGCCATGGGTCGGCGCTGACACATTGGCACCTAACAAACAACCATCTAATTTTTTGTGATCATTTACCAAAGATGGAGATAAACTTGCTCTCAGGCTGAATGCCTTGGAGCCTGGATTGCCTCCAGTCCTCTCTAGCCAGCCCAGGGAGTGGCAGTCCCTCTTAGGGGCTTGGCTGGGTATGTCCTTGATGGGAGTCACCATACTAAGGGTCACGTAGTCATGAGTCATGCCCTATCCGTCTCACCCGGCCTTGGTCAGAGACCCCTAGACCAATCTTGTAAACCCTTCTAGCTAACATAATGTACCTATCCTAATCACAGTCTTGTTTCTGCTTCTGTCGTCCCAACTGAAACTGATGTAACTGACGCCACCACTCAAGCTGTTGTGGACCTTGGACCTCCCATGCCCCCTTTAAAGCTTGGCATAGCAACAAACCCTTGGGTGCCATTTTGACTTCTCGCAAATGGGCTCCCTCATTCAGATGATGTGTCTGTGTCTTTGCATTGCCTTCTCCCTGTCAGCTGTGGGGGGACGACAGGGCTTCCTACTCAGGTAAAGAGTTACAGTCTCGGGAAATCCCAGGGGCAGTTCTACCCTGTTCTATAGGATCACTATGAGTCGGCATTGGCTTGATGGCAGTGAGTGAGTGAGTTTTCCATTTAAGACCTAATAAATGATCTTAAATTATATTTGAGATGGGGTCTCTTTTGTACCCCAAAACAACAGTCAGAAGGGAGAGTAAGCAACTCTACTCTGTCCTAGGGAGTCATTAGGAATCCAAATGGGCGCAGTGGCAATGCATTTGGATGTGGTTCCTACCTTACAAAGCAGAAGAGCCTCTGAGGGAGTAGTGGTTAGACGTTGGGCTGTGATCTGAATGGTCGGCAGTTTGAAACTATCATGAGCAGCTCCGTGGGGGGAAGACTGGGCTTCATACTCCCATCAACGGTTACCGTCTCAGAAAACCACAGAGGGTCACTCGAAAGAGAATTGACTTGACAGCAGTGAGTTTGGTTTTTGGCTTTTCCAAGCACGATGTCCTTCATCCAGGACTGGTCCCTCCTGATAACGTGTCCAAAGACCTGAGACAAAGTCTCATCCTCTTTGCTTCCTAGGAACACGCTGGCTGTGCTTCTCCCGAGACATATTGTTTGTTCTCATAGGCTGTGGTGTAGTCAATATTCGTCCCTACCCAAATGCATCAGTTCTTCTCTGGTCATCCTGATTCATTGACCAACGTTCACATGTACATAAGGCAATCAAAAATGCCTGCACATATCAAGCACACTTGCCTTCTCAAATAACATTTTTGCTTTTTGCACCCCGCAAAAAAGTTTTTGTGTATCAAAGTTTCCCGATGCAATGCACATCATTCGATGTCTTGACCACCGCTTCTAGGAGCAATGATGGTAGATCTAAGCAAAATTAAATCCATAACGATGTATATCTATTCTCCCCTTATCTTGATGTTTCTTACAGATCCAGTTGTGAGGATGTTTACTTTTTTTCTATATTAAAGTGCAGTCTAAACTCAAGGCTGTATTCTTTGCGCTTCATCAGTAATGCTTCAAGTCTTCCTCATTTGTTTGTTTCATCTGCAAACCGCAGGTTGTTCGTGAGCCTTCTTCCAGGCCTGATGTTGCATTCTTCCTCACATGACTCAGCTTCTCAGAGCACTCGCTCAGCTACAGACTGACTGAATATGGTGAAGCGATGCAGCCCTGACACCTACCTCTGCTCATTTTAAACCCTGCAGTGTCCCCTAGCTCTGTTCAAATGATTGCTTCTTGGTTTGTGTGCAGGTTCTGCATGAGCACCCGTTAGTGTTTAGGAATTCCCATTCGTTGTAATGTTTCCATAATTTGTTATGGTTCACATACTTGAATGCATTTGTATAATTCATGAAACATAGGACAGCATCTTTCTGGAATCCTGTGCTTTTAGCAAAGAACCACCTACTTTCAGCAGTGGTGCCCCTCATTTGACATTCTCCTTTGAGTCTGTCTTGCATCTCTGGCAGTTCCCTGTCTATGTGCTGCTGCAACTAACCACAGGTTCAGTAAGCACGATGGTACAGTTAAGATATATAAACATTATAGTAAAGTCAGAGAAATCAGAGAGATGGGAGAGAGAGTAAAATGAAAGAGTCAGACACATTTCATGGTAGCACGCGCACCTCCGGGATGGCCATGATCTCCACAGCCAGGTCTGTGCACAATACGGGCAGAGGGCAAGAGCGAGCGAGAGGGTGAGAGAGCATGATTTATTGCTAACGAAGACTTATATATCTTTAGGGGTGTACATACCTCCTAATTACAGGTAAAAACATACATCGTAGGAAGGGGTTGTACAATAGGCATCAGTGTAACAGGAAGGGGATGAGCTAGAGGTGTACACGTAATAGGAAGAGGGGGGGGGACTATGGGTATACATGTGACAAGAAAGGTGGACCCTAGGTCCATGATGACCCTTGAGTGGGCTTGTCTTCCCTGGGCTCTCCTACAAGGAAACGCTACACTTATCAGAAGGGAGTGGACCCAACTTAGGGTGGGACAGACTATAGAGTCTGATTGCTCTAGACACCCTTAAGGAGAAGAACCTCTGACCTACTTTCAGGGACCTCCTAGAGTACAGTCCTTTACCAGGTGTAGCAAGCAGCAACTTGGGTTTGGCATATATTTGGGGGAGAAAACTTGGGAGAAACCTTTCCGTTTCCCACAGCGACCACTTTAAAATTTTTCTTATGTTTGATATTAATGACACTATTTGATAATGTCTGCATTCTGTTGGATCATTTTTCTTTGGAATGAGCACAAATACAGATTTCTTCCAGTCAATTGGCGAGCTTGCCACCGCCCGAATTTCTTTCCACAGTGGCATCCATTTTTCAGCACGTTTCTGTTGACATTCCCCAAGTCCTGGAGCCTGTTTCTCATCAGGGCCCTCGGTGCTAAGCTCATGCAAATGAAAGGTCCCACACAGAGTAACAAAATAGTATTAAAACTAACATTTTAAATCTGCAATCTCTCCAAGTAGAAAAAAAAGAAGTCAACTCTAGATTATAGATTGTTTTGAAAGGAATATAGTTGACTTAAAGACCAGAACTGAGTTTAACTCAATTTAAAAGAAAAAAATGTTAGGGGAAGACTAGGTAAAAATGAGCAATAATCAGAATAAGAAACATTTGAGGAATTTATTTGCAGCGAAGCACAGTCTTTGAAACCTTTGCCACATTCTTGTCAGGCTTATCTCCATCGTCTCCAGTCCTGGGCCTCTGATGGTTTGCCCAGCTATCTAGAAGTACCTTTATTCCAAGAATCGGAAAATGGCTTTTTCTCATCAGCAGCAGTTTACTGAAGCGTTTGAAAGGTTAAAATGGACACAAAACAGTCTTTTGTTAAATGCTTCAAACTGGCGGGGCGGGCTCTAATTAATTGCTGCATCCCTGTAGATGCATGAAGCTTTCAATCCATCATCGCTTCCAAAATTCTTGTCAAATTGTCATCGTCCTGCAGGGCTGACTCATTTTTAGCTTATCTGAGCAAGCTGTTCAGCTGTCAGTTATAATTGTGCTTCAAGTTGCTCTCATCATTTTGCTGACTGCACAGCCACCACATTTTCTTTCCTCCTGGTCCTTGTTGTCACACCTGGAGCTGGTCGTTGTTAAGATGTCCAGGCGAAGGCTCTACTAACCATCTCTCAGTTTGTCATTCTGTGGTGGCTTGCATGTTGTCATGATACCGGAAACAACGCCACCAGTATTTCAAATACCAGTGTTGCAATAATTTCTGTTATAAGAATTCATGTCCGACTATGGAGCCCCGATGGTGGACTGGTTACAAGTTTGGCTGAGATACGGATGGTCGTCAGTTCAAAACCACCTGCAGCTCGTCGGGAGCAAGACTGGATTTTCTACTCCTATAAAGAGTTACCCACAGGGGGTTGCTATGCGTCAGCAACTAGATGGCAAGGAGTGATTTCCAAGGTGTTAGAGATTAATCATCTCCCTAGTGTCCAACTCTCCCAAGATGGTGAAAGGAGTCCTAGTGGCATAGGGGTGACGAGTTGGGCAGCTCTCCTTAAAGTCAGCAGTTCGAAACCACCAGCCGCTCCTCTGGAGAAAGACAGGTCTTTCTCCTCCTGTAGAGTTACATTCTCAGAGACCCACAAGGGCAATTTTACCCTGCCAATAGGCCCAATGTGAACCAGAATCCACTCATTGGCAGTGGGTTTATTTTTATCCCAAGGTACTACTTTGCTCCCTTCCTCTCCTCTCCTCTCTTCTCTCCTCCCTTAAGTATATTCTCTCACATTCTTGGCTTCTGCAGTTTGCTGCAACATCCCAAACAAACTCAAGAAACTTTGAAGAAATGCCTTCCATGGTGTCCAAAATCCGAGGGTCAGACAGAGGGGAGCCAAATGTAGGGTCCATAGCCCGAAGTCAAAAGTGTCCCCAAGCCGCAGCAGGTCCTCTTAACAGGTCTTCTTCCATCTTTCCATCAAAGCTCAGTCAGGAAAACAGGTCTTGCTCTCCAGGTAAGGTGAAGTGTATGGTGGCGCTGTTGTCTAGCTAAAGGAAACAAAGGGTGTGATCCAGTCCACACCCTTTATTCGGTAACTCTTAAGGATGTCCTCAAGAAAACAGAGTATGGCCTTGTTCACACCCTGCACTAAAATGCTGTCTTAAAGCTGTCTTCGGGGAGGAGACAAGCCTGTCAGGATGTGCAGTGTAGCAACCATGAAATATACAACTTTCCTCTAGTTCCTAAATGCTTCCTTCCTCCTTCCTG
The DNA here is from genome assembly GCF_000313985.2 of Echinops telfairi. Classification (NCBI taxonomy): domain Eukaryota; kingdom Metazoa; phylum Chordata; class Mammalia; order Afrosoricida; family Tenrecidae; genus Echinops; species Echinops telfairi. Next base: position 12,360,106 of record NW_022103919.1, read on the forward strand.
TCTCACACCAACTATCACGATCCCAATTCTACCGTACAAATCTGGCTAGACCAGAGGATGTATACTGGTACAGATAGGAACTGGAAACACAGGAATCCAGGACAGATGATCCTTCAGGACCAGTGCTGAGAGTGGCGATACCAGAGGGTGGGGTAGAAAGGGGGAACTGATTACAAGGATCTACATACAACCTCCTCTCTGGGGGATGGACAACAGAAAAGTGTAAAGGGAGTGGGTAAGATATGACAAGATAATAATAATTTATAAATTATCAAGGATTCTTGAGGGAGGGGGAAGCGGGGAAGGAGGGGGAAAATATGAGGAGCTGATACCAAGGGCTCAAGCAGAAAGCAAATGTTTTGAGACTGATGATGGCAACAAATGTACAAATGTGCTTGATGCAATGGATGGATGTATGGATTGTGATGAGTTGTACGAGCCCCCAATAAAATGATTTAAAAAAAAAAAAAGATGTCTTCAAGGAAACAAAGGATGTAGCTTGGCCCACACCCTCCGCCAAGGTCATGTCTCAATCCCACTCCCCTCTTGTCCATCAGCATAGTACAGAATGTCCTCCCAAATGAGACTGTAGCTGCAGGCATATGAAGTTCAGAAACATAATATAAGGAGTTATATGACGTTCAGAAACATAATATAAGGAACCATGGCTAGAAGGGCCACATTAATTGACCATAACTCAATCATCAGGGTCATCCATACTTTTAGTAGAGCTTTGTGGCAGTTACATAATCTCCTGTAAACTTGAACGAAGGGGTGGAGTCTAACCTGCCAATCAGGTCATAGCCAATGATGCCTCTGTGAGGGCATGACCTTCTCCTGAGGATTCTGGGAACTCCTGTCTTTCTCCCTGGAGGTGGAACACACACTCTCTCTGCTTGTCATTCCTGTTGACAAGCCACGTGGAGCCCCACTGATGGCAGCCAGAGGCCTGGAGCTGAAGGAGCCATATGGAGAGCCGCACCTGTGATCTTTCTGCACTTGGCATCATTGTATGTGCTGCGTGAGTCTAAAGAGAAATTTAAGGACTAGCATCAAACATATGGGCTAATATAGGACTTATGGACTTGATCTGGACTAGGCTGTGATATTTTCTCAATATACAATTGCTCTTTGGTATAAAGCTCTCTCTTATATACATATGAGTGTCATTGGATTTGTTTCTCTGGTCAACCCAGTCTAACACAAGCTTCTAGACCAGCGGTTCTCAACCTGTGGGTCGTGACCCCTTTGAGGTCGCCCAATTCATAACAGTAGCCAAATGACAGTTATCAAGTAGCAACGGACCTAATTTTATGGTTGGGGAGGTCACCACCACATGAGGAACTGTATTAAAGGGTCACGGCCTTAGGAAGGTTGAGAACCACTGCTCTAGACTAAGACAGGCTAGGAACAAAGGTGTAAAAAATGCATGGCTGCCAAGTCTGACCTCCTTTGGCTTCACAAGGAGGAAAGAGATTTGAACTAAAAGTGAACAACCCCAGGCCTATTCCTTTGAGGGGGAGGTCAGCTATACCTCTGCCCTGCAACTTTCCATACCAATTCTGAAACCAGCCAAAGTCCTGTTATGTTTTTCCTTCTCTATCAGGCTCAGTGACACATTGTAATGGCCGCCCAGAACTCAGAGACTGGACCCACCACGATGAGGCTTCTTAAGAAAGCTAACAGGTTGCAACTCAGGGTCAGAAAGGTTCAGGACAAGCTAATAACAACGAGGATGAGAAGAAAATGCTCTGAAATTGATTACGGTGGTGACTGCACAACTCTTCTTACTATGACTGAACAATTAAATTGTAGGATAGGTGAAGTATATGCCAATAAAATGATTAAAAAACACAGTTTAAAAAGAGAAATGCTTAGGATGTAATTCTTTGGCCCAGAATGCCTGTTTTCAACCATGCCCACAGGTATGACTGGTTCATGGCTCTCAGACACATGGCCCCCTGGCCCCTGCTCGGCTCAGGCAATATTACTAAGCTCTTTGAACCCTGCTGATAAAGGCCCCAAAGCACTCCACTCTCCCTTAAGGAAGCATCAGTCCACGGGCACTCAGCTGTAACTCCTGGGTTGGAAAACCTGTGCCACTACTCTCCACAAGACAGCCTCGTGCAGGAAGGCACACAGCTTTACCTGCTCCATGGGCTGAGACGCCTACTGCCCTGCCAGTGCTCTTGCTTCTCCTTCTCCTCTGGTGTCAAGGCTCTCTGCCTCCTGGACTGAGGAGTTTCAATGTGCAGGGATCAGAGGGTCCAAATGCTATGCTCCACCACTGGCGCTCCTTTCTTGCTGGTAGTGAGAACCCTTTCTAGCTTCGGAGATGGCTGATTTTCAACCCAGCAGAATGGCAAACCTGACCACTCCCCCGCTGAAATTCTATACACGTTATCTGCATGGTCCCACCCAGTCATTGGGTGGGAGTTACAAAGGCTGTAGCTTGAAGGGTCCTATCAAGTAATTCACTCCCCCAAGTTAACAAATGAAAAATCGTGTGGATCACCACAGAGTGTTGTCCAAGTCGGGGCTGGTGGATGAGCGCCCAGGGTTGGAAGGGAGTCCAATACACAGCGGCACCAAAGTGGACTTGCGCAATACTGATGGTCTTGAAAACTGTGGAGGATCAGTTACTATTTCACTGCGCTGTGCACGGAGTAGTCATGAGTTGGAGCTGATTTGACAATAGCGAGCAACAGCAGCAATGCCAAGTTGTAACACAACTGCTGTTTTCTGGCAAGCTAGAGAGGTGATTGCATCCTGTCCCTCCTTTTGAGAATATACATGAAGTTATGAATTTTCTTCTAAGCGATATTTCTCTATGGTGGTATGAATAGGATAGTTAAAATTCATGGATAGGAACTGCAGGGTGTGTTGTTAACTTTATCTATCTGGTTAACTCATGTGAACATTTGTCAGTACTTTTTCCTCTAAAGCAAATATGTTCTATATATTGAACCAGGCAGCCATTGATTATTTTTGTTGTTTTTCTTATTGTTGCTTATTCTTCTCTATTTCTTGTAAGTCATTAAAACATGTCAGTGAAGCCAATGAGTTTTCATGGCAAGTTGTGTGAGAGGTTGAAACCATGCTGATTTTTTTTTTAAAGACATCGCTTCAGATTTAAAGATAAATACCACAGTGAGCTAGGTACTTGGGGAATGGCTGGGGATACAGAGATGGATACGTTACAGTCTGGATTTACGTGGTAAGGGATGTGAATACACATAACCTTGTTTTCTTACTATCAGAAGATGCTGTACACTTTCATGAGCTGTAGTTTACAGCAGCGTGCTAGTCTGTATGAGTAGCAACACAGTAACAGTTCATATATGAACGTATTACTTGTCTCTCACTGCTGCGTGGTCAGGTAGCCTTTTTCTACCTTGTGCGTCTGCCTCTGGAAAATATGGCCTCTAGAGTCACCATAGCGGTGAAAAAGGAGAGTGGCAGCCCAGCAGGATGCTTTTAAGAGCCAGACTTTGAAGTGGCTTATGTCAGTTCTTCCCATAGTCCATGGGTCAGACACTGACACAGAGCTAACTGCAAGGGTACTGGAGAAATATTGTCTTCCTGTGTGCTGCGGAAGAAGAACCAGGTGATAGCACTTAGCGTTGCTCTGCCACACAACCAAAGATCATTTCCCCCCCTCAATCTTTCGAAGTATGAATTCAACAAAATACAGTCATTCAAAACAAATGTCAATGGCTCTTATAAGCAGGAGGGAAATAAAAGTTATTTGAATCATTGTGGTTCTTAAAAAGTTATTTGACTTTATAAATCGGGTCATTCACATGTATGCTATCCAGTAATTTGCTTCATCTATAGCTAATCATGTTAGAAAAGTCCTACCAAATATAATGTTCATGCAGACCTTACAGCTCCCCTCATCTTGTGCTATAGCTGATGACCCCCTCCTGGGGCACAGGTAATTTTTCCTATGTAATATCAATGAGAGGGCCTTCCCTTCTAGAATTCATCTCAATGATTATACTGTTTTCCTTTTCTTAAGAGGGAGGACAACCATCCTGTCCACTTAATACTTAAGAAGACCTTGACTTTGATGTTGCAGCGCAGGTTGTTCTTAATTGGACTGAGGAAGTAGAGGTGGTGGACAGGGAAGGTGGCATGGCAAAGAAAGCATGCCAATATGTTTGAGCATTAGCATCTACTGTGTTGAATATTATTTTTTAACTCTATACAATTGTCTACTGTAGCCCATTTCCCCAGTAGGTAACAGAGGGGTTAAATATCTGGCCCAAGATTACACGTTGTTGGTAGGCGCCCTTGAGTCAGTGCCGGCCCATAGTGAACTTGCGCACAGCAGAAGGAAGCACTGCCGGGTCCTGCTCCATCCTCACAATTAACTGTGCCTGTGCTGAAGCCCATTGTTGCCATTGGGTCAATCATCTTGTTGAGACTACGTAGCTCTTAAGAACTGAAGACATGACCAGAGTCCAGGTCTAACCAATTTCAAGGTGCATGATCTCTTCCTACTGCATTCTTCATTTGAAATACACTCAAGGGTGTTCAACCTCCTCCGTTAAGGTCATACCGTCTTATCCAACCCTGGTGATCTTCCCAGGTTCCTGGGACAATCACTTCCCTAAATGACTCTGCCTCATCATTCTTGGGACCAAAAGGTATTCCAATAATTCTTTGGTATGTCCTAGGAAATGCTCATGTGGCCATAGATCCCATTTAGAAAAACAAAGCAGTTATCTGAGATAACTACATATTTGTATCTGTCTTTTGATTATTAGACTCGAGGTTAGCAGTTTGGAACCACCAGCCACTCCAGGCTAGAAAGAGGAGACTCTCTACCCCAGGAAAGAGTTACAGTCTCTGAAGTTCACAGGGGCAGTTCTGCCCTGACCTATAAGGTTGCTTTGAGTCAGAATTGACTCAATGGCAGTCAGATGAGTGTTCTTAAAATTCTGAACAAGATTCTGAAGTTGTGCTATGGAGCCCTGATAGTGGGTATGTTGGCCACTCTGATGTTCTTGACCTGGATTCTTGCTCAGCTTTTCTAGGTAACTCACACCAGGCAGAAGGAAATTGTGGGATTATAAAGAGACTATTCCCCTGCTTTGCCTCCCCCAAAGACAGGCCAAACATTAGGGGCTTTTGGCTAGCATGTGGGGGGAGGTCAGATGGCTAGAGACATCCTCCCTAGAGGCAGTCAGTCACCAGACTACCATAGGCCCTGCTCCCTGCTGTTAAGGACAATGGGCTACTTCTCTCTAGAGGCCTGCAGTCATTGATTTGGTTCCTGTAGGTGGAGTTTACACCCTACTGATAATGGTGCCAGGAAACAGGTCAAACCTGCTCCAGGACATCCAAAGTTAAGCTGCCATCCTGAATCTAGGATCCGCCCATCTTGTCACCTGTATACGCCCAATCCCTCATCTTCCAATTGCGTGTATATCCCTAGATTGTCTCCCTCTCATTGCTGTATAGCCCATAGTGCAACCCCTTCCTGTGGCGTATGTCTTTACCTATAATTGGTGGGCTTTCACTCCCCCCAAAAGGTATATAGGCCTGGGTTAATAATAAAGATCTCACTCTTGGCTCCTCCCTTGATCTCTCGTTGGCTCCCCCACTCCTCTCCCATCCTCACTCCCTTGTTCTCTTTCCCCTTGTCCTCCTTCCCTTCCCCTCCCCACCCTCTCCATGTGGACCACCAAGTGGGGTCGGGGTGAGCATTGCTACCATGAAATGTGTCTGACTCCATTATTTCAATCTCTCTTCTATCTCTCATGCTCTCAATGACTTTAATATAATATTTATATATCTCAACCGTGCAATTGTACCTATCGAACCCGTAATTAGTGGTTGGGGGTTGTCACTCCTTCCAACCACAGGAAATGGTTCTTTTATCCCCACTGTCTTTACTTGATCCTTCCCTGGAAACAGGGATGTGTGACTACAGTTTTAGAGGCGGATGGTAAAGAAAACAATATCAAGGTATAAATAGGTGTAATGGGTAGAATTTCCAGGCAAAGATGTTGTGAAAAGTAAGCAGTATGTGCTACTAATAAATACAAAAAGAAATTGTGTTTATTGTTTGAGGGTTATTGTTGAGTTTCATTAAGCCCTAAAAAGCAATATAATTAGTTACCTTTTGGAAGGAATTTTCAGGTGAAATGTCTGAGCTATATCTTGAGGAACCCTTTGGATTAAAACTGAGTGGCTTACAAGGAAGAAGCACACCGGCCTTTGTGATACAAAGAAGACAATAGCACAATACAAATATAATGAAGGAAAAGTATCAGAGCGTCAATTGTGAACACCCAATTTGCAGAAGGTTTATGGAGGACAGTGGGAGCCCAAAATAATCTGTAGAAACAGCTAGTCAGATTAAGCCTCCGGCAGATCCCCTCTGGCCACAGGCAAGGGGCTCAAAGAGCTTTAGTACCAGGCAGGTGATTGTAAACTTGATTATGGTGGATCAAACCAGGATATGACACTTGGTCAGTTGACCTCCCTCATAACTCAACCTGAATGTACTCTAGGCTCAAGTGTTTATCGTTTGTTCCATGACAGAAATTTCCTCTCTGCCCTTTTAAATGTTGATGATGGTGTTTTCTTTCTAACTCTTTATTTGCATTTTTATTTTTATATTATTATTATTTTCTTATTGTCGCTTTATTTTGGTTTTGTTTTTTATTGTTTCTGCAGCATTGCCCACTTGTGAAGCACAGAAGGAATGGATGCCCAGAGGCAACAACTGGTGCAATAGTTTATTGGGGTTGTGGAGGGGGAGGCAAAGGATGAGGGTGTGAGGGGGATTTGGGGAGATAGTTAAAATTTATTGTGCTGTGCCAACCTGTCTGATAAACACGTGGGGTTAATTGAAGGGCGGAGAGATAAATGGCGTGGTAAGGCTCGCCTTTCGACTTCTTGGGTCTCTTGCTTTGTGATGGTTGGACCAGGGTGCAGCTGCCTTAGCCATTTCCCTGCTTCAGCTGGCAAGGTTCAGTTCCTGCAAGACGTCCCTGAGGAGAAGATGCATGGACCTACCCTGATGTAGCCCTGGGTGCTGGAGCAGCCATGTGGAGACCCCTGTCAGCACTGAGATGCTTACACACTCACTGATTCTGCTTTCCTCCTGCGGTCAGCATCATTGCGTGTGTTTTGTGAGATTGAGGAGGACTTTGTAGATCGGTGTTGGACATATGGGCTAATGTTCAACTTATGGGCTTGGACAGCACTGGGTTGGGATGCTTTCTTAATGTACACTTACCCTTTATACAAAACTCTTATGCATATGAATTTCTGTGGATTTGTTTCCCTAGTTTACCTAGACTAACACAGGGAGAAAACAATGATTGCACGCGTGGGGAGGGAGCACTAGAACTGATTGTGATGATGTATATACAAGTCTTTTTTAAAGCGATTTAACCATGGAAATAAATACTACATCAAGAATACACATGAATACTATTTCAAGAAAACTACTTTAAAAAAAGAAAGAAACCAAACTTGACCAATGTTTACCCTGGGTGAAGGAGAAAGGCTTGTTGCTTAGGGGTCACTGAGTTTATATTAATGGTGGTGGAATCATTTAAAATAGGACATTAATAATGGTTGTACAACACAAAGAATATAATCAGTGGCACTGAATTATACATGTAGAAGTTGTGGCTGGGATAAACTTTTTTTATGTGTAAGAAAGTGCTTTATATCAGAGAGTAATTATATAGTAAGCAATCATCCCAGCCTGGTCCAGATCAATTCCATAATTCCAATATTAGCCCATATGTCCGATACTAGTCCATAAATTCCTCTTCAGACTCACGTAGGCAATGATGCTGAATGCAGGAAGATCACAGGCCGGTGGGTGGGAAGTCCTGTGGATCCAATGGCAGTGGACGCATCTCCAGGGCTCTGGCTGCCATCAGCATGGCTCCATGTGGCTCGTCAACAGGAATGTGAAGCAGAGAGACTGAATGCTCCATCTCCAGGGAGGAAGAGAGGATGTTCCCCTGGAGATTGTTTGGTTGTGCATATCTTTGCCACAGTTACCAAAAAAAATTACATAAACAGCCATGAGTATAAGGAAGAAGAAACAGTTTTAGACTTGAATGTGGTGATAATTGTACTTTCTTTGATATGATTGAATTATTGAATTGTATGACCTGTGGATGAAGTGCTAGGAAAACTGTTAAAAACAAAGAAACAAAACTGAGTGGTTTTGCACCTATGTTAACATTTGGAAAATTACTCTGATGTAGTGCCATGGGCATAACACAAGATAACAAAGAGTTCTAATGGGATATGGTGTATGCTTGTGCTTTAAAGTGGTGGTAATCTATCCAGCAGAAAGCCACACTTACAGTGGTTTGTGTAAACGAGGTCTTGAACTATTTAAGCTCATCTCTTGCTTGCACGCTATGGCCTTATTTGTGGAAGAAGAAAATAAGAATATTTTGAAGTGGTAGTTTCCAAATTTGATTGGTTAATAGAAAAACTTAATTTAAGGGAGATCGAGTGCTTGTTAAAACTACAGATTCTTTCAGATAATCTGATTTAATGGGATTGAATTAAGAACCAGGTGTGTTTATTTTCCAAACTAGTTCATTTTGGTTTCATAACAATTCTGCTATGAAGTTGCAGCTCCTTGGCCAGTCTTATGCCTGATTGAGGCAAACCTCATCCATTTTCAGAAACTGGTTCAGTAGATTAGAAGAGAGTGTATGCATGAGGAAAGTTTCAAATATTGACTCTTAGACCTCCCATCGGTGATAAAAGGCGGGAAAGTAAGCATTGGAAGAGCGGTCACTCAAATATTGCCCCGAACAAACTCAGAATAAATTTCAACTTCTCTATTTAAGACTTGGAACGAATAGTATATGGACATTTAATTTCTCGCCATCAAACAGAGCAATTCCCTGACAATTCAGCCATGATTGTGAGAGGAGATTTAGATCTTGAAGCTGAGAACAATCATAGTGTATATTGTAAAACAAGCAATTTGCTTAAGTGCTGTTACAAGAAGAGGTGTGACACACTGCTTGGCTTGTAAAACATGTGCATCATGCAAAACATGTGCATCATGCAAAACATGATGCGCTAAAACCTCAGTCTGTATTTAAGAGGCAGATAAGGAAGTAGGGAGCAGGAAAAAGCAAGCTAAGAAGGCAAAGCAAGATTCTTTTTCTAAAGACGATGTTTGTGACCTACAAATTCACTTCCCCTTTCAATCCATGGAATCAATAATATCTCAGAGAGGAAGCAGCCAAACAAGGCATATCTATCATTCCTGGTATATATCACAATTAAATAATGTACTCAGTTATCTGCATAAGAAGGTCAGTCAAGTTCTGGGATTCCCACCTTCTTTGAATTATGTATCTCTTCATGAAATGTTGCCAACAAATAATATTTTGCGTGCAATGTCTGTGGGTGCATGAATCCCAGGTTAAAGATTGCCAGCCTTGCAGAGATAAACGAGTGGTGGACTTAATTTCCACTCTACCTCATGAGGTTTTGTCAATTGTGGAAACACTACTATCCAGAATGATTGTTACACCGCACGTATCAGAACACGCTACAGCTGCAAATATTGCCTTTTGCAAAGGTTATTATGCATGATAGTAATGCTAAAACACTGTCTCCATATCAAACACTAACAAAGTACTTACAAACACCAGCATTTCCATCCTGAAAGGCTCCGTTCGAGAAGGTCCTCATGATTACATAACTTTTCTAGAGTCACCCAGGTTTTGAGTCACAAATGTGCACTGACCTTTAAGCCAGATTTTATTACTGCTTCATTACTTTCTCACCCTGGACTGGAAACTTCCCCCTCCAAACACAACCAGCAATCTGCCAAAATATTATCTATACTGATCTATATCTAACAACATCCAACATTCATTCTGAAATTCTGACTAATCCTGCTCACAAAACTCCAAAGAAATGCACTTTTTCAGTTTTTTGGTTTTTTTTTACTAAAATGGCTACCTCCAACATTCAGAAGAAAACGCTTCCCGACTGCACTTGCTCATGATGCCCTTGAGAACTGAAGGCACATGGCCTCACTTACTGTGGGCAGGCCACACAATGGCACGCCCAGACACATGCAGTTGGATGCTCAGGGTCAAAGGCAAGCACTTGTTTGCACCTCTTGGTTCTCAGAGGTCTCTTGACGTTAGGCAGAGTCTCCATCAGAGGCAAACCAGGAAAGAATCCTTTTTAAAGAAAAAAAAAAATCATTTTATTGGGGTCTCCTACAACTCATCACAATCCATACATACGTCAATTGTGTCAAGCACACTTATACATTCGCTGCCCTCATCATTCTCAAAACACTCGCTTTCCGCTTGGGCTCCTGGAATGAGCTCCCCATTTGTCTTTGTTTTTTTCTCCTCCCTCCCTGCTCTCTCCTCCCTCATGATTTATAAATTATTATTTTATCATATTTTACACTGCCCGAAGTCTCCCTTCTCCCACTTTTCTGTTGTCCATCCCCTAGGGAGGAGGTCATATGTAGGTCCTTGTAATCGGTTCCCCCTTTCTACCCCCACTTCCCTCCTCCCTCCCGCTATCACCACTCTCACCACTGGTCCTGAAGGGATCATCTGTCCTGGATTCCCTGTGTTTCCAGTTCCTGTCTGCACCACTGTGCCTCCTCTGGTCTAACCAGGTTTGTAAGGTAGAATTGGAATCATGATAGTGGGGGTTGGTGGGGAGGAGGAAGCATTTAAGAACTAGAGGAAAGTTGTGTGTTTCATTAATGCTACACTGCACCCTGAGTGACTCATCTCACCACTACCCCTCTGCAAGGGATGTTCAGTCGTTTACAGATGGGCATTGGGTCCCCATCCCACACTCCCCCCCATTCACGATGATGTGATTTTTTTGTTGTTTGGTGCTTGATACCTGGACCCTTTGCCCCCTCGTGATCACACATGCTGGTGTGCTTCTTCCAACTTCCAGAGGGCTGCTTCGCTTGGCTCAGAGTACAAACCACCCATCTAGCTTTGTTACCGCATTTTACATGGTACACGGCAGCCATTTATTCTCTACCAATGCATGCTACTGGACGAGCCGTGCTATGAAATTTAAAATGCTGTCATTCAAAACGAAGTGATTCTCAACTTCATCTGATCCCTTGTGTGTCAGAACTGCACATCAGAGTGCAGGGGTGGCCATTGGTTCCGAAAACTCACTGCTGCCAAGTTGATTCTGACTCATAGAGACCCCACAGGGAAGCATAAAACGGTCCTTTTGGTTTCTGAGACTGAAACTCTTCATAGGGCTAGAAAGCCTCATCTTTCTCCTCTGAAGTGGCTGATGATTTCGAACTGCTGACCTTGTAGCTAGCAGCCCAACGCATAACCCACTATACTATCAGGACTCTGTCACTGGTTAGCTGTGGGATTATCTAAGGTCCGTGAAGATGCATTTTTTATTTGTGGATTCGGGCCTTTTTAATAAGAAATGTAGGAGGGACATTTAAAATACAATTAATGTAGTACAAATAACAATCAATCAGAGTGGCTGTCAAACATAAAAAATATGGCAGTATAATCATAAGCACAGTCACAAACATAAAATTAACTTATACAACATAGATGAGGCTGTCGTGAGTTAGAATCAACATAATAACAACTGTTGTTGCTGTTGTTTTAATCTTATAGTTAAGTTGACCTTAATAATTGGAAATGCTATACAAAATATGGTACCATATTATCTATGTTCAATATAAACCACAGGTTCCCAAACTTATGTGACTTACTGCCCTCTTTTCAGAAAAAATACTCAATGCCTCCTAACAATTAAAAATTTATGTATAATAGCTCATAATCCAGAATAAAAATGCATTATCTACTTTTGTAGTTCCCTGCATTGCTCTAGCACCAACTCCTGCAGGGGACAGTGTCACCCATGTTGAGAAATACCACAGTTTGCAATTTATGATCCATGTGGTATCTACAGTGTTTCATTTTTATTAATGGGATAATCAAATTCCTTGTTCTCAACCTGAATTTCAGCTTCCCACACTTACCCTAGTATTGACTGAAATTTATCCAAGTTGCTTTAGTAATTTTAGTAAGACTAAATTACTTTAGTTGCTTTAGTAATTTTAGTAAGACTAAATTACTTTAGTTGCTTTAGTAATTTTAGTAAGACTGTTTATACCAGTCTTCCAGAAAATTTACATCTGAATTCTTATTCGTCCTTTATAGATTTCAGGTTTAATTTTATAGTCTAAGATTCACCATCATTTATTATTATTATTTTTAAACATTTTATTAGGGGCTCATACAACTGTTATCCCAATCCATACACACATCAATTGTGTAAAGCGCATTTGACTCCATCATCTCTTTGATCTGTCTTAGCTACTCTAAGAGGACAAACAAGATGCCGAGTTCCTTCTGACTTACCCTTTGTTCTTTTTTTCTTTCCTGTCTTTTAAATGACCTTTTGCTTTCTTCATGAGTAATGTTCTTGATGTCCTCCCACAGCTCATCTGTCTTCTGTCATTAGTGTTCAATTCTCCACATAGATTCTTTAGATCTTCTCAAAATTCGTGTGGGATGTGCTCAAGGTTATGTATAGTGTTCTTCTTTTGACTTTTTCCCAAGTTCTAGTCACAAGAAATTTACATATCATATAATCCAATAGTTCAATCTCTCAATCATATCATGCAGAATTGTACAATCATCCTCCACATCAATTCTGGAGCATCCCCCCTCCCCCATGGTCAAATCGCCTTTAAGATGATTCATACAATCACACTCTATTATGGAGCGCTCTCTCCCATCCAGTCTTAATTAGTTACTCCTACAATCCCCCTTCCTTCCATATCTTCCCCACCCCACCCCTGTATTCCCTATGTCCCCTTGTATCCATTATTATCATTATACATTCACTCCTCCTGTGCTTCATACCTGTGAGACCCAACAGAAAGCAATAGAAAACAAGGTGGTAAAGGTGAAAAGATAATAGTATAGAGACAAAAATGCTAATAATGTATAAGAAGGCAAAGACCCCCCTCCCCACCAACAATAATAAAAAAGCCAGGGAAGAAATTTCTGTCACGAAACCAGTAAGAGATACTTGCACCCAGACCATATACTCGTCTATAGGGTGGTCAACTGGCCAGGTGTCAGTTTGATCTAGCATAATCAAGATTATAGTGGTCTCCGTCTGATAGTAGGGCTGATTATGACTCTTGCCTGAGGCTAGAGCGGATCTGCCTGTGGCTCAGTCTGACCTGATGCTCTGCAGATGGGTTGGGGGCTCTCCCCATCCCCCACAGCCCTCCACAATTTGGTGTTCATAATTGTTGCTCTGATGCTTCTCTCCTCACCATCTTCGAGTTTTGTAATCGTCATCTCTGGGTTACAAGCTGGTGTGCTCCCCCCATGTGGACTTAGTTGACTTCTCGCTTAGTTGGCTGTTTGTTGGAATCCGAGCCTTAAAGGCCCCAGACGTTATTCTGATGGACAGCTGTGACACCATCGGGTTTCTTCACCACACTTTGCTGCAGCATCCTTCTCTTCAGCGATCATTTCATGAAGGTGAGTGTGGAGCAGGGCCATGTTGTAAGTACTAATTTTTCTTAAGTTGGAGCTAGGGTTTAATGTGAGCCCCAAACCCATTCCGGGATCTATGCTTTCCCCCCCTTTTGTTTTCTTCAAGGTTATATTTTCAGTCTCGTGAATTTGTTTTAATTTTTACAGCTTCCACCTGAATTTACATATGAGCAGTTGATGGTCTGTTCCACAGTCAGCCCCTGGGTTTGTGTTAGCTCCTGATACTGAGCCTCTCCATCATCTCTTCTCACAGATGAAGTCAATTTGATTTCTGTGCGTTCCATCTGGAGAAGTTCACGGTACAACCTTTGTGTTGCTGAGAAAAAGTATTTGCTATGAACAAGTCATTGGTCTTGCAAAATTCTGTCATTTGATCTCCAGCTAGGTTTCTATGACCAAGACCATATTTTCCAACTACGTTTCCTTCCTCTTTGTTTCCAATTTTTGCATTCCAATCACCAGTAATTATCAGTGCATCTTGATTGCATGTTTGTTCATTTCAGACTGAAGAAGCTGATAGAATTTTTCAATTTCTTCACCAGAAGTTATAGTGGTTGGTACATAAATTTGAATAATAGTTGCATTATTTGGGTTTCCCGAGATGTGAGTGGATATAATCCATATAATATAATCCATATAATCAAGATAGATCTTGAAATGTGCTTTTTGACAATGAAGGCCATGCCATGCCTCTTGATTTCGTCATTCCAAGTATAATAAACCATATGGTTTATTTTTTGATTCACAATGGCCCAAACCAGTCCATTTCAGCTCACCGAAACCTAGAATATCAATCTTTATGTGTTCTTCTCATTTTTGACAGCTTCAAATTTTCCCAGATGCATGCTTTGTGCAGTCCCAGTTCTGAGGATTAGATTTTGGTAGCTGTTTCTTCTTTTTGAACCTTGCTCCCTCCGCAAATGCAGGCCCCAAAGGCTGTACTCGCACAGGCTTTACTATATTCACATCATTGCGGTCCACTTTATTTTGGGAAGGCAGCTTTTCTTGGGTCATGTTCATTATCTCTGCAGTATCTGGCAACGTTTCGATGCGAAGTGTGAGGTTTTCAGCAGGGAATTCCTCCCAAGCAGACAGCCAGTTCCTTTTTCAGATTGTTCTTGGTCTGGAAGCGCTGCTGAAACCTGTTCACTTGGGTGTCCTGCCGGCATGTGAATAGCTGTGACATGGCTTCCAGCATCGCAGCAACACACAAGCCACCACAGCACAACAAACTGGCAGACAAGTGGCGGCATTAGCAAGTTAAAATGGACTGCTATTGACCATTTTAAATCAGACAATTATGTGGGTTAGCAGGCTGGGACTGAAACATTCAAAAGGGGGGAGAGGGGAAAAAATGAGGGCCTGATGCCAGGGGCGTAAGTGGAGAGAAAATGTTTTGAGAATGATGAGGGCAATGCATGTACAATGTGCTTTACACATTGATGTATGTATGGATTGTGATAAGAGTTGTATGAGCCCCTAATAAAACAATTTTAAAAAAGAAAAATTCAAAAGGAATCATTTCACCTTCGTTGTCAAAAATAACATATCAAGATATATCTTGAAATATAATGCTGCTTGTGATATGATAACATCTATATACCTACAAAGAAGACCAGTTAACACAACTGTTACTCAAATTTACCCACCAACCACTAAAGCCAGTAATAAAAAATTCCACCTATTAGTCTGAAATTGATCAAACATGTAATCAAAGATGCATTGATAATTACTGGTGATTGGAGTGTAAAACTTAGAAGCAAGGAGGAAAAACCAGTAGGGGAAATATGGCTTCCAGTAGTGAAGCTGGAGTTCACAATGTAGAATTTTGTAAAACTCATGCCTTCTTTGTTACAAATACCTTTATTTAACATAAAAAATAGTGACTATATCCATAGTCACCTCAGCAGATGGAATATAGGAATCAAATCTACCTGTGGCAGGAGACCAATGGAGAAGCTCAATGAACTAAAGGAAGTCCATGGTTAATTATGAAACAGACCACCAGTCGTTCTTATGCAAGTTCATGAGAAGCTGAAGAAAATTAAAACAAATCTATGGGAACCACAATACTACTATGAGTACATTCCACTTGAATTTACAGACCATCTCCAGGTTTTATACATCAAGCATTAATAACCAAAGGCTATCAAGGTTTTATACATCAGGCATCAATAACCAAAAACCAGCAAAGATAGTTGTGAAATGACATTCAGAGCACCATACATAAAAAGCAGGTTCTTAAAAAGACAGGAAAGAAAAGACCAAAATAGATTTCAGAAAAGACTCTGCTTGGGGAGGAGACGAGCCTATCAGGGAGAGATGTAGTAACGATGAAAAATACAACTTTCCTCTAGTTCCTAAATGCTTCCTCCCCGCTCCCACTATCATGATCCGAATTCTATCTTGCAAGTCTGGCTAGACCAGAGGATGTACACTGGTACAGATAGGAACTGGAAACACAGGGAATCCAG
>NW_022103919.1:12376719-12378982 GCF_000313985.2 Echinops telfairi
GGCGTCTAGCCTGCCAATCAGGATATAGCCAATGAGGGCTCTGTGTGGGTAAGGCCCTGTCCTGAGAATTCTGGGAACTCCAGTATTTACTCCTTGGAGGCAGGAGACTCGCTCTCTGCTCAGTCCCTGGGGGACATCCTATCTAATAAGACACATGGAACTACTCTACAGCCCTGGAGCTGGAGAAGTCACATGGAGACCCCTGCCTGCGCTGAGATGCTTACAATGTCACTGGATCCACAAGCCTTCCCACCCACTGGCCTGTGATCTTCCTGCACTTGGCATCATTGCATGTGTTTCATGAGTCTGAAGAGGAATTTCTAGATTGGTATCAGGCATATGAGCTAATATCGGATTTATGGACTTGATCTGGACTGGGCTGGGATGTTGTTACGATATTCGATTGCTCTTATATATAAAGCTCTTTCCTATACACATGAGTGTATGAATTTGTTTCTCTAGTCTACTCAGACTAACACAAATAGCTAATGCACATGGAAGAAATGATGGAGCAAAAGAGCTGCGCAAAACATCTCAAAAGGCAGCTCAAGAAAACAGGGTAAAACAATATAATGAAGTGTGCAAAGGCCTGGAACTAGAAAGCCAAAGGGAAGAACATGGTCAGCATAACTCAAGCCGAAAGAACTGAGGAAAAAATATAAGCCGGGACTCACAACATTGAAGAATTTCGTGGGCAAAATATTGGGGGACGCAGGAAGCAATGGAAGGCAGAAGGAATACTCAGTCATTGTTCAATCTTTTTAAGAGATAGCATATGACCAAGAACCCAAAGAAGCTGCAACGAAGGCATTATTGAGCAAGAAGACTCTCAGAGCTGATGGACTATTAATTGAAACGTTTCAACAAACCGAGGCAGCGCCGAACACACTCATTAGTCTGTGCCTGGAAATCTGGAAGACTTGCCGACTCATTGGAAGAGGTGTGTATTTGTTACCATGAAACGTGAACAGAAATGATCAGACAATATCATGGCTATCGGATGCAAATAGAAATTTGCTGAAGATCATTCTGAAACAGATGCGAGAGTCCATGGACGGGGAGTTTCCAGAAAGTCAAGCTGCACTCAGAGGAGGATGGAGACTGAGAGCTACCATGGCTGATCACCGATGGATGAGAGACTACCAGGTTGATGTTTACTTGTGTTTTATCGACTATGCAAGGCATTGGACAGTGTGATCCCAACAACATAAATAACATTGGGAATACTGGGAATTCCAGAACACTTAATTACACTCATGTAAACGGTACATGGATCAGGCGGCAGCTGTTTGAACAGGAGGAGAAGATACTACTGTTTGCTGTTAGGTGTCTTTGAGTCCGTTCCAGCCCATAGTGACCTTATGCATAACAGAATGAAGCACTGCCCTGTCCCGCCCAGCCTCACAGGTGTTCCTGGGCCTCAGCCCATTGTAGCAGCCATGGGGTCGATCCAGCTCCTTGAGGACCTTCCTCTTAGGAAATTTGTGTTCAGGGTTATAGCCTTTCACCTTATTTATTCAATCTGTATGCAGAGCAAATATTCCAAGAAACTGAACTACATGAAAAAAATTAGCATCGATATAGCATCTGGGGTCTTAAAGGCTTGAAGGTAAACAAGCGGCCATCTAGCCGAAAAGCAACAAAGTCCACATGGAAGAAGCACACCAGCCGGTGTGATCACGAGGTGTCAATGGGATAAGGTATCTGGTATCAAAGACTCAGAACAAAATCATACCAATGTGAATGGTGGGGAGAGGGAGGACAAGGAGTGGGGACCCAAACCCCATTTGTAGGCAACTGGACATCCCCTTATAGAAGGGTCACAAGGAAGAGATGAGCCAGTCAGGGTGCAGTATAGCACCGATGAAACACACAACTTTCCTTTAGTTCTTTAATGCTTATCGCCCCCCGCCCCACTATCATGACTCCAATTCTACCTTACAAATCGGATTAGACCAGAACATGCACACTGCTACAGATAAGATCCCACAACACAGAGAATCCAGGATAGATAAATCCCTCAGGGCCAACAATGAAAATAGGTATACCAAGAGGATAAGGGGAAGGTGGGGGTGGACAGAGGGGGGATTGATCACAAGGACCGACATATAACCCTCCTCCCAGAGGGACAAACAACAGAAAAGTGGGTGAAGGGTGATAGGATGATGTAAGATATGAAAATAATAATCTATAACTTATCAAGGGTTCATGAGGGAGGAAGGGGGAGAAATGAGGAGCTGATACTAAGGGCTCAAGTAGAAAG
>NW_022103919.1:12381481-12400294 GCF_000313985.2 Echinops telfairi
TTTCAGATAATCTGGTTTATTCATGAGACCTTGCTGTAGCACCCATATCTTCAGTGAACTTTTCCTGAAGGTCAACAGCAAGCAGGGCCATGCCCTAAGAACTGATTGTTCTTAACTTGGTGGCTAGAATTAAGCGTGAGCCCCAAAGCCAGCCAGCTATTCTCAAATCTGTTCCATGGTCTATGGCTATGTGTCTAGGTGCTGTACCAATACCAGGCTATCTGTAGTACTGTAGCGTGGAGATTGGGTTCAAGGTCTCTTGCTTTGCCCTTCATTAGCAGTGCTTTGCTTCTCCAGCGTCTCTTTCCTTTCCTTTTCACCTTGGAAACATCAGTTAAGTGGTTGGTTATTCTAACATGGGGGTGAAGGTGCTTCCAGACCTGAAGGACTTCTAGGAGCCAGTCTTCGGGGCCCCACTAGTCTCTGACAGTAAGCTTGTGTGTGTTTGTTGTTAATTATGTTTGAGAGTATGCTTATTAGGACCCCTCAATGTGTCCTTCTTTATAATTCCAAGTTTTACAATCAGGTCTTGAATTTATTTTTAGTATGGTATGAGATGTGGATACTGTGTCATTCTTCTACAAATGGCTATTCAGTTTTGTCAGCACCTTTTGTCAAAGAGATTATCCTTTCTCCTCATAATGCTTGTTGATGTTTTGTTAAAGATCAGCTGAACATAGGTGGCTGAATTCACTTCTGGGTTCTTGCAGAGCAGTGAATTATTTCAGGTGATTCTTCTAGCCACAGTCTCTGTAATTCCCACCAAACCACCTTTTCCTGGTGGGTTTGGATGAAAAATTAGGAGAAGATAGTGATAGGATTCAGTTCTAAGTGCTTGTTAAGAGGACTAATTGTGCTTGTCATCCCGTTGGGTAAAAAGTGAGCTGTCTCAGAAGCAGAAAAGGGGAGGTCACTACCAGAAGAGCCAGGAGTGGAACATGTCCTTTGGAGCCTGAGAATCCTGTCCAGTGACCAAGACTGTAGAGGAGAGACAGAGGAGCAGCTGCAGAACGAGGAGCCCGAGCGTTAAACAGAATTAGAGGATTTCTCAGCCCACCGAGCAAATAAAGCTAGGGTAGCTCTCCAGTTTGTGGAGTGGGTGTGCCTTAAGCTGGGAAGCTGGGATCATTGACCCTTGAAGCTAAAGCTGAGTACCTTTGGATTGAGGCTTATAGACCTTTGTAAGTGGCATGCTCTTTAAGCATTTATTGGCAGCCCTAAAGGAGATTTGTAGCATGTCCTGATGAAGCAACGGTATCCTGAGCATTTCTCACCTGAATTGTAACCTGTTAACTTCCATAATAAATCCTATCATTGTGAATATTGTCTGTGAGTTCTGTATGGTCATTACAATGAATTATAGAATTTAGTTGAAAAGTAGAGAGTGCTCTGGGAGACAGGTTGAAATATGTGAGTGCTATGTGAGAATTCTCAAATCTGTTCCATGGTCTATGGCTACGTGTCTAGGTGCTGTACCAATACCAGGCTATCTGTACTACTGTAGCGTGGAGATTGGGTTCAAGGTCTCTTGCTTTGCTCTTCATTAGCAGTACTTTGCTTCTCCAGCGTCTCTTTCCTTTCCACATAAAGTTGGTGACTAGTTTTCCCATCCCTTTAGTGAGTGATTATAAAATTGGAATTAGGATTACATTGATTCTAGACTGCTCTGGGTAGCATTGTCATTTTCACAATTTGTTATCCCATCTTTTTAATATTTTTTTAAGTTATTCCATCTTTAAACATGGTGTACTTTTTTTTGTAAATTGTGAATTCTATAGAATATTTAATGTTTTTCAAAATGTTCAGTTCTCAGTTTATCAGCATGGGAATTATAAATTAGTATATTTCTTAGATTTTTTTTCTGACTTCTACAGAGTTCAATAGGATCTTTAAAAAATACCTTCCATAGAAAAAATACCTTCCACAGTATTTCTACAAACATATTTACAAATGTTGCACCTATATTCATTTACATATACTCACTGCCTTGAGTCGATGGAAGCCCCCTGTGGGTTTCCAAGAGAGTGACTTTTATGGGAGCACAAAGTCCAGTCTTTCTCCTGAGGAGTTGCTGGGGGTTTCCAACTCCATCACTCGGATCGCAGCCCAACTTGCGGAACCGCTTACACCACCCAGGCTCTTAGGGAGCACGATTTTAGCAACTTCTTAGACACTGGGACGAAACCACCAGAAAACTAAGGATATTGTGGAACATGGAGGTCAATTAGCAAACCAGTTCATAAAGAAAATGTCTCATAGCCTAGTCTGGTGAATAGTGTCTGAAGTCTTAGAGGTTTATGAGTGGCCACCTAAGAAACAAATATTAGTCTCTTCATAAGAGATAATCTCTTCATAAAAGAAGAAAGAAAGACAAAAACTAAAGGAAACAATTACGACTAACGGTCTATCCTCTAATCCAATGGATCTAAATCTCCTAATGCCTCGACCCTTTAATATAGTTCCTCATGTTGTGGTGACCCCCAACCATAAAATTATTTTCATTACTACTTCATAACTGTAATTTTGCTAGTTATGAATCATAATGTAAATATCAGATATGCAGGATAGATTTTCATTGTTACACATTGAACATAATTAAAGCATAGTGATTAATCACAAAAACAATATGTAATTATATATTGTGAAATATTTATTTCTAATGACAAGCATGGTGTAGCATGGGTAACAGTCTTCACGCCAGGTATTCATATGTGAACTTATCTGCATGTGGGCGGACCCATTTGGAGACAGATAGAGGAGCAGTGTCTCAGTTCCTAAGACCATTGGAAATGTTTTGCGATGGAAATATGTTTTGCGATGGTCTTAGGTGACCCCTATGAAAGGGTCGTTGGACCCTAAAGGGGTCGCGAGCCACAGGTTGGGAACCGCTGGTCTAATGTGAACCTAGAATAACTATGTAAAGTGCCTGGTTACCACTAATGGAGTAGCTATGCTGCAATAAGCAAGGTCAGCAGTTCAAAACTATAGCTGCTCCAAGGGAGGAAGACAGGGCATTCTACTCTTGTAAACGGTCTCAGAAACTCAAAGGGGAAGTTCTACCCTGTCCTGTAAGGTTGCCACGAGTTGATGAGTTTGATTATTCTAGTTTTTACTACTAACATCCATTCTGACCAAGACCATAATAGAAGAGATTAAGACCATAATGGTTCCCAAACCAAACACCAAACCCAACGCTATGCAGTTGATTCTGATGCATAACAACTTTGTAGGGCAGAATAGAACTGCTCCTTAGAGCTTCTTAGACTAAATCACAGACAGCCTCCTCTTTCTCCAATTAAGCAGATGATGGGGTTGCGACAACAACCTTGTAGCTAGCAGTCCAGGTTCCTTGGTCCTGGTTAGAATGGATTTAAAAAAAGAAGTGGAACAAAATTCTCTACCTGCAATAAAACAACCAACTACTGGCTGGAAGGAGACTAGAGACCCCCCAGACACTATTATCCTGAGAAACCTAACCTGAAACTCCAGGGGAGAAGCCAGGGAGAAACAGTGAAACAAGATGAATGAAAAAGGAGGGAACATGGAGAGTGTTGACACTTTATGAGGATTTCAACCAATGTAAAGGCACAATTTGTGTATGAACTATTAATCAGGAAAGGCAACTTCCTATGTAAGCTCTCATTTAAAGCATAATAAAGTGTAAAACAAAGTGAAAACTTTCCACAGTCCAAAAGTTGTGTCAGGAAAAAGACTTCTCGATAGAATAGAGTGTGAGATATTCCAACATTTGTCTTAGGTATCTAGTGCTATGGCAGAAATTTCACAAATGGATGGCGTCATCAAATAAGAATTTAATCTCTCAGTTTAGGAGGCTGACAGTCTAGATTCAGGGCACCACCAATTCTCTGGGGTAAGGTTTCTGTTTAAGAGAATGGTCCTTGTTTCCTTTTAGCATCTGTGTGCTTGGTGTTTGTTGGAAATCTTCATGTCTTGACATCAATGTCTGTTGGCTTGTGAAGTCCTGAACAGAGAAACCACCCCTGGTCCACAGAAAGCCCTCCAAGCCTGGCTCTTCTTTTCTGGTGGGATGAAAATCCTTCCCTTTCTGCTCATTTATCTCTCCTAAGATAAAACAGGACGTAGGTCATATCCTAGTCAAATTCTCCTTGTGTCAGAGTAAGGGTCCTTACAACTGATTAGCTGTTTACATCAGGGAAGTTTACATTACATAAATGCCATACCACTGAGAATCATGGCCCAGTCAACTTGATGTAATTTTAGGGTCCACCATCCCATCCAGGACAGCATTTACTCAGACACTTAAGCATTCGTGTCCTGTGGAGAATGGGGACATTTCCTCAAAGTGACCTTATTTTGCGGTTGTCTTATTAAGCAAAGAATTTCACACACCACACCCCTCCTCCGAGGGGGACAAACAACAGAAATGTGGGTAAAGGGGGACAGCGGTCAGTGTAAGATATGAAAATAATTTATAATTTCTCAAGAGTTCACAAGGGTGGGAGGGCGGAGCCAGGAGGGGGAAAAAAAGAGGAGCTGATAAAAGGGCTCAAATAAAGTAAATGTTTAGAAAATGATGGCAACATATGTACAAATATGCTTGATACAATTGATGTATGGATTGTTATAAGAGCTGTAAGAGCCCCCAATAAAATGATCTAAAAAAAGAGAATGTAACTTCAGTAGTTATTGAAAAGCACAAGGAAACCAACCAATCCGGTATTGGGCCTTCTATACCTTTTACACATCCTTAATCTTTCCTCAGTAAATAGATTTCTAGATTTGTTTGAGACCTATCTAATTTAGTTAAACATAAAACAGATCTTGCTTAACTAGGTTGTTTTTGCCAGATATTACAATTCACACTCTTAAGATGGAAAGTTTGGGGGTTAATAAATTCTCATTAAAGCCATGGGGGGGGGGAATATTTAAATCTTACCTTTGGGAAAACTTTCATCCAAATGTGAAAGTTTAGTCAACCTGGAAGATCCTAGTAGAGATCAAACTATTCTATTATTTTGTGTTCCTTTAGTTTATACATTGCATCTTTACTTATATAGCCAAATAAGCTTATTTTCCTATTATACAGGGGGCTGTGTGTGTTTTGTTCTGAATGAAACCACTACAGGGTAAGTGGGATGTTTAGTGTTACCATGGGTCCCAACTTGCACATAAAATCGACTACCCTTGTCACATTGTTCTGTTTAAGTCAAAAACTGAAATGAACATTCGTATTCTTGATCGTATCACGCGTGATTATGGGCGCGTTATTTTGGTACCTATAGATTGCACTCTTCTAAAGTTTCATTGATTTATCAAACCACACTGTCTCATGTTAGTTTTGTCACCTGATATAGTCACTGATAAAACTGGTTCTGCTTCCCTAGATACGTAAAAACAATTTTCATGCCAATACATAAGCAGCAGTAGAGCTGGAAGTGGTGGCCCTATGGATTAGGTGTTGGACTGCTAGTCACATGGTGGGCAGTTCAAATCCAACTGCTGAGGGATAATGAGGTTGTCTGCTCCTATGAACCATTTAGTCTCAGAAATTCTAGAGTTGAGCAGTTCTGTTTTGTAGGGTTGCTGAGTTGGAATTGCCTTAATGGCAGTATGTGGGATGGGTAACTAATATGCTTGAAGAGCTAATTTTAGCAGGTATTTAAATATAACTGAGACTAGAGGCTAACAGGTAAGGATGGCTGAGTAACCAAGTCTTTACCCTAAGTTTTTTACCCTGGAATAACTTTAAAAATTGGACAGATGCCTCAAGAAACACCCAGCCAGTAAGGAAATACTTTTCTCTGGACATGCAGCAACATCAAGGATGCACAAATTTTCTTTAAAGAAAAGTACTATTAATTCTTGTCTGTAATAGTTAATGCCCCTCCCCCCATAAAAAAAACCCCCAAACTCCACTGCATAAGAGTTGATTCATGTTCAGTGAAACTGCCCCATAGGATTTCCAAGTCTGTAATCTTAATGGATCCGAATCCCTGACCTCTATTGAGACATCAGGACTTGTAGAACAGATCTAGGTGTGAAAGAGAAAAATCTCAATATTTCGACTTTAATTTATGGTAGGGAGGAATGAGATGGCAGAAGTACATTAATAGCAAAAGTCAACTAATGCTTCTTTGCTACGGATAAAATACACAAGAATGGTTTAAGAATCCTTAAGACACCTGTTTTTGAATTGAGCTCAATGGATCTATTTTCTAGCTGACGTCTGAGTTGTACTTAAAAACACTGGTGAACTGTCAACTTCAATGTAAGACTGCTAGATTTAACTTCCGAAATATGAAACACGAGTAAAGGGATACAGCAGTGTAAGATAGGAAAAATAATATTAATTTATCAAGGGTTCATGGGGTGTGTGGGACAAAAAGGAGTCGATAAGGGCTCAAGTTTTGAAAATAACAATTTAAACGTTTACTTGAGATAACTCATTTATGTTTTGTTATATCTGTAAGAGTCCCCAGTAAAATTTATTAAAAATTTTATTGAAAAAAAAAAAAAGACAAAATAGGTTTATGATAGGCATCACATACACACAGCACTATTTTCTCAACAGCCCTGGGTACATTATCAATAATTTAAGCTTCAGTTCTGTAGTGTTGACTTCAAGCAGAATTTCAGGGATATTAACCAATCTAAGATAACCTCGGCTAGTGGCTTTCTACTCCAGCAGTTACAATCTTGAAAACTCTCGGGGCAGTTCTAGCCGGTCCGACGGGGTCACTGAGTCAGAATGTACTCCATGCCAGTGAGCTGTGAGAATCGTGAAATAGGATTTAGCAAACTCCAGGGAACCAGGTGAGCAGAACTGTCCTGAGTTCCCAGTACTGTAAATCTTTACAGCAGAGCTTCCTCCTCTGCCAGATTGTGGTTTCAAACTGATAACCTTGCAGTCAGCATCCCAACACAGTGTAATTCACTACACCACCAGAACTCCTTAGTAACTTCACTACTCAAAACAAATAGCACTTCGTGACAAAATGTCATATATATTTATGCCACAAAATGGTGTCTTTTCCTTCTAGAACTTTAACAGAGATATACTTTTAAATCAAAAATCAGGACTCTTTGCTTTTCTATGAAAACAGTGGCTTGTAAGAACTCAAGTATTTTGTTGTACTTGTAGCCTTGTTTTTAAAGCATATTGTACAAACACGAAGAACTGCCTTGACAAACTTCAAGTTACCTTTGACTGCGCACTGCCCTCTACAATTGTTTATTGGTACATTATCAAACTCATTCATCACTCTTTCCAAAACAAGCTAGGATTTACAAAATTTGCTTTGAAAACCATTAGCCTGCATGTCCAATTAGGCCACTGCATATTCCGACATTTGCATTTGAAGCTCAAATAATCTTAAATTACAGCAAACCCACTGCCATCAAGTTGATTTCAACTGTGCTGTAAGACGAGTTTGTCACTGTCTTTACGGGAGTAACCAGCCATCTTCCTCCGGCTTTGGCTGATGGGTGTGAACCTCCAGTCCCATGCTCACCAGTCAGCACCAGCAAGGCTCTGGAAGGGTTGAGAGGGTGTTCCGCAATGAGTACCCATTTATAAATCAATGCTTGCATCACATAGCTGTCATGTGAACCCAGAAGAGATTGTAACAGGGCTGTGCTTACAAGACTTGACTTTTACCGATTTTACTTTAAACTGAAGACTACAGATGTGGACCTGCTGCACTAAAATTCAACCATTTAGTCATTCTGTTTTCTGAAGTTTTTAGAAAGCATTACTTCCCTAGGACATCACAATTTATGGCTTATACAAGACTTTAATGCTTTATCTTCAAAACTATTAGAATGTGATTATCCTCATTTACAGATGAAATGTGATGCAATGGCTCCATTACCTAAGACAGCCTGGTTCAAAAAATTAATCCACACAGACAAAATTCACCTCTGATAAAACCTGAGGTGACTTTTACAGATTAGATCTGAATATTGATTATAAAAGGATCAGCCCAAGCTCATAGCTGCTTTACATCATTATGGCCTTGGGAGGGCAATTAGCCAGTTTAAAAGGGAAAACATTCATACAATGCTTAATATTTCTTAGTGTACATTCTGGAACCAAAACTGGCCTGACGTAAGGTTTGCATTCCGAGTTGAACAGAAGAACCTAAGTTCTTTCACTCCCTCCTGAGCCAATTGAAATACTGGACAAGTTTAATCCAGTCATTCTCCCTATTGTTTTGTGGCTTCAAAAGCTGCAGGCTGCTTATAGTAGCCCTGAGGGGAAATCCCTCATGGCTCATTATTCTAATTTCATCCCTTCTCCCCTAAGTTATGGTTCTGATCCTAAAGGTGGGTGCCATCATGGACCACACTTAAAAATGTTTCTCAAACCTGCTCACGGTTCATGTTTACAGATGACAATGAGAAAAATTATATATAAAACAATGAAAATTCTATGCATGCAACTAAAAAGGTTGAATATGAAGCATTTTCTAATTCTCTCCCTTTAGGCTTCTAGCTATGGTTGAGAAACCCAATGAACAAGTGCTAGTTTCCCTCTGTACATGGCTTTTATTATTTACATAATACAATATAGCATCAATGCTGAATAGCATGATTATGTGCAATACATAAATATGAGCTATCTGTACAGATCTGAAGATCTAACTGAAAACTAGGGTACATAAAATTGGAAGTGAAACTGAATGTCCTAAAAGTAAAAAACTAGGACCAAACACTGCAGCAAATCAGTAGTGCCTCGTGTACATACTTAACTATTTACAGATGAAAACAGGCATTTACCACAACACTAACTGTACTCATTTATATATAAAAACACGAGTTTCATACATCACAAAAAACCTTCCATTATAACACAGAAGTGATATTACCAGACAAGCATCAGTGAAGTATACTGCCTTTTCTAGTTGTTATTGTACAATGCTGTAGATAATGCAGCCCATGCAATACACCCAAGAACACTAGAGTCCTACACCCAAGTACAATTAATAGGATAAAGCAGCCCTCTGCAAGTGGTGCTGGTACCATTAAGACGTCTACTGCAGCCGTGTTGGTTATGGTTTTCCATGCAGAAGGGTAGTTACATTAAGAACTGGTCTTTAAAAAAGCTTTAAACATTCTTTCTTAAACCAAAACATTCAACAGATGCACATGGAAAAATATAAAACAAGAAACCCAACTGTTCAAATAACCTTTGTAACTTAAAAATTCAGATGCATGTCATTCGATGGAACTGTTTTTGCTCTATGTGGTGATCAAGCGTGGTTTTAATTTCTTCTTGTAAACAAATTACTTCTAGTGCAGTTCTGTGCTACATTTTTAGCAGAGTAATGCAGACATCTTCAGGTGCAGGCTAGCACAATAAGCTTCAGAGATAGGAAGACCCTGTTGTATTTACCTTTCACAGAATGTCTTAGTACTTTTGACAGCTTTTAGAAGACCAATTAACACGTGGCACCAAATACTGGTTTCATGGAACGGTCGGATCCTCTTTACAGCTTTCTTCCTGCTTCCAAAACATGTGGAAATTAACAGGGTGAAGTTTAACTATGGTAGAAGTAGACTGCCAGTCCTTTTCTGGTGTACCATTAAAAAAAAAAAAAAATACAGGCACATAACACTAGCCAAAAATTACACCTTGATTACATTCTCAAAAGGCAGATATGCTGCAAACATGCAGAGATTTCATTTGGCACACAGGAACTAAATTTTGTCCCTAATCAATGTACTTCAATTTGCTGTGCATATTTTCATCCAATTTTATTCAGGGAGAGGGCATATACATTTTTTAGGGCTGTATCTATCCAATTCTGCCTGTAACAAACACCCAAACATTCTAAATTATCAATTAGACAGACAAGTGTAAAGTAAAACTCTGGAGAACATCAAAGGAAAATGGCCATGCATCTGCGCTTTAATGTTTCCCTATGATATATTAAAATAAAAACAAAGTTTCAGTCTCTTCACAAGTAGTCAATTTATATTCTCTGGATTTTTTCAGCCACAACAACTGGATTCTCTTTTCTGATTTTTGCTGCAGCTTCTGCTCTGTAGTCATACGGACAGTTGTGCTTGTCAGAGTAGCGGTGCAGGCCACAAAACAGATTCCCACATCGGCAGTCAAACCCTGTACAAACAAGAGGGAGCTGAGTCACTTAGGAACTTGAAGCAATTAAAAGAAAAAAACCCCTTTATTAACTACAGAAAAAGAACTAGGGTCTCATTGCTCTTCACAACATGAAAGTCTACTGGAAAATGAAAAAACCTGTTGACCTCATCATTAGCATGGTAGTAATTAGGACATAAAATTAACTCTTATCCCCAAAGGGCAGTAAGAACTGTTAAGACAAAGTGCTTGGCAAACTCCTCCACATCGATATGAGACCAATCGAGACCATCAGCTAGCTTCGGGCAAGCGCTTCCCGCTTTCACAAATTCCCATCCTAAGTAAAAGGTCTGAAGGACGCTTCTTGGGCTCAGACACTAGCCCAACCACACTGGGGGCCTCAAAAAGTCCTTGGAAAAATTATAAGGTATTATATTTTCCCACGAAGGGCTGACATATACAATACAATGAAATTATAAAGCAAAGCACTCATGCATATATTGCCAGTCTCATGGGACATTTCCAAGTAAATTTTGGCCTATCTAGCCATCTTCTCAGATTTTAGGTAAATCTAATTCCATTTATTATCATTTTCCCCTTTAATGCATACGCATACAATAGTGTGAAAATGTTGCTTTTGATGAAGGTGTAATCTATTGTCAAGAAACCACAGATTTGAGTTTCGTAGCCTTTCTCATCGGAGAAGCCACCAGCCCTAACTCGTCCAACCTTTAGATGTACAGCCCACTGTTTAACTACCTGTGGCACCAGGGCCCCACAGTCTCCTCTTTAGGGAGGGAGGTTTGAGTTCCTCAATTCTCAGTAAGCAAAGGCAAAGATTTCTGAATACTACTGAAGAGTAATTCTGGCTTTAAAACGATTAAAAACGATCTTGTTATTTTCCCCTGGAAACAAAACTATTAAAGATGAATGGTAGAAGGCAAACACCTCTACCAGCAGATGAGCTAGGTTTGCGTACATCATAACTTAATGCATGATCAACAAATGGAAGACAGCAACAAGTTAAGAAAGCACACGACAGTGTGTAATCTACACTAAAACTCATTAACGTAAATTATTTGCAGTATGTTCATTGCTGCTGCTGGTTCTGGTACCTTTCTCAGAGAATGAAATTGAGATAATTTTTTCAGTCTAATTTCAGTAAATTAATTTGAACAAATGGCTTTCTATGAAAATCAAACCCGACTTCCAAGTCCTTTCCAGGTCACCTTGGAAAATGCCTATTTTTGAAGGCCAGGCATTTAAATGCAAGAGCCACCAATCTCTGAAGAAAGAAATGCTGGCAGTGAAATATGAGAGGGCCTCAAAAAGTTTGTAGAAGATGGAGTTGAACGACAGAATTTTGCCACACACTTTCAGAAGGCTTTTCATATATTTCTACATGATCTGCAATACCTGTAAGGCCAACTTTCTTTCTACACATGAAACACCTGTTCTTCTTTGGTTTGGGCAACTCGGGAGCTTTTTCTTCACTTTGAGAAGGACTGGGCTGAGAAACGGATGGACTGGGCTGAGTGACAACTGAAAAATAAGAGCAGCATGAAATTTTAAGAGTTCACCAGATAACAATGACACAAAAGTGAAAAGTGAAAGAAAAAAGTAATCATCGAAAACAATTGCTACTTTTAAGGGAAGACTTTTTAAAGAAGCCCTTCTTCAATACTTTTAACAATGATCTTCTATTTTAACACCAGAACTTCCAAATCTGAAGCTATTTTGCTAATAATAAAACCATTACCATTTCACTCTTCAATCAATCTCACTTTTTTATCACTGGAAAACCAAACTTTAATTCGAAATTTGAAAAATCTGGTCATGGGCTCATTTCTCTAGCCTAAATGTAAACTTTCTAACTGAACAACAAAAAAGCTACTGTCAAGTAAATTCCAACTTATAACACATACGAAGGAAAGAATAGAACAGTTTTACAGGGGCTTCTTTATGGAAACGGATTGCCTGGCTTTTCTCCTCAGAGCTGCTAACCAGGCTTGACTTGCCCATAATTTGATTAGCGGTTTACCGCTTAACCAACCGTGCCACCAGGACCTCTCAAGTTCCTAATGAGAGTGGCCCAAATTCCTCAATTCTCAGTAATAATGGTGAACACTGAGCACTAGTAAAAAGTAACTTCGATTTTTACCAGATACAAAGTAGATGAACAAAATTTTGTAAAAACCGCATTGCCATTTTCACAAGTGCAGACTTTACCATATGTAGAAATCTAAGGAAATTTCTTTTTCTTGCAGAACAAAAGTGTAGCCTTTTTAAAATTCTGAAATGTTATCTTTGGACAATGAAATTATGACCTAGAAAAGCTTTAAGAAATTTTGTTCACAAGTAACTGTCACAAAAAACTGAAATAACTACATAAAAAACTACCGCAAAATTTTCCTTAAAAAAAAAAAAAAAAAAAGAAGAAGAACAAAAAACCCCCAAAATACTTCTACTTATAGTACAATCAACTACACCAGAAACACTGAAGGCTTACTATTGCATTACTATTAATCCAAACTAGGGAGAGCATATGTATGCAATGCTGACATTTCTTGGTGGTATAAAAGTAAAGAAAAACTTATCTATGAATACCTGGGGCTGAAGGAGGGGAGTAACAGTCAGTTTTAAGGTCACAATCTGAAAAATAACAGTGATTTCTAAGAAGATGGGGAAGAGAGGGAGAAGGATACAGAAAAGGCAGGTAGCTGTGAAGCAGAGATTGCTTACTAAGATATATGCAGACAGCTACAGATGTAACTCAATTCTTCCAAGGTCAGAGTGAATTGTTTTAAAGAAAGATGAGACATTTCAAAACCATCAAATCCAGATTCATTGCCCAACTTGATGATTTGGCTTTAATTTAGATTGCATTTCTATTGACGGGATTTCTTCCCAATAAGCTTTTACATTGTGTTCAGTTTACAAAATAATGAACTAGACCTTCTTTGTTCTGGGGTCTAAAACAGCTAATAATCCATGTCAATGTTCTCAATATATTCAAATACATCAGTTGTGCTAAATGATCATAAGCTTCAAGGCGCTCATGGAAACCAACATCTTTTTATATACTTTGTTTTATCAACACCCACAAATACTCTAGGGATTGTGCATTTCTTTTTACTCCCGTTTAAACAATGTGCTAGAATACTGACGTCAAGACATTTTTTTCCTTTTTACAAGTTTCAATAGAGAATTCAATGTTGTGAACATGCATTAGTGGATAACATCTTTTCTAACAATTTAGATAACAAGATAATGCGAAGCCACCTTTCAGCTTCATTAAGTTCTTCTCAACACCTCATGTCTTGATCACAAACTACTCATTTGCTGTACTGGGCATAGCAGGGAGAAGGTAAGAGGTGAAAAGAACAGAGATTTCTATACTTCAGATAATTTAAAAACTGTTTTGGTGGCCCCTACTTTATAGCTCTTTGGTCCTATAACTAGAAGAAAGACTCTCCTTCAATCCCAGCTCTCTCAGAACACGAACGGCAGAACTGAACTAGTACTGAGCAAAAAGCATACCTGGCTCTGACACCTCTGTTTTCGGGGTGGTTATTTTTTCCTCTCTTGAAATGCTCATTTCTGTCATTTGCTGAGTTACAGGCAAGGCAGCCACAGGCACATTTCTATTAGAGTTCAAGGAAACATTTTTAAATGTTAACAAGTTCATATATAACTATATTAATTAAAATCTCAAGTTACCAGATGTCCATAATAAAGGGTTGAGAATAAATCTGAGGAGCAATTTGATAAAAACTCATCAACTAAAGGTTGCATCTCTATATAGGTTATAATGTCCTATTATTAAAATTAAGTAGGAATTTCAGCTATGTAAGGGCAAAAGGGGAACCCTTATGAGGGCCTATCAGACACAGTACACAGTAGGGCTTCAAGAATGGAATAAAAAGATAATGGTATTTCCCCACAAACTTTCTGAAGTCCCATCATATAATGTGTAGGCTCATTTTGACTACTAAATCTCAATTTTAACACAAGTACAACATCCTCAACGTTGTACCCTGGGGGTGTGTTAGGGACTGTGTTTTAGTATCTACCACTTTCCTCAATGACCTATGAGATCATCTAGCACAAGCAACTGAAATCTGTCTAATGCAGGAGAAGTCAAGGACAACTGATATATTAGCATTTTACAACGGCCCAGATAGCAGACATCTTTATTTTGTGAAAAAGAAAACTCCCAAATATTCAACCTTACCTTGATTTTTCAGACGTGCTGCCAGCAGCACCTTCACAGTTGTTTAAACTACTGTCTGCTCTCTGTACAGATGCAGAGTCTGAGGTAGGACTGTTGGAACCACTAGCTGACCCTATTTAAAAAAAGGGCTTATAAGAACCAAATCAACACTACCAAGATTCTTAGCACCAGTACAATTAATAAGTGACAAATACTTGCATTTAATTAGGTTATGAGCTATGAATTTTCACTCTGCTGCAGAATCCTACCCTTTATGTGACTACCGAAACAAACAAAGATATATTTCAGTCATCTGGTGCAGCAACAAGTATGAAACAAAACCCCAAAACGGAACTGAATAAAGCTAGAAGATATTTGTAGATTCATTAATTCCTGGTGCCATCAGGCCATGTGCTTGGCTGTTGCTTTAATTTCAAGCTCTTCTTAAAAGATCCTTGGGGGCTTTCAGCAGTGATTCTCAGTCCCAGGCCCCTATTGGCTCTGTTTTCTGTCCACCAGTTCTTCAAAAGTGTTTTCTCTTGAAAACAACTTACCCATTGGACTCATTCTGCCACTATTCTGCTGCCTCTGAAGATGTTCTTTGTAGCAAACAGAACACATTCCATTTGTCCTAGGATTTCCATAAAAGCCACATCCTGTACTACACAGCATGGGCCCTGGGGTCTGGTTGGTCTCCTGAGCCATATTGTTCTGCTACAAACAAACAAGACAAAATATAAGAAATGAACAAATCTCTAAAGTAAAATCAACTTACTGTGACCGTCATAAAACCCCAAACCAAACTCGCCGTGACTTCTGAAGACGGAGGTCAGACCTAGCCCGCACGCCGTATTCCCAGCTGACAGCAGACATAGGAGACAAACCCTTGAGTGCATTAGCTCATCGGATTCTGACTCACAGTGACCTTACAGGACAGAGTAGAACTAACTGTCCTACAAGGGTTTCAAAGCCATGAATCTTTAAGAAAGCTGACCGTCACGTTTCTCCTACAAACTGGCTGGTAACTTGGTTGGCAGCCAACTGCTTTAATGACAGTGCCACCAAGGTTTCTTGATACCACCAAAACAAAAACATCCAAACTCACTGCCTGAGTTTGACTCTCAGCGACCCTGCAGGGGGTGCAAGGTAGAGCTGCCCTTGTGGGTTTCCCAAGAGACTTTATCTCTGAACTGGAGTAGAAATCTTTTCTCCTACAGAGCAGCGGGTGGTTTCAAACTGCCGACTTTGAGGTTAGCAGCCCAATCTTTAACCACTCCACCACCAGCCTACCTTTATTTTTGAACAAGTCCGTTTCTTGTAAAGGTCCAAATTGGGTTAGTCATTAAAGAGCAAGCAAAGGCAATTATGAATGTTTTGCGGCCTTTATATAAGAAACAGCCAGCTTGATAGTGAGATGGGACTTCACATTCTTTATCATGGACTTTTTTTACTTTTAGTTTTCCGACAATAGACAAGACCATTCGTATTTTTACTTCTTTAGCCAAAAAACATTATTAAATAGAACTTGCAAATGCAAAATAAGTATCTCCAACGTTTGAAATTAACCATGGACTCTTTTGTGATGTATGTTAGTAGTTCTTAAAAACCATCTGCAAACTGGATCTAGCCATAAAGCTTTCCTAAAATTTGAACACATGTGGGCCCCACCTGTTAATATAACATTGGATAATCCTGATAAAGTGGGCAGGGCATCTTCTTAAGCTTTGAAGATATTCAGACAGAGAGAGTTCAACTCTTACTGGGCACTAACAAGTTATATGCTCTTTAAGAATTTAAGGGTCAGCTGCTTAGGACCCTCCTCTACTAAAGTTCTTCTACAACTGAGGTATGAAAATCTAGTTCTGAGGAAGCATAAAAGCCTGTGCTTTAAAGAAACCTATAACACACAAATATCAGCCATAGACTTCTTAACCAAAGGCTCGAGTTATTTAAAACTTCTAACAAGCACTCATCTTCCACATGTCACAAAGTAATCTTTCCAGGCTCAAATTCAGTATGCAAAAGTAAAGCAGCAACAAATACATAACCTGTAATAATGATTACTATTTAATGTCAGATTACCAGGAAGAACTGGATACTGCAAGCATATCCTTGTTTTTCTAGAAGCTTTTAAAAAACCAGCACAACTTGTTTGCTAAATTTAGTTCAATTTTCCTCTAGGTGAAGAAGTTCATACTAACAAAACACATATTTAAGAAAATGAAATTCTTTCGAAAATGTGTATGAAAGGGAAATGCACATTAAAGAGAAATACTGTGCTTTACCTTGTGGTCATTGTTATTTAGTAAGTACACTCTAAAATGACAATGGTTTCCTTCACACTCATTCCAAGGTATGAATTTGTAACTTCCTGGGACTTCATAGGGCCTTTTCCAACAATCACATACAATATATTCTTTAATGTTATACAAAAAAATCAGGCATGAACTTCTTACAAAAATTGTAAAATGGGGGGTAAGAGGACTAAACTCCTGACAATTATTCCTCTGGGAATTTAAAGTTAACCTTTAATGTTTTTTGCTAGCAATAGGGCAACAGACATATTTCAAGCCAATAAATCTTGTATGAAGCCTGACCAAGGTTCACAACTTACTTTGAACATAACTATAGTTGACACTGTCTCTTTAAATAGTAAATGGAATTTAGCTGACTCATTTTAGAGGGCAGTGTAAACATTTTCATCATCACTTAAGTTAATAAACACATTCTGCTGGGTCTTTTAAATTTTACTCAGTACAACGGGGCTTCAAATAATAAATTACTTGTGTGACCACTACGCACGAAGTACCTCAATCTTCGCCTTATCCAAAAAGTTGGGCAGTCCAATAGTAAACTGTAGGACTTATGCTACCTTATCTTATGCTCATTCCAATGTCATCCTTAGCTTTAAAAGCAAAATGGCACACAAATACCAAAACACAGTAAGCAAGTTTTAGTTAAATCTTATTCTTAGATCTTTTTTGTGCTTTTATGTAAATATCAGGAATTTGGGCATGCAAAGTATTACACCACTCCTCCCTTCAATGCACTGTCAACTGACTCACTTGAGACACAAGAAGGGCGCTAGATTCTATGGCTTCCCCCAGTAGAAAGCCAGCTTTTAAATGCCATCACATGTGCACAGCTTGCCTTAATATTTCTCAGAAGCTTACGTAGATCACATGGACGGCGCCTCAACCTGTCACAAGGCTGCAGTGTGACAGGCTGAGCTGGATGGAGGCTCTCACATAAAACCCAGTCAACAGGGGCCTCTGAAATCAGCTTCTATTTATATCGCAGAGCCTGCCAACTCCTACACAGCCCCGACTGATGAGGCAGCGTTCATACATTTAACATGAGAAAACAAAATACAATGCGATTAAAGTTGTCATTAAAACGGTTTTGCATGTTTTAAAATGTCAGCAGAAGAACCAGAGGAAGGACTCTTTAAATTCAACTCAGAAGGCTCCAGCATCACTGAGGCCCAAACGGTCAGGTTGAAAGGTCAAAGTGCACCAAAGCCCAAGGAATCCTCATGTTCGGTTACCTTTGGGAGGGGCAAGGGGGCGGGGCAAGGGTCTATTAGATGGAATAGGGTTCTCCCGCTTGGTAATTAAAATATGATATATATGTATGTGTGTGTATATGTATGTGTGTGTATATATATATATAAAATACACGCCTCTGTCAGCTGAGGGACGGGGGAGAGGGCAATGATCTTTTTAAAATTCGGTTTTCCCTATTAATAGTAAAAAAAAAAAGCCCCAAACCCACAACCAACAAACAACTTAAGCATCAACTCTCCATTCCCAAACTTGAATAAAGAGCTTTTAAGCGCATGAATTCCTTCTTTCAAGATGCACCAAGGAAGTGACGGGGCTAAGACTCTCCCTAATCCCTCCGTGCTAGCCGGCCAGAGCTCTACAACCTACTACGACCAAGTGACCTTGGGCAAGTCTTTCTTTCCCAGATCTCTCTCTCATCACTTCCCCTTTGGCCCAAAGAAGTAGATTAGGGTGATCTGTAAAGGCCTCATAGCGATGGGAAGCGAAGGGCGAAGAAAGTACAATTTCCAAAAAACAAATACAAAAGTACTTTTTAAAAACAGCATTTTAAAGGCAAATGTCCAATAGCCCATCGATTGCGTTCTGAAATCCGAGTCGTTCAAAAACGTCTTCACAACGAGCAATGACTCTGGCCTCGAATTCCTACATCAGAAGCCATCGATAAATAAGCAGAAGCCTGCCTCGCACACCGGAGCCTCACGGGGTGCAGGGACCCCCCCCCCACATTTAGGCCCCCGCGGCCGGAATGCCCGAAACAAAGAGGAAGGTGCCCCACTTCCTGCCGCGGCGCGAGCTCGGAGCAGGAACGCAGCGACGCGGAGACCACCCGTGCAACACGACCGCCGAGACCCACTGGGGGCGCGTTCCCGGGGTTCCGCGAACAAGTGCGGGTCCCCGTGGGTGCCCACCCCCCTCCAGGCGCAGGCCGTGCTCGCGAACGCCCAGCCGCC
>NW_022103919.1:12401342-12403162 GCF_000313985.2 Echinops telfairi
CCGTGGCCGGGAGGCGGGGCGGAGCCAGGCGGCGCTGTGGCGCGCCGAGCCGAGTCTCTGCCCGGGGCGGCCGGCCTGAGGGTGGAGCTGAGGAGGGCTGGTCCCGTGGCGTGTGCGTGGCTATTTTTAACCCGATTGTCCGCCCTCAGCCTCCCTTCCTGCCAATTTCTCTCTCGCGCGCTAGCTTTTCGCCCGTAAGTTCTCACGCTTTGTCTCGAGCCCTAGGCAGCCAGCTCCTCCCCCTCTTTCTCCCACCCCCACCCTGAGAGCGAGTTCGTCGGAGGAACACAAAGGCCTCTCACTTCCGGGGCTCCTCTCCCTGTTGGTCGGGACGCCTTCCCCTCTGCCAGGCGTAGCGTCCGGCCCGAGCGTCCCGTGGCCGCCGTCGCCGTGGCAGCGGGTGGGCGGCGCTCGCTCAAGGTCACGGGTGGCTGTGCCGAGTCAGGAGACTCCCGGCCGCCTGGCTGCCAACCTGCGGGCCTGGCGTCGCTGTTCCGAACAAACTGTTTTCGGGCAGCCTGTAAAATCCCTGGAAACGGGCTATTCCAGCAAGGCCTCCTGAACCAGGAAAGCACCAGATGTTCTTCGGAAACGGAGTGACGGGACGCTCTCCACCCGAGGCGGAGGTCAGCGAGAAGGTGCTTGAGTAAATGCAAACCGGGAAAGGCTGGAGGCCGGCCAGGAGACGAATACGGGAAGAAAGCACCGCTAAAATCCCGTTTCCAACCCGATCTCTTCAAGTGACTCTTGGGCAGCTCATGGGATCGATATTACTAAGACAGAAAGGACTAGAGCCAAACCCACTGCCATAAAGTCGACTCAGCTAGATAGTGACCCCATATTGCATTTTCAGGCCCTACATCTGTAGAGGAGCTGACAGCTTCGACTTTTCCCCGCAGAGCGACGGTTGGATTTGAACCGTAAGCCTAGCAGTTTAGCAGTTCAAATCTTACCGGACAGAGCCACCCCATAAACATAGCTCCATGAATATTTAGGGCTTATATATTAGCCACTTTCCGATAGGAGCGAGAGGCATTTTCAGAGGTAACTAAAGTTGGCTGATTAGAATAATGGCCTGGGGTGATTATTTAAAGGTTTATTTGTTTAATTTAAAGGTGATTATTAAAGTCTCCCTAGGGATGTGTTTGAGTTAGGGTGGAACTCAGGACTCGGTATTTATAAAGTGCTCCAGGTGATTCTTAACTATAAACTTGTGTATTTGGAGAACACAGCCCTTTCCCAAATCAACACCAACAGTTCTCTGTTACAGTAAGCACAGTATGTGGAACAAAATTGAACTAAAAAAAATGTTTTCCCCCATGGTTATTGCATTGATGCAGTTTGCACCACTGGTCCCAGGACCACTCAGGTTTACGTCATTGAATTAGAGAAACTCGTTAAAAGTGGGGTTGGGTGCTGTCAAGTTCATGCCCACTCGCAGTGACCTCTGTGACAGTGGAACTGTGAGAGGAGATCGGGCTTTTTCTCTCTTGGAGCCTAGGGGGAGGGAAGGGGACTACTACCCCCTTGTCCACTCCAACACCGCAGCCAGTTTGTACTACAGTAGAACGCCTGAGGCTGTAAATCTGGAAGCAGAGTGGCGCGTCTCACCCACAGTGACTGGTGGGTTCAAACCACTGACCTTTTGGTTAGCAGCCCAAATCCTTAACTCATTGCCAACAGAGCTTTTCTAGGAGACCCTCAACACCAAAACATGCTCTCCGCCATCAAACTCAGCTATGGTTAACCACAATTTTCAAACCCCCCATACGCCACGAGGGCTTCTGTGGCTGGATTAGAATTAGGGCTTCAAATCATTA
>NW_022103919.1:12403374-12408512 GCF_000313985.2 Echinops telfairi
GTTATTATGGCTATTTTTACAGGTTAGGGAATAAAGTCTAGTTGAAGATAAGTGGCCTGCCCAGGTAACTGAAAACCATGAGATTTTTATTGAGGACAAGCAGCATGAGGGCTTTAAAATTTTTTTGTTTAAAACAAATTTTTGTTTTGTTTTGGCCAGGATTTTAGTAGTTAAAAAGTGAAACAAAATCGTTGCTGAAGAAGCATGGCTGGAAAAAGAAAAGTACGTAATAAGGCGAGCCTGGATTGTAGTACCTTTCAATCATTCACCTTCTCTGCCCAACACTTAGACTTTTCTTCCCCTGAGAGGACTTCAGCACGAATGTGAGTAGTCATAGCCGGGTTCCCTTCCAGGAGCTACTGCTTCCCTTCAGCTCACGGAAGTCACCTGACCAGTGGCAGCCCGGTCAATAGCATTACTCCGGAACTTGTTAGAATGCACTTTCTCAAGCCCTACCCCATACCAACGGGATCAGAAATCCTGGAAGAGGGTGTGAAGCAGTTAGCTCTTTCTATAGGCAAGTTTGAGACCCGTTGACTTCCCCCCACCACAGCATCCGGTGGCCCTTCTTTCAGTTAGCTGAAACTATTTGAAAGGAAAACCGTTTTGGTATTTTAAAGCTATTTACTTATTACTCATGTAACATTCAAGGATCTGTTTCTAAAGGACATCCCCTCCCATGATCTAAATTTTCTTTGTTTTAGTATACAAAAGAGTCTCCGACATCAAATATAACTTAAAGAGACCAGTTAGGAAGTGTGAACAAGACAGAGCACACAAAGACACAAGTACATCCGACTGGATGAGGGAGGCCATCAGCATGAGGTTTAAGTGGCCTCCAAGAGTTTGTTGAGGTACAAAGCTTTAAAGGGGGCATGGGAGGACAAAGGACACTGTCAGAAGACTGATTGGTGGCAGATCAATGCATCACAATTATACGTGGGGCCATAGAAACAAGAACCAGACCACTATTGGGACATTAGTCCAGGGCCTTCTGACCAAGGCCAGTACTGACACCCCCATCGAGGACACACCTACCCAACTCTTAAGAGACTGCCCCTCCCAGGGCTGGCCTGAGCAGAGTGGCGGCAATCCACTCTCCAAGGCATTCTGTCTGGGGGAAATATTATCTCCATCCCTAGTTAGTGATCAGAAAGAATTCAAAGGAGGCTTAATCTATATGGGAACCCTGCAAATGGATTTGGGGCTGGCTTTTGCAAACTGGGATCCTCAGAATTTAAGCTCTAATACAATTTTTAGTTGGATTCTAAAGACAATCACAAAACAAAATAATGGAATAGAGTGCTCTAAATATAACTGCAAAAGCTACATGGTTATCAGTAAAGGTCTACCTAAGTCTAAAACCAACCTGTGTTAAGAAAGATACATGTAAATTTGGACCTGTTCAAAAAAGCTATGGTTCAAAATGATCTTTTCTACAATTTAATCACAAGGGATTAAATCAAGCAACTAATGTTGATTCCCAATTTTTCCTTGAAAACAATGTTAACTCTTAATAATTTGCTTTCCTAAAAATGTCTCACGCTTAATTGCTTTCTCCATATTTCAGGGTCCAAAAGAGCCCCCCAGTCTGAAATTTAATTTAAGGAGAATGTTTCTTAAGTCTTACAGGAGACAAAGAGAAACAGGCACATCATCCAGATGAGGGAGACCACTAATGTGAGGTCAAACCAGGGTCCAAGGATTGACTCAGGAAGCCAAATAAGTAGGGCACAGAACAAAGGGTACTTCATGATTTTCAATCATGAAAATCAATTCACGACTGGTGGCAGATCAATACATCATAATTAATGAATACATCGTAGTTCCATGGGTGAGACTACAGGAGCAGAACAGGACCATGTTTGGGACATGTACATTTTTAGATAGAAGGGCTTATAAGATTGGCCCAGGGCCTCCCAACTAAGGCGGATTGATTGATGTGGCATGACTCAGCGCTGTCCCCAGCACTGAGACCCCATCTAGGACACACCCAGGCAAGCCCCTAAGGGAGACTACCCCTCCTGTAGCTGTTTGGAGAGAGGTGGAGGTAATCTACTTTGCAGGACACTCTTGCCTGAGGGCAACGTTATCCAAGTCCTTGGTTGAGGATCAGGAAAAGTTCCTTGGAGGCTTTAGCTGTGTCAGGACCCTGTAAATGGATTTGGGGCTGTCACCCATCCATAGCCCTCTGCAAACTGGGGGGCTCTGAATTTAAGCTGGAATACAGGGGCAAGAAATATGTAGGTAGGAAAAATAGATATTTGTGTTCATGGATCTTACTGTCATTTGGGTGATGAAACATTAGCGGTGTTGTTATACAAATATGTAATGAATAATTTTTAAGTCTCTTGGAAGAAGCAATGCTCTAAGCCAGTGGTTATATATATATATATATATTTCACACTATATAATGACATATTGTTTTGTGATTAATCACTGTGCTTTAATTATGTTCAATTTGTAACAATGAAAATACAGCCTGCATATCAGATATTTACATTACAATTCATAACAGTAGCAAAATTACAGTTATGAAGTAGCAACGAAAATAATTTAATGGCTGGGGGTCACCACATGAGGAACTGTATTAAAGGATGTCGGCATTAGGAAGGTTGAGAACTACTGCTCTAAGTGCATATAACCAATCACAATGAATTCTAAAAACTTCCCAGTTTCTACTGACCCTATCACAAGCTAGTGTGCTTGTTATTGGTTGCTGTAGAACCCATTCTGACTCATGGGGATCCCTTGTATTTCAGAGTAGAACTGCTGCCCGAAGGTTTCAAGGTCATGATCTTTTGGAAGTCAATTGCCAGTTATGTCTTTCGATGTGCCTGTGAGGAGGTTTGAAAGGCCAACTTTTGGGCTCATATAGTTGAGTGTTTAAATGTTTGTACCACCCTGGGAACTCTTGTCACCAGTGGAGCCAGGCCTCTTTCCTTAAAGTTGAGGATCCTTAGCAGAGTGTCATGAAGAAGTAGTAACAATTTATCTATTGCTTCAGGACTCAGATAAAGCCATTCCATATTCATGTATGCTTTTCCATATAAATATAGTGAAGATAGGGATCGATGATTGGAAGAAGACTAATGTGATTAAATTTCCTAGGAAATAGAAACTGATATTATTGAAAAAATAGCAATAAAAGTTCTGAGTCTATTATCAAATGTAGAAGACCTGGAGTTATTTTAGCTTGATATGCAACTTCCCATAAAGGAGATAAGAATTGCCTCTGTGGTATTATTGTAATACCATGCCACAGGTAACTATTCATTTCCTCTCTGTATTTAAAGAGAAGTTGGTGAAGCATAAAGTCTGGGATTTTAAAACTATTGGGTGTCATTTGATGTTCACATAGTGCCCTTCCTCCTTCTTATGCCCCAGTCCTTCCTCAAATCTCAACGATTAAAGGAAAGAGACCCAACTGTATTTTTTTGAAAATGATCAGCTAAAAGAATTACAGTATTATAATCAAGGCAAGTCTACTAATTGCAAAATCGATCATACAGCATCCAGTTATGAAACATTTCCAAATGTTTCTTCTTTCATAGTTAACAGTTAAACAATAGTTTATTGAATACATGGGTAGATTGGATTTGGATCTAACTCAACAAGTGTTTAGCTCACTCTCTTTTCCCCACAGAGAATTGATAAATCATTTTATCGTTATGTAGGATTTGTGTGTGTGTGTGTGTGTGTGTGTGTGTGTGATTTTAAAGCTCTACTTACATTTGCCAAAAGCAACTAGGCTAAAGAATGTATAAATTGTGGCCATGAATAATTTACCAGAGTAGGAAAGAATTTCAGAAGCAGTCCCGAAACTGTTGACATAGTCATAGATAGTTTTTGACACTCTTTAACAAAAGCATTTATTGCTTATGTAAATCAAGAACTTAATGTGGGGAAAATTGATTTTTATGTAACGCATTTTGCTTTAAGTAGTTCCTTTTGAGAAACGAGATAGTTTGGTCTCAGGAAACATAAGAAATTTTTGTGATCAATCAAAGTAGGTATGGGGCTTTCAGCATGTAACCAATCTCTGGAATTGGTTCAGAAATGGCATTTTGAAGACTATCATGACCTGGATTCATGGTGGTGGTATGAGCCAGGGTGAAGACAGTCAAGATGGGGGGGCAGTAATACCTAGAACAGGCAGGGTAGTCCACATCTCAGGCAGTAGGCAATTGACATTAAGGAGAGTGCCCACTGAGCTACAAGTTCAATGGCTCTCTATACTCAAGAATAGTCTTGTGTAAGGACTATATTGTAATTATAGATCCCGAGGCAGTCAGTGACCACAGAGAGGAACTTCAGAATAACTTCAGCATCCAAGGAGAGGGAATTCCTGGTGAAATAACTGCTCTGAAATCCAAGGCTCTTGTACACTCATGACTATAGAAGGATGGTGCAACTCAAGCTTCACTACCTTTCCTACTAACTTCAGAGAAAAGTCGATTTTGTTGGCTCCTGGCTGTGGAGCCCTGAAGGTCACCTGGTGCTGTGCTGAAAGGGTAGAAGGACATGCTGACAATCCAGGTATAGTCACAGCTCCAGTCCCTCTCCTTAAAAAAGATTCCACCCCTCCACCTGCAACCCCAGAACGCAGAACAAAACCCCAAATCACCAAAGAAACCAGGCTAACTAGTTAGATGGAAACTAGTAGAACCCACCAGGACTATGGTTCTTAGTTACTCTCCAGGCCTAGAACTGAGCTCACATCTCACCCCACTTCCGTGTTAGAATGATCAATCATTTCTGATCAAAAGGATGGCAAGTATCCAAGGATGAAGTGCAGAGAGGAAGGGAGGGCTGGAAACGACCCCAGGGAGGAAATGGGATGAGTGACGGTACATTGAGGGACTGCAAAAGATGAGTTGAAAGAAAATGTGTCTGAACTGTTGACTGTTCTGTCTGCCATCTGTCTGCCCGGAAAACCTTTACCTAATCCACAGTAAAAGGTTAACACACACAAAAGACCTCTCTTCCCTCCCCCATTCTTGTCTGGCTATGAGGTTAAGAAGCTTCCACCAAGCCTTGAGGACGATGACCCCAAATAGAGCAGCCAGTCCACAGAGAGGACCACATGGCCAGCCCCACTATGAGACATGATGCCCCTCACTGACCCATGGCCCTGC
>NW_022103919.1:12410341-12411514 GCF_000313985.2 Echinops telfairi
GAAAAAAAGAGAGAGAAGCTTGCCTGTTTTTAAGTATCCTTCAGGAACAGTAGATAAGAAAGGATTGTTGCTATTGGAGTTAGGTCCCACTAGGTGACTTATGTGTTTGCCCTTGATAATTCTAAGATCCCATGATTTCTCAGCTTTTTTATTTAAAATAATAAATCCACAGTGAATTGTTTAATGTTTCTGTCTTACAGTTAAGCAGAAGTACCAATAAATTCAGCAGTTATGGTGGACATTTAAAAGAGCAAAAAGCCAGAAATGCACAACAAATTAATTTTAAAAGGCAAACCACTGGGACAACGCAACTGTATCAAGAGAAAGGACCTGTATGAGTTGTGTGCTAATAGCACTTCATATGTGTTTTGTCTTCAGGCTTTTACACACCTCATTGCCAGTCCTCAGAATGTTCTTTTGAAGTAGGAACCATGACCATCCTTTAGGAGCCAGCTGAGGCAGAGGAAGGTAAGTAACAGTAGGTTCAAAGTCATACCGTTGTTATCTAAGAATGAAGTCCAACC
This sequence comes from Echinops telfairi, assembly GCF_000313985.2. Taxonomy (NCBI): domain Eukaryota; kingdom Metazoa; phylum Chordata; class Mammalia; order Afrosoricida; family Tenrecidae; genus Echinops; species Echinops telfairi. The sequence goes on from NW_022103919.1 coordinate 12,410,866, forward strand.
CTAGTACTTTACAATTCAAAGTACCTTTGATCCCATGAAATGATTTGTTCCCCCACAAATCCCTCCCGACCTACCTGGAATGGCAATTTTAATCCCAACTATTACCATCGCAAAGACCTTAGAAAAACATAATTTTGGTGTTTCATTTAAATTATTCCATGACTAGTCTTATACTGTTGGCTAAAAGCAGCTAACAAATTTTAATAAGTCACATTGGCAGCTATTTCTTTCGGACCTATGTGTAATTTTATGTACACTTTAGTCTATGTTCATTACCAGTTAATGGATTGTATGCTATACAAGTTCATCTTCATGTATCTTATCAATAGTGACATGGATACTTTATAATTTTACAACAAATTTCTTTTTTGAGGCAGGGGATATTGGAGTAAAGGGGGAAAAGGAAGGACAACACAACAACAAAACAATTTCTTTTTTAATCATCTATTTGGGGGCTCATACAACTCATCATAATCCATGCATACATCAATTGTGTAAAGCACATTTGTACATTCATTGCCCTCATCATTCTCACAGCATTTGCTCTCCACCTAAGCCTCTAGCATCAGCTCCTCATTTTTCCCCCTCCCTCCCCGCTCTCCCTCCCTCATGAACCCTTATAATAATTTATAAATTATGATTTTGTCAT
>NW_022103919.1:12411962-12419026 GCF_000313985.2 Echinops telfairi
AACAATTTTTGAGTAGAGTTCTTTCCTACACCTATTTTAGTACTTAATTTAAAAAATATTAATGATACATTAATGACAACTCTGTAAAACTTTTAGAAAGCACATAATATTGCCACAAGAAGCAAGTCTTCTCTTCATCCCATTCCCAAGCAGCTTCACTGTCTAGAGGTAAACCCTAGGGATTTTTAGTTGTCTCATCTGCATGTGAAGCATTGAGTGAAGAAGACCTAGGGAGAATTGATGCATTTGAATTGTCGTGCTGGGGGAGAATAGTGAGAGTCCCACGGACTGCTAAAGAACAGACAGATCTGTTGTGAAGTTCAGCCAGAATGCTCCTTAGAGGCAAGGTTGGTAAAACTTCACCTTGCAGACTTTGGGCATGGCAGGAGAGATCAGTCCCTGGAAAAGGTCAAAGAGGAAAGCCCTCAACAAGGTGAGTTGGCCCAGTGGCTACAACAATGGGCTCAAACATAAGAACAATTGTTAGGATGATGCAGGACAATGCAGTGTTTTGTTCTATCATACCGGGTCCCTGTGAGTGGGAACTAACTTAAGACATCCATCGTCAACAACAACAACAACAACAACAACAACAACAACAACAACAATATCTTTTCAGATCTTATCTGTGCATTCATATGCTTTAAATAATCCACCCAGTATAAACCAAAACCAAACTCACTGCTATCAAATACTTCCCCAAACACTGCCAGGTTATATGCCATCTACACAATCTTCGCTGTTTGAGCCCATTATTAATCGATTGCTTTTGAGTCTTCTTTTTTGCTGACTCTGCTTTAGCAAGCATAATGTCCTCCACCAGGGATTGGCTCCATCTGACATGTATGTCTCACCATCCTTGCTTCTAAGGAGCATTCTGCTCTACTCCCACCAGATTTGTTCATGCTTATGGCGATCTATGGTACATGCAGTATTCTTCAACATTGTAATTCAAGTGCATCAATCCTTCACTCTTCCTTATTCATTATTCAGCTTTTGCGTGTGTATAACGTGACTGAAAATACCATGGCTTGTAGCAAACACACCTTAGTTCTCAAAGGGATAACTTTGTTTTGTTTTTTTTAACACTTTAAAGAAATTATGTGCAGCAGAATTGCCCAATACAATATGTCATTTGCTTTCTTGACTGCTGCTTCCAAGGCTGTTGATTATGGATTCAAGTAAAATGAAGTCCTTAACAACGTTAATCTTTCCTGTTTCTCATAATGCTGTTTTTTGGTCCAATTGTGAGTATTTTTATTTTCATGCTGATGTGTAATTCGTACTGTTGTCTTCATCAGTTTAAGTGCTTTACGTCCTTTTCATGTTCAACAAGACGTGGCACCTGCATATTGTGTTAAGGAGCTTTCCTCCAATCCCAATAGAAACGCATCTTTGTGATCGATTTCTCTGTGTGTGATTGGTTTATTTGCTTTTTAGGTGTGTCAGTCTGGGTTGACTAGAGAAACAAATCCAGAGTCACTCATATATGTGTAATAGAGAACTTTATATCAAAGAATAATTGTAGATTAGGAAAACATCCCAGCCCAGTCCAGATCAAGTCCATAAGTCCAATATTAGCCCATATGTTCAATGCCAATCTATACATTTCTCTTCTGATTCACGCAGCACATGCAATGATGCCAGATGCAGGGAGATCACAGGCCATTCGGTGGAAAGTCTTGTGGACCCAGTGGCAGGGGAAGCATCTCAGCGCTGGTGTGAGTCTCCACACGGTTCCTCCAGCTCTAGGGCTCTGGCTGCCATCCACTTAGTTCCATGTGGCGAGTCTACAGGAATGTATGTCAGGGAGAGTGTATGTATCTGGTCTCCAGTCTGCTATTTATCTTTGTAGCGCCTCCAAATGAGGTCATCAAGCTGAGACCTGATTGACAGGCTAAACTCCACCCGTTCACTCTTAATAGTCTCAAATGGACACCAGATTATGTAACTACCACATTAGGATTATGTGATCTGTATTGTTCTACAACAGTATGCCCTGGGGACCTTTCCATGCCAGTTCACGTAAAGCTGTCTTATTTGTTTTAACAAATTGCAGAGTTTGGCTATATGAGATGTTGTTAATTACTTAATAGGCCCCTTCGTACCATAGTTTTCCCTTGTGTGATGTATTGCAAGTCCTAGCCTGTGTAGAGCTGTGATTGTAATTCCAATTTGGAGGGAGTTATCTGTTGTGCTGAGGAGACAGAATTATGGTGGGGTATATTTTCAGTACCCACCTTAATAGAGGATGTGACTCCAGTCACCACCCTTTATTTCCTTGGTGTTTGATCTGCAGAGGACAAACACCACACCTCCATAGAGCCATGTTTTATGCTCTCCTCCCACCCCACCCCACTTCACCCCCACATACAGACACTTTTCCTACGGAGAGTGCTCAGAAGCAAGGAGCCTTGTTTTGACTTTCAGACTCTTTGCTTTGGCTTGGGATACTGCACCTAATTTACCTCTGCCTGATCTCTGGATCTTGGGACTTGAATTGTAGCCTATCACGTGACTGGATTTCACCAACTTCTGAAGCATTGTGGATATGGAGCATCCACGAGACAAACGTCTGAATTTTGTATTTAGGACTTAACAGCACCTACAGCCAGTGGTGGCATTCAAATAATTTAACAACTGACTTGCTGCCTTAATGACCACTTTAAGTATAAAAAGATGATATGCTAAAAGGGAGTTTATTATTTCAACATGATATCAGAACACCGCTGATGCACAGATGAACATTAAAAAGGAGTAAGGAATGTAAATTTGTCATTTACACTTTGTGCGGGACAGCTGCCCACCTTAGAGAGAACCCTGATGAAAAGGGCCATTTTAACCACTGGGTCTCCAAACTGAACAGGAAATTAGATATCGGTTCTGCCGAACTGGGGTGAATCGGTTGAATGTATTGCACGGCTGCCTACAGCTACATGAACCATTTCCTTCATCGGATGTGAAATCTATGCGATGTTGCAGGACTTTCAGAACCCCGGGCCACGAAGAAAGGGAGGAGAGGTGGTTTGTTGGTTCAAGAATTACGGAGTGGTGTAGTGTGTGAAGAGTTGGACATTTAGGGCCTCTTGAATCTGGATCTCCTTGGGACTACTGTTAGGTGCTGTTGGGTAGGTTCTGACTCATAGCAGTCCTCTCTATGTGCAGTAGAAGCAAACACTATCTGCTGGTATTGTATTCATTTTTCTAAAAGGTTATTTTTTACCTGAAAAGTGGACACAAGTATTATCCCTGTTTTTCTAAAGAGGAATGGTTAGTAGATATACTGATAATGGAAAAATAATACCTTTATCAGAATGTACCTTGAATTCCTATACAAGAACTTCTTATCCCTTGTGTGGTAACAAGATGCATTGTAGCTCCGTCAAGCCTCAATGTCCATAGCTTCTTTTTTTTTATTTTTTATTATGGAACGCTTCACGAATTTGCGTGTCATCCTTGCGCAGGGGCCATGCTAATCTTCTCTGTATCGTTCCAATTTTAGTATATGTGCCGCCGAAGCAAGCACGTCCATAGCTTCTAAGCAACAACCACCCCACACTCTCTAGTGGTTTAATTGAGAGTAACCAGTTTGTCTGCATTGCATTGAACTTTCTGGGGTTTATCGTGGAAAATCCCATGTCTCAGGAACCTACAATTCCAGGCTAACCAAAACACTGTGGGCCAACTTAGTTGAATTAATGTTTGTTTTGAGAAAGGTGGCTGAGAATGTCTTTGGAGCAGGATCATCAAAGAATGTTAGTGGGACCTTCACCGCTGTGAGAGTCTTTTCATAAACCTACCCAAGTAAAGAAATAGGATCAAGGTTACTGAGCGAGCTTCTCAAATGAGTTGGCCCTCAAACTTGAGCTCACTGCCATTGAGTCAATTCTGACTCCTAGCAACCTTATAGGACAGGGTAGACCTTCTCCTGTGGGTTTCCAAGACTAACTCTTTATGGGAGTAGAAAGCCTCATCTTTCTCCCAGGGAGTGACCAGTAGTTTCTAACTCTTTACCTGTTTGGTTAGCAGCCCAAAGTGTAAGCCCACTCTGCCACCAGGGCTCTTGAGACAGGGTTAGTAGGAAACCCCACTGTGAACAGGAAAATCTTAAAAAGAACAGGTCTGTCCCCAGGTTAAATTCCAATGTATCAGGGGACAAGGGATCCTAAAGGGGACCTAGCCACACAAACCCCCTGACTACTGAAGTTCCTATTCTTTTAGGTAGAAAAAAATGACTCCAGACTTAAATATATCTTATAGAGACCTTTTATTAAGTCTAATGCAGAACAAAGACAAATTATCCAGATGAGAGAAACCATTACCATAAGGCTATAATAGCCTTAAAGGGATTCATGACCTTGGCTCTAATTATGGAAGATAGAAAATAAAAGAAATTCATCACCAATGATGCTTGGTGGCAGCACAGTTTATCCCTGATTCAAGAAGGCCAGCAGGATCAGGAAAGGGACCATGATTGAGATGTGGACACAGCGAAAATTAGAAAAGTTTACAGGGTAGATTCTCTGTACGTGGACCACCTTGGTCGGTGTTTGACTTGTGACCACACTGCCCAGTTTTCCTGAAGGGCAGGCTCAGACAAGTCCCCAGAGGGCACTTTCAAGCACACTTACCCCGATGACACAGCTGTTTACATTGTCCATGAACAAGAGCTCACGGAGGCTGAGTTTATAGTGAGACTCAAACTGGAGTCGCCTCCCACTATAAAACATCGCAGTCTTCCATACACCAATTGCTGAGAATTTAAGCTCTAATACACTATGCCTTTTGAGATTTAATGTTAGGTAATTTAAATGCAATGTCCTGTTGCGACCTATAAGATTTGCACTCTCTGATTTAACTGCAACCAGCAATGCAGGCCTACTGCATTGTATCAAGTGGTATCAAACGGGTACTTGCCTCCAGCTGCTTTTTGGAACGTCAGTTGTAAGTTTTTGTTTTTATTTTTTGTGAACTGGAAAGAAGACACCGAAGGTGAAATTTCCCCTTCTGATAAGCATTTTAAAAGCAACGATTGGCTTTTTAAAAAATAGTCTGACAATCCTGACACATTTAGAGTTGTAAGTAGAATGATTTGGTTTTTTTTTAACTGAAGTCACAAACTGCAGAAGTGATCAGAAAACCAGGCATCAGCCCTGTTTCTTGGCAGCTGACACATGCCAAGAGAGGGAAGGCAGGCTGGGAACACAGCTGACGTTCCAAAAAGCAGCTGGAGGCAAGTACCCGTTTGATACCACTTGATACAAACAGTCCCAAAGAACTGCTTTGTCTGAAAATTGCTTCACCTGAAAAACTTTGCTAATTTTTTTTAATATCTTGTAAAAATACCAGAGTAAAACCAATGTGCCCCTTATAATGTCACGTTAGCTCTGGAATTGCTCTTAAGGCAACACGAAATGCCTGAGTGAGTGACATTGTGACCCAAATTACTCTTGTCCAACAAGAGGCCGTTAGATTTTGTAGCAATGTGTTTCATTTCTGATTTATAATAAATTGAAAATTTTATACGCTGGGGGCATCTCATCTATTTAGAAAGTGCCCCCTTCACCAGTCCTTGTTTGCTCTGGGCCATGTCACTCTGCTATCTGCACCATGAGAACATGAGGCGTTGACTCTGGGAGCACGGTGGTGCGGGCCCTGAGAACAATGAGTACGGTTTGTCCCCAAGGCAAGGGAGCACTGGGAGGAGGCAGTGTTCTGTGTGAGAGATGGGGATGTTCTCAACTATTGTCAGGCAATTGACTTACAAATTTGCCATGCTAGACTGTTTGATGAAAAAACGGAGAAATTAAATATATTCTTTACTGTGTTCTCTTTAATAAAACAACATAGGTTTGGGGATGCTCTTCCAGAAGTATTTATTGTGCATTTGTGCCTCAGCCAAGAAGTCCTGCTAGTGGCACAGAGGGATAAGCACTCAACAACTGGTGATTTGAACTCACCCAGAGGCGCCTTGGAAGACGGGCCTTCTGCTTTCTGACGGACATGACTTTGAGAGTCCAAAGGAGCAGTTCTGCTCACATGCAGGGTCACCATGATTGGAGTCAAATCTACTGCAAACAACAATGTATTTGACCTTTTGCTGGTCCCTGAGGACGGATGGTGAGTATGAGCTAGCCTTTCTGACTTCATCTCCTGCTCTCACCTTGCTCACATGGCTCTTGGAACTCTGATAGTCTCGCTAGTCCTCAAACATACCAAGCACTTCTGCTTCAGCACTTTTGCACTTAATGTTTCTTTTGTCTGAACAGTTCTTATATCTCACTTTATTTGCTCTGTGCTTAAAGGACACCCTCACAAGGGAGGCCTTCTCACACTTTTTCTGCAAAAGACCATGCATATATATATATATGTGTGTGTGTGTGTGTGTGTGTGTGTGTCTATGTCTATATACACATAAATGTGTATACATGTATATATTCAGATACACATGTATGTACATACACATACACACTGCACATAGATACCCTTATCCAGCTTTCCTTTCCTTCATATCTATTTACTTATCAAATCAAATGTAATTTTGTTAATTATTTAGGTCTTTATTAACTATCATCCTCCCCTACCATATAACTGTAATAAAAACTATTATTATTATTATTTGTTCACTGCTGTATCCCTGGTGTCTAGAACAATGACAAGGCCAAAATAAATATTTAATGAATCATTTTGAAAGGAAGGAAAGAAACAGAAAAGTGGGTGAAGGGAGATGTTGGACAGTGTATGATATGACAAAATAATAATTTATAAATTATCAAGGGTTTATGAGGGAGGGGGCATTGGGGAGGGAGGAGGGAAAATGAGGAGCTGATGCCAGGGGTTTATGTGGAGAGCAAATGTTTTGAGAATGATGAGGTTAGCGAATGTACAACTGTGCTTTACACAATTGATGTGTGTATGGGTTGTGATAAGAGTTGTATGAGCCCCCAATAAAATGATTTTAAAAAAAAGAAAGGAAGGAAGGAAAGAAAGAAAAAAGAAGGAAGGGGGAGAGAGGAAGTGGTCAAATAGAGTATTCCATTTTTTACACCCAGAAAATTAATTTC
>NW_022103919.1:12419275-12427624 GCF_000313985.2 Echinops telfairi
TTTGCACCTGGGAAGCTTCGAACAACCTGCTGAGTTAGTGCACCCAGTGGTGTCAACTGGGAAGATTCTCTTTGGTCACAGTGAAATTTTTTATAAAAGCAATTTTGCTTGATCCTTGTTTTCTTATGATGGCTGATTTGAAAACAGCATGCAGCTGGGACATTTTTGTTTCCTGCTTGGCACAAATGCTACAGAAACTGTTGTGATATGGAACACAGCTTACTAGGACTGCACTATGGGAAAAACACAAGTGTACGAGTGGTTTTTGCAATTCAACAAAGGTGAAATGTTGATGATGACCCACCTCATTCTGGACGTCCGTCAATTTCCTGAACAGACGAAAATGTCAACTAGTAGTGCATTGAAAGTTTGTTCCACCAGGTCAGACTACTAATCAAGTTTTCTATTTAGAGGTTCTGAAAAGATTGCATTGATAGTATGCCACAAAAAATACCTAATTTGTGCAGATGGAGGACTGGTTTTGCCACCACAACAATGCACCTGCTCACACAGCCATCTCAGGGTGCCAGTTTTTGACAAAAAACAGATCGCCTCTCTTGCCCCATGCCCCTTACTGACCTGACCTCACGCATGCAACTTCTTTTTGTTTCTGTGAATAAAGAGGGACATGAAAGGACAGGGTTTGATGACGTAGAAGAGGTGATGACAAAAACGAGGGAGCTTCTGTCAGCCATCCAAACAGAGGAGTTTGAAAAATGTTTCCAAGAATGGAATCACAGATTTGACAGATGCATTAAGTGTAATGGAGAGTACTTTGAAGGTGATAAGGTTGCTTTGTAAAAAAAAGAAAAATTTAAATACATAGCTTTGAAAAAAAATTCTGTATTTTGGGGGGTACCCCTTGTATACTGCTTTTTATCGATTTTAGATACTGGCTTTGTCCACAAAGGAGTTCTTCCAAAGACAGTGTTGTTCCATCAGCTTAAAAACCGAAAAATAGTATATTATATATACACACACAGAAAGCAAAAAAATTAGGGCAGACAATGCTAATTCTTGCTTTCTTTCTTCTTTGAACATTTCTCAGCAACTGGGAATGTGTCTGAACTAGGTCCTAGCGTCTTACAAATGTTTAATTTCACCACAGAATCTGGTAGGAATCACGGGAGGAAAGTGGAGTTAATGCCTTGATCATTTCAGAAAATAACCTTTAGATTTTGGGACATTTTCATCTTATCCACTTTATATTTAAAATGCCCAAGTCTTTGCTAACATACGGTAGATCTTTCCTGAAAAATTATTTTTAAAGATCAAATTTGCATCATGAACAAGGAAGCTACTAGGAAAATAACAACATCCAAGCCTGACACAATACAAAATGGTTTGCATCCTCACCAGTTGTCCACTGTGGCCTGTCCAGTTGTCCACTGTGGCCTGTTGAAACGAACAGCTGTGAGCTCCGTGCTCATGCTTTCCACATGGCCTGTATCTCCTGCGGGGGAATCCTGCAGTTGTCATGTAAACAAACGTATCTTTGTCACATTGGAAAAGGCCTCTAATTTAATCCCATTGGGTGGTGTGGTCCTGTGTTTGCACCAGGCAATCGAGAGAATTTAGCACAATTCAGAACAGTGTAGAGTTTAAAGTTTCCTCCTTGGCATCGACTTCCTGTACAGTCTCCAAGCTTCTGACCAACGTTCTGAACAGATGAGTAGCTCAGAGTTTGGCTGGTGGGAATGAACACACTAGTCACTTATTTGGGAACAACAATGTCTGCAGCACAGTGATAAGCACCCTGGGGTGATTTTTAAAGAAACAGGAAACTTGTGGAAGTGTGAACATTACAAGAGATTTTAGAGAAATAAAGGATCACAAGTACTATGAACAATTGTACTTCAAATTAGATAGCTCAGATATCTAAGTTGCCTTATAATGAAGTAGATCTCAGATTACTGACAAATGAAGAGATTACCTATAGACTGAAAGAACATATTTGGAAAGTATATATGCATTAAGGGTTTAATATTAAAAATATACAAAGAATTCCCCCAAGTCCATAACAAATAGATTAAAAAATGGGAAGAGGACTTGAACAGATCGTATATCAAAGAAGCTATACAAATGGAAAATACGCACGTGAAAAGATGCTTGAAGTCATTGGGCATTAAGGAAATGGAAATCAGAGCCACAACGAGATAACATCTCAACACCACTTAAAACCCAAACCAAACTCACTGCTAAAGGGCCAATTCTGATTCTGAGTGACCCTGTAAGATGGTAGAACTGTCCCTATGAGTTTTGAAGACTGTAACTCTTTACTCATCTTTCTTAGAGTGGCTGGTGGTCTCGAACTATTGACCTCCCAACATATAACTTACTTTACCACCAGGCATCTTTTTTTTTTTAAATCATGTTATTGGGGGCTCGTACAACTCTTATCACAATCCATACATACATCAATTGTGTAAAGCACATTTGTACATTTGTAGCCCTCATCATTCTCAAGACATTTGCTCTCCACTTAAGCCCTTAGCATCAGCTCCTAATTTTTTCCCCTCCCTCCTGGTTCCCCCATCCCTTATGAGCCCTTGATAATTTATACATTACTATTTTGTCATACACTGTCCGACGCCTCCCTTCACCCACTTTTCTGTTGTCATTGGTCCCTCAGGGAGGAGGTTATATGTAGATCCTTGTAATAGGTTCCCCCTTTCTACCCCACCCTCCTTCTACCCTCCAGGTATCGCCACTCTCACTACTGGTCCTGAAGGGATCATCCATCTTGGATTCCCTGTGTTTCCAGTTCCTATCTGTACCAGTGTGCATCCTCTGTTCTAGCTAGATTTGTAAAGTAGAATTGGGATCATGATAGTGGCGGGAAGGGGGTGGGAGGAAGCATTTAGGAACTAGAGGAAAGTTGTATGTTTCATTGTTGCTGCACTGCACCTTGATTGGCTTGTCTCCTCCCCGCGGCCCTTCTGTAAGGGGGTGTCCAGTTGCCTACAGGTGGGCTTTAGGTCCCCAGTCCCCCTCATTCACAACGATAAGATTTTTGATGCCTGATACCTGATCCCTTTGACACCTCGTGATCGCACAGGCTGGTGTGCTTCTTCCATGTGAGCTTTGTTGTTTCTCAGCTAGATGTCTGCTTGTTTACCTACCACCAAGCATCCTTCAACACCACTAGGACAGCTATTAAGGAGCTCTGGTGGCATGGTGGGTTACACATTGAGCTGGTAACCAGAAAGCCAGTGGTTTGGACCCACCACCCACTCCACAGGAGAAAGATGAGGCTGCGTACTTCTTTAAAGATGTAAAGTCTCTGAAACCCACAGGGTCACTGTGAATCAGAACTGATTTAATGGCAGTGAGTGAGTATAGCTATTATCTGAAAAACGAAAAATCATAAAACGTGGCTGAGGATATGGATAAAATAAACCCTTATCCACTGCTGGCAGAGAGTAAAATGATACAATTGATGTAAAACAAATTGGCAGCAGTTCCCTAAATTAAACATAGAACTACCATATGATTCAGAAATACCACTTCAGGTACAGACCCCAGAGAATTACAAACATGGAGTCAGAGACTCAGATACACCAATGTTCATCCCAGCATTTCCCCTCACAATAAGCACAAAGTGGAAACAACCCACGTTTCCACCAACAGATGAAAGAATAAATAAGATGTTCCATATACCGGGTGCCTGGATGACTGTGAGTAAATGTGTTAGGCTAGAGAAACAAATCCAGAGACACTCATATATGTGTAAGAAAGAGCTTTATAGCACAGAGAAATGGTATAGTAAGAAAACATCCCAGCCCAGTCCACATAAACCCATAAGTCTGATACTGGTCCATAAATCCCTCTTCTGACTCACACAGCACGCGCAATGATGCAAAATGTAGGAAGATCACAGGTCAGTAGGTGCACAGGCTTGTGGATCCTATGGAGGTGTGACCATCTCCAGGGCTCTCACAGGTCTCAGCTTGGCTCCATATGGTTTGTCAACAGGATGGTGAAAGCAGAGAGGGGGCTAGGGGGGCAAGCCTCTAGCGAGCCATTTATCTTGGTCGCCCTCAAATCAAGCTGCCACCTGATTGACAGGCTAAACTCTGCCCACATGTTCCTAGGCACCCATATTGGCACAAGAAACCCTAACTATCACAGTATATATGAACAATGGAATATTATTCAGCTATAAATAGATACGAAATTCTGATTCCAGACATAGGTGAACGTTGAAAACACCATGTTGCTTGAAATAAGGACAAATATTGTACAATGCCATTTGTGTGAAAAAAATCAGAACAGTCATGTATGCACACAGACCAAAGTTCATTAGTTGTTAACTGAGGTAGTGAATTATTCAATTTGGCTCTTCTAGCCAAAGACTCTAATTCCCACCAAGGGACCGTTTCCTGCGTGGGTCTGGTAAGAAGATGGGGGAAAGTGTTGATAGGATTCACCTGTGAGTAACTGCAAACAAGTTTCTCTTGTGTGCCATCTTACTGCGTATATAATGAGCCCTCTGAGAAGCAGGAAGAGGGGTCTCATTACCAACAAGAGCGTGGAATGAAGCTCATCCTCTGGACCCAAGACTCCTGTTCCGTGAACTTCCTGGAGCCACTTGACTGCGAGAGGACAAGCAGTAGAACCACGTGTTAGAGCACAGAACGGTGATGGGCTTCTGGTCGCAATCCACAGAGCAAGCAAAGCTGAGTGTTTTTGTGCAGGAGGTTGGCCTGTAGAGTGGGGTGTCCCTGGGCACTTAATTTGGGAAATTAGGCTGGCTGGCCCACAGAAGTGGAGCTGAGGGCTTTGGGCTGAGGCTTATTGGAGTGGGATGGCTCTTGGCACTTAATTCAGGGAGTTGTGTTTGCTGAAGAAGAGCCATAGTGGCGCAGTGGCTACTTGTTCAGCTGTGATTCACAAGGTCAGCAGTTCAAGACTGCTCCTCAGGAGATAGAAGGGGCTTTCTACTCCTACAGAAGTCACAGTCTTGGACTCTCACTGGGTCAGTTCCACCTTGCCCTACAGGGTCACTGTGAGTTGGCACTGACTTGTTGACAGTGATTTTGTCTTTTGGATTTGCCGACCCACAGAGTTTGGACTGAATGCCTTCAGGCTGAGGCTTACTTCAACGTGGTATGGCCTTTGGACATTTCTTTGGAAAAAAAAATCATTTTATTGGCGGCTCTTACAGCTTTTATAACATTCCATACATCAATTGTGTCAAGCATATTTGTACATATGTTGCCCTGGTACAGATAGGAACTGGAAACACAGGGAATCCAGGGCGGATGATCCCTTCAGGACCAGTGGTGAGAGTAGCGATACCGGAAGGGTATTGGGAGTAGAGAGGCGGAACCCATCATAAGCATCTACCTATAACCCCCTCCCTGGGGGATGGACAACAGAAAATGGGTGAAGGGCAACATCGGACAATGTAAGACAGGACAAAATAATAATAATTTATAAATTATCAAGGGGTTGTGAAGGAGGGGTGTGGAGAGGGGAAAAATGAGCTGATGCCAGGGGCTCAAGTAGAAAGATAATGTTTTGAGAATGAGAATGGCAACAAATGTACAAATGTGGTTGACAAAATGGATGGATGTATGGATTGTGATAAGAGTTGTATGAACCCCCAACAGAATGATTTTAAAAAGAAGAAAAAAAATGCACATAGATTTATTTCCCCATTGTCATTTATAAATATATTTACATATATACATGCCTGTATTTAGTCCTCTATAAATGCCCTTGGCCTCCTAGTTCTTTCTTCTATTTCCTTTTAGTTTCCTCTTGCCTCACTCTCATGTTCAGCCTTCATTTGAGTTTCAGTAATTCCTCCCGGTTACATTGCCTTTATCAATCCCTACTAGGCCTCCTACATCCTCCTTGCCATCATCATTTTCAAAACATTTTCTTTCTACTTGAGCCCTAGGTATCAGTTCCCTATTTTCCCCCCACCCTCCCTCCCTGCCAAACTTTTGATAATTTATAAATTATTATTTTCCCATGTCTTACACTGAACAATGTCTCCCTTCACCCCAGGCTGTAATTTTTACAGGAGTAGACTGCCACATCTTTCTCCCTCACCGTGGCTGTTGGGTTAGAACCACCGACCTTCAGTAGATGAGCATTTATCCACACTGCCAACCAAACTCCTTAGATAATTAAAAAAGAAAAAACAAAACTCACCGCCATTGAGTAGATTCTGACCCTCTAGCAGAGAAGTAGAACTTCCTTTGTGAGTTTTCAACACACAATTAGACCCAGGGCAGTAAGGAATGACTATTAAGCATTTAAACATTTTTTAAGAACCCTCAAGCTCAAAGGTTGGGATCGATGAATTTGATTATATCAACATTAAGGGCTTTTATACATAAAAAGAAAATCATTAAGGCAGTGAACAGATCTGGAGATATTTGGGACACCCGAACTACCAACAGGGCCTAAATTGCAAACATAAAAGCCACTCATGCACATCAACAGGAAAACTACAACCCAACAGAAACAATGGGCAGACAGGTTCTACAGTCATTTCATAACAGGATATACTTCATGAATAAGACATAGATGCTAATGAATTCATTATCCCTAATGACTCATCAGATTATGACAAAGTAAAACTCAAAGTGATACCAGTACACACCCACTGGAATGGTGTGTTAGTCTGGTTACTTTAGAGAAACAAATCCACAGAAACTCATATGTATAAGAGAGAGTTTTATATAAAGGGTAAGTGTACATTAAGAAAGCATCCCAACCCAGTGCTGCCCAAGCCCACAAGTCCAACATTAACCCATATGTCCGACACCAATCCACAAAGTCCTCCTCCATCTCACAAAACACACGAAATGACGCTGACCGCAGGAGGAAAGCTGAATCAGTAAACGTGTAAGCATCTCAGTGCTGGCAGGGGTCTCCACACGGCTGCTCCAGCATCCAGGGCTGCATCGGGGAAGATCCATGCAGCTTCTCCTTGGGGATGTCTTGCAGGAAGTGAGCCTTGCCAGCTGAAGCAGAGAACTGGATAAGGCAGCTGCACCCCGGTCCGACCATCAGAAAGCAAGAGACCCAAGAACTGGAAAGGAGAAGCTCACCGAGCCATTTATCTCTCCGCCCTTCAATTAACCCCACATTTATTGGCCAGGTTGGCACAATAAACTAACTGCCTCAAATGGCTAACACTAATGACTGGAAATACCAAATGTTGCTTGGGATGTAGAGGAACTGGGAATGGAAACTGGCTTAACCAATTTAGAAAACACTGGTTTTATCTGCTATAATTAAAGATAGTGTATCTCAAGATTTAGCAATTTCTCTCCTCGGTATATAACTAACAAGAAAATGTTTCTAACAACATTTTCCATAAATAGACTAAACCTGGAAACAAATACCCATCCATAATGGAATACCATATAGCAGTGAATAAGAGCCAACTACCGTATAGTGAAATGCTGCACTATGAGATAATATCACAAATTACTATTGATTAATAAGTTAATATTGAACTAGAAAAGCCTGATAGAAAAGGGTGCATACTTAATTATTTCATTTACAGCAGTGATTCTCTACCTTCCTCATGCCGTGACCCTTTAATACAGTTCCTCATGTGGTGACCCCCAAAACATAAAATTTTTTTTGTTGCTACTTCAGAACTGTCATTTTGCTACTGTGATGCATCGGGTAACCTCTGTGAAATCAGCGGCTGAGAACTGCTGATTCACAGTAAATTCAAAACCAGGCAAAACAAGCACCTCCCCCATTCCTTTACAGCAAAAGAAAAGCAAGGAAATGATTCTCACACACATCACAAGAGGAGAGTGTGAGTTGGGACTTCTAGCTCCAACCAACTCAATGCCATTAAGTTGATTCTGACTCAGCTCAGAACACAAAATACTCAGACTCCCTGCCATCCAGTTGATGCTGACTCAGTGACCCTATAGTGTAGAACTACCCCCCGTAAGTTTACAAAGTGAAGGGGGTGGAAAGCCCATCTGTCCTCCTGAGGAGTGGCTGGGGGTTTCGAACTGCTGACCTTGTTGTCCATAGCCCAGTGCATACCAGGACTCAGCTACAAAGGAGCATGGATAGGTGCCGGTGGCTGAGTTCTTCATCTGGATAGTGACCACAGAGGTGTCTGCTTCAAAAGGCATCGATGTTTTATGTGTCTCTTCTGAGGCATACCATATTTCACACACTAGTGAAACATTTTAGCTAAAATAGTAGTTTTAGGAAATTATTTACAGGATCAAAATATTCCAATAGAAAAACTAAAAATAGTGTTATAACTGGTAAAACTTGTGAGGCACAGGATAATCATGTAATTAGGTAAATTCTCCTCTGTTATAGGAAGCTATTAAGAAGATCTCTAAGTTG
>NW_022103919.1:12430017-12434241 GCF_000313985.2 Echinops telfairi
ATTAACCCCACATGTGTTTATCGGCCAGGTTGGCACAATACACTAACTACCTCAGCTGTTGTTCATCCAGGCAGTTTTTTCTTCTTATATTTTGATGTGTTATTTTAAACTGTCTCTTTGAGGAAGCATGTTGAGTCATCTGGATTTCTTTGCCTTTAACTTTTGGAACTGTTTTGGTCACTATCCTTTGAGTTTCAGTACTGTTGATTGTTGACAATAAAAAGAATTAAAAGCACCTCCTGGACTTATTGACAACCTGGATGGGAGACACTCCGGTGCCTGCTGGCAGTTCTGGCAGGCCAGGTTGCCTCTGTTCCTGTGTTGTTTCCGAATGTGGATCTCACCTCTGTCCTTATTCACACTCCCATCCTTGTTTCCAAACAATGGTCATCCTAGTTTACCTCAGCGAACAGCAATGATTATGTCTTCTTCTTCGAGAAGGCTGGATATAAGGAATGAGATTTAGAAAATTACTAGTTATAGTCCTAAAGGTCAACCAGTCTGTTTTTAAAACAGGGTTGACAAATAACCAGCTGCAGTCACCGAGTTCAGCCTACCAGGGTGTACTCTGAAATCAGTTCTGAGTCATCTGCTCTGTTTGGCACCCCTGTTTACAGTACATCTTGAGCCTTCTCGTGCAGCCCTGTTACTGGTAAATAGCTTACCCTTTCTGACAGCCTGCACGAGGAAAGGACAACCTGATCTTGGTTGACAAAGTATGTACCTTCTGGGTGCTGAAGGGATATTTTAGGAAGTCTTGAGCAATTGTTTAAAGTGTTTGTGTGTGTGTGTGTGTGTGCACGTGCACGCTTTATGTGATACGTAATGATTCGTGTTCTAAGAGTATGTTTTTCTCTCTTAACTATCTGGCAATGAGCCTGCCTCTCAGAGATGGGAAATGTCTTGAGCTATTTGGACATACAGGCTCTGTTTTTATACACCAGAAAGCGGTTACTCTTTATCCAGCCAGCCCTGCCAATGATCTGTGACAATTCCTACTCGGTATGGACTTCAAAAAAGAAATGAAAAACAGCCAGATCTTTTTATTAGCCTGTTTTGCATGTAATCATTTTTGAATATTTCTAGATTAATGTCACTTCTACAGCAGAAAAGGAGTTATTTAAAGGGATAACCTGATTCTCTCCATAAAGAAAATTACACAGCTGCCATTTGTTTTATGAAATTTCGGTCTTGGGTTGAGTGCAGACTGGAAGAGGAAAATGTGTGGTTTGAATCCTAGACTCACAGTAAACGTTTACCTCAGTACACGGGCCAACGAATGTACTCTTTCTACACTGCATTTTCCTAATTGGTTAAACGGGAGGCAAAATAGTCATCTATATCCTTACAGGAAAACAAAGCATTAGTAATTGATTTGAAACTAGAAACCAGTGCAAATGCTTTTTTGGTAAGATTCTGTTTGCAGGGCTAAGCCAAGCACCGTCTTTCATTCCGCTCCTTCCTTACGGGGCCAGCACATGCCCCGTGAGAATCATCACATTTCTCACTGGCAAGACCGAGGCCTGTGGTGGTGGTGAGGATCCAGAGTTAAATGTTGTGCAGTGTACAGCTCAAAAATCAGAAGCAGGAGAAATGAAGACACATTTTGTAAAAACTCTACTTCATATTTGTAAACGATGAGAAGACAGGCTTCTCGCCCAGAGGCTGCATGTACAGATGAGGTAAAACGGCCTGTTAGAAGAATTATAAGTGGAGACAGTGGAGAGATTGTAGCATTCACTCTTGGGGATGTCTTTATAACAGAGAAATAAAAATAGTACACAAAAGAAAGACAATTTTAAAATTGGTTCCCAAGTGGCATCAGAAGGATTGGTTTTGTCACTTGTTTAGAATCTTTTCCATTGATCATATGCTGGTGTGAGTTACTGGGTCTGCCAACTATGTACCCATGACGATGAGTGCCACGTATGTGCCAGCTTTGTACTCTGTGTTGGAAACTCCAAAGTGAATAAGACACATTTTTTGTCTTCAAGGTCTTCTTATCCTCCCATGCCAGAGCGCTGACTCACTGTGTCTCTAGAGCCCACATGGTGAGAGATTCATACAAGTCACTACGGTACTACTCTGGTTTCCCGAAAATAAGACAGTGCCTTATATTAATTTTTGCTCCCAAAGAGCACTAGGTCTTATTTTCAGGGGATGTCTTATTTTCCCATGAAGAAGAATACGGTACACATTTATTGTTTATTGCTTGATTAAAGGAGACCTCGCACTTCCTGTCTGCTCCGGCTGCGCTGCGGCCAACAGTGAGCTGTGCGACGGTGCCCGCCGCTATGGTCCGGAGTCCAGAGTTATGGCAGTTTCAGGGGCCTTATTTTTGGGGAGATCTTATTTTCGGTGGGGATGCCTTCTACTTCAGCAAAAGGCAAAACTGTAAGTAGGTCTTATTTTGGGGGGACGTCTTCCTTTCGGGGAAACAGGGTGTGTGATAAGTATTAGTCTGGTATAAAAGCATGTGGTATGGTTGAACATTTTGCCTAGAGTGGGCTGAGATTGAAGAAGTAATACCTGAGTTCGGCCTTGAAGACTGAATAGGAAATAGACTAAAGTAGTCATTCTAGACCAAGGGCACAGCATGAACAAAGACCCGGAGCAGTAGACGTTTTCGGTTCACAGGAGATATTTTGGAGAAGAGAGAAAGTGAGCATTTCAGGGTCAAGAAGGCCAGATTGGTAACCCTGCTAAGTGACCATTCCCTGGCTGTATGATTTGGGGCATTTTCTTGAGACTCTCTGAGTCTCAACTCCTGCATCTTAAACATTGTTATCATTTATCCTGCAGTCTTGTGTGAAAATGCAATGAAATAAATGTAGAGGGTTCAGAACAGTGACAGACTGTAGTAGATGTTCAGTGGATGGTCACATCTGCCACCTGACTGTAGCGATTGCTTTATAATTGAAAATTGCTTAGTCTATCATGACCTTGTCTTCAGAAAGACTTTTCAACATAAACATCTATCAAATGGAAAAGCAC
Organism: Echinops telfairi; assembly: GCF_000313985.2. NCBI lineage: Eukaryota > Metazoa > Chordata > Mammalia > Afrosoricida > Tenrecidae > Echinops > Echinops telfairi. Next base: position 12,433,012 of record NW_022103919.1, read on the forward strand.
ATCCTTTGCCATGTTGCCTTGAGAATGACATTTTATAGCCGACAAGAACCTTTAATGGGTTTCAGTAAATAGTAGTTATTATCACTGAAACGATAACAAAACTTTTCTTTTACATTTCAAAAGACGTGCATCCTTTTGAATACTCATATGGAAGACGTTGTGAGTTTCTCTGTGTGTCAGAACTGGACTTCTTGCTAGGGAGAAGGCAAAAAATAACTTTAACAAGTGTGATGATGTGTCCCGTGAAAGGAGCTGTGTCATTTTAACAGGTATGTGCTGTGTGTGAGCTGATATGAAGAAGTAAGCCCCCCTAACCGTGTCTTCCTCCCTCTGTGCCTGTGACCCTGTGCCAAACACCACATGAAATCATGCTAAAAACAGAGCCGCGGTATCACTTGGAGGATAGCTCTGGACTTGGTTCTCTGAAGCACTCTTTTTTTTAATGAATTAAACAACTTTGGGTCCTGAAATTACAATTTGAAAATTAAGTTTCCCAACCATGTGATTCATTTGACGTGTACAGATGCATGTGGTATCAGCTTTTGGGGAGGATCATGCTCGCCCAAAATCTTTGTTTGTCTGAATGATGCATTGGTCCCACTTATAATTATAATGGCAAACAGTTATTACATCTATGATTGTTATTATGAACATTTCTAATAAGTAGTATTATAGAGGTCAACCTAATGTTACATCAGTAAACTCAGACTAAAATAGCTTGTGTTCATCTTATCTTTTTTCTTTCTAGAACTTTATTTAGTTGTTAGAATAGTTAAAAAAAAAACAACAACCCAAAAAACCCATCAGGACTTTTCAGTTTTTCCCAAGGAAGTCTCCTTCTCTTTTGTTTATCCAGTTTCACGAAGCTTCTGAGAAGTGATGCTCTCACTGTCCTGTCCAGCTTCAGGATAAAGGCACTGATTTCATGGACGTTGGTTCAGGTTGAAAAACGGGCATTCACCATTCTGCCTTGCAGAACGAGAAATTAGCAGGACTGTATGAAAATAAGTAATAAAAAAAATGCCACGGAATCATAGAAACCTTCATTAAACAGGTATCACTACACGGGACGCTGCTGTTTCTAGAGGTGCCCTTGTCGAGGCCTCTACATTTTTGAAAGTGGTGTTGTCATCTAACCGGTCCCTGAAGAGTTCTGCGCTCTTGTTTAGACCACCTCGAAAGGGCCGTTTTGCCATCTGTGAGGGCCACAAATCCAGTTCCTTTGAGATC
>NW_022103919.1:12435754-12437435 GCF_000313985.2 Echinops telfairi
CCACTCACACCACTGGTCCTGAAGGGATCATGCGCCCTGGATTCCCTGTGTTCCAGTTCCTATCTGTACCAGTGTACCTCCTCTGGCCTTGCCAGATTTGTAAGGTAGAATTGGGATCATGATAGTGGGGGAGGAGGAAGCACTTAGGAACTAGAGGAAAGTTGCATTTTTCCTCGTTTCTACATCGCACCCAGACTGGCTCGTCTCCTCCCCTAGACCCTTCTCTAAGGGGATGTCCAGTGGCCTACTAATGGGCTTTGTGGTCCCTCTTTCCCTGTGGAGATATGAACAATACCCTCCCCTTGGGTGGGTTAGTGCCCTGTGCCTCCGCTACCCAAGAAACCCAGACATTTCATAGATAAAAACAAAGCAGGCAAATAGGAACAACTAAAAACCATGTGAAGGGAAAGAAATACAACAGGTTTAGAAATTACCTATGAACATGAATTTCCACATGATAAAAAATACGTCAGAGCCAGTCTGGCCATGGGGAACCATCCCAGAGAATCACTCCCTGTTCGCCAGGGGTTGATGATTTCCTCGGAGCCTTTCAGTCAACTACTCACAGTCATTTTAGGGAAGAAGGTGCGTGTGGGACAGGAGGAGGAAACAGGAAACAGGAATGATTTACAAAGCATATCGATAGACTTTATAGATTGGCCTCACAGCAGGAAGGAGTTAATGGGTATCAACAAATGATTACCACGGCTCTGATAAGCTGAATGGCTCAGTGGCAACCCTTCTTCCTGGAAAATGCCCTTTCCTTCATCCAAATGAATCACTTACTCCCAGAAAGTAGTACACTCGCTGTAGGTGCTGTTCAGTCGTAGTAATTAAATTAGTCAATGAGGGTCAGATTTCAGGGAAACTTAATAGAAGGGAGAATATAAGCCTCAAAGGACCCTGAAAACATCCTCTGTGCCGATGACTGTTCCTAGTCTTTAGTCTCTACCCTTCTAGATGCCAAAGCACCGCTTCAGAGAATAACCTTCCTTTTTAACAGTTTCTTCTCCATTGCCTTTTGAGATGTGGCAAGACCTCTGAATCCCCCCTTTACCACCCTGACCCTCCTTGTCAGCGCCGCAGTGGAGCACCATGTGCTGAGCCAGTGTTTGTGGGTTGTAGTCAAAGTTTGAGGCAATCATTTATGTGAAATACATGTTACGTCATCAATAAGCTATTACTACTAGTACATTCGTGTCAACTTGCAAACAAAAACGGTGTGATACAATTCTTTCTTTATACATACACATGTAAGCTTCCCTGGGTTTGCTTCTGGATAATTGTTGTCATCCATGTCTCTGTAAACACACACAGTCCAGGATGCACCCATGTGGGAGCGCCAGGATACCATGGATGTTGGATGTGGAGGTCAAAGATAACTTTCTGTGAGTGAGAAAAGCTGAGTGAGGCCATGTAGACAATCCTTAGCTAAGGGACACTAGTAGGGTTATGCTACGTCTCTAGTGCCAGTTAACAAAACGGACTTCATTGGTAGGTTGAGTGAGTTGGTCTTAGCCACTAAACTTCCCAGTGCTAAGATGCTGAGTTTCTTTAAGGCCGCAGGCACATAAAGGAAAGCAAAGCTTCATATTATTCTGAGTCTCAGATGAGAGTGTTGTTGACAGCAGGGTGGTAGAAATGGACTAGCACTCTCAAAGATCAATGTAACAGCAAATTT
>NW_022103919.1:12437713-12442795 GCF_000313985.2 Echinops telfairi
ACACATCAGTTGTGTAAAGCGCATTTGTACATCGTTTCTCAAAACATTTTCTCTCCATTTAAACCCCCGACATTAGGTCCTCATTTTTCCCCTCAAATTTCAAAAGCTATGATAAAACTGCAGTGTGAGCGAAAGGTTGTCATGCATGATGGGTCCCACGTTTTGTTTCCACTCCTGTTGTTGAGTTGATCGTGGAATTGATTATTGAATTAATTGTACCTTTTGTTGATTTTAAAGAATGCTGTAGCTTATAAATAAGCTTTGTTTATTTATGGTTAAATACTTAACATATAGCATTTAAAAAATTCAAACAATAGAAAGGATGAAAAGAAGATAGCAAAAAGTCTAAATCTTATCACCGAGAATGATCATTAAAATAAAAATAGTATCCTAATGTCTATGCCTTTACATGATGGTCAGTATAAACTCAGTTTTATAGCCTACATTAAAACAAACTAACTCTTTTTTTAAAATTAAAAAATGTTTTTTTCAAACTAACTCTTTAATAAAATGTAAATATCTTTCTAAATAAGTGACTATTGATTAGAATAATCTTTTATAATAGCCACATTCTACTGTATGGATATACCATAATATATATATTTATTCCCTTATTGATGATTAATTTTCTAGTGTTAAGGGTAAGGATGTGATCGTGATGAACATCCAGCCAAACCAAGGCAGACAGACAGACTCAAAGGTGCTGGGATTTAAAGGAGCACACACACTTCTTTCAGGAAGCAATTAAGAGGCAGACAGTAAATATACTGTGATAATCAGATTGTTCCTGCGATGCCATAATTCCTGACTAGTATTAGATTAGTATGTTGTGACCACTATTTTTCTGAAGACTGGAACTTTACGTTTAATCACTATCTAAAAAATTAATTTCACGCTGATAGAGATAAGAAGGTAATAGAAAGTATCCTTTCTCAGGCTGAAACCATTATATTTATTTCAAATTAAACCATCCCTTATTCACATGATAAGATGTGTATTGGTTTCTCATTTGAATATAAATGCTCATTGTCATTTCATTTTAAATGGACTTGTTTGTTTTACTTAGTAAATGGAGAACTCCTCAGACCGGGGTTTCACTGTCTCTTCTTATTAATCTTTGACTGTCGATTTGCAGAACATGGGTTAAGTGTACAGAAACAAAACACAAACAAGTCGCATTTGAAAAATAAAAATTCCAAGCAGATTAAAGGAATGTTATTAAGTAATTTGAAATGAATTTGTCCTGGAAATGAATTTGTGTGATGCTTTATTTATTCTTTTCTGCCTACAACAGAGGAGCCCTGGTGCTATAGTGCTGAGCAGGGGCCTGCTAATCACAGGCTTAGCAGTGGGAAACCATCAGCCATTCCCTGGGAGAAAGAGGAGACTTTCTACCCTGTAAAGAGTTACAGTCTCAGAAACTCACCTCTACCTCTACTCAGGCAGCTCTACCCTGTCCTATAGGGTCCCTATGAATCAGAATCGACTCAATGACAGTGAGTATTTGTTTGGTTTGCCTTCTACAGAGCCTGAGACATGTTGTTGGATATGATTGAGTCAATTTCCATTCATAGCGACTCCATGTGACAGACTAGAACTACCCCATAAGGTTTCCTTGGCATAAGGTTTCTGGATCGCCAAACTCTTATTTAGCAGTACTGACCTGTTTGTACCAGCAGGACTTCTTACCCAGAATATAGTGGGCATAAAGGAAATACTGGTCGAAGAATGAAGTCCCTTTGAATTCGTGACTTAAATAGTACCAGCGATCTGAACCAGTGGAGCCAGTTAGTAATACAATTGAAACAACACACATGGGTTACAGAAGAATTGATTTTTCTACACCTAGAGGTACGATGAATGTTTTCCAACTAACATAATTCCCTAGTGTTATCATTGCCAAGGTCAGTGGGAAGGGTCAGGGAATGTGTGGGCCAAATTGAACTTGCCGCTGCTTCAGTTCAGTCACTGAGCTAAGAATGATGTTTTGTATTTTTAATGGTTGGGAAAGAAAGGAATAATGACTTGCAACACATGAAAATGATATACAATGTAAATGTCAGTATACTCAAATCAGATTTCATTGTAACGCTCACTTTCTGTATTAGCGATGGCGGCTTTCTCACTACAATGGCCTACTTGAATAGTGCCCACAAGGCTTAAAATAAATGTTATCTGGCCCCTGACAAAGAAAAATGTCCAACCCTTGCCCCCAAATGATTTTTTGCAGGATGAGGTATTGTTCAGTCAAAAATAAGAATGGTTTTGGGCTCCTTTTCCTATTGAATGCAAGTGCAGTATTCTAAAATGACAGATAAACTGATAAGAGATCAAAACAGAATCCAATTTTGTTAACTTGAATGTAGTAGTTTTGGTATATTTTTCTTTTTATCCTCATCTCCAATGAGAAGACACATATTGCACAGTGTAAAAACTTTGCTTGCATGCAAAGTTTCTTAGTTAGTTTTTAATGCCAGTGTTTCTTAGATACTCTTGTCATTGGGGCTCGTCATTCACCCCAAAATTTCCTCCTGCCCTGCCTGCCCTTAGTCCTACAGGCTGAGATGCAGTCCATTGGCTGGGAGACTGCTTGTTCCCATCACAGTCTTCAGCAGGACTTTAGAAATTGGACTCCTGAGATTCTGTGGGAAATCAAAAGGGTTTTATTTATACCCAAAGTATGTGAAATGAATGCATATTTTGTATACATTTTAGGTTCAAGTTATTATTATTATTTAGTTTCCCTTTCTTACACTATGGAGATTCTCATTTTCCTCAGGTTCCTAAGTCAAATCAGTGATCACAAAGAAAGTTCTATCACTGTTGCTCTTGAGCAAGATTACTATAATATTGATTATAAAAAAAAGAGAGAGAAAGAGAAACGTGTTACCTGTCCACACAATCTCACTGGTTTTCATTTTGGTATCCCTAAGTAGTTCATTAAAAAGAAATCAAGGTCTTACTTTCAAATAATGTCCACAGCTGTATAGTTTCTTGCCTAAACTTTAGAAGAGAAATAGATTGACTGCTGTGATCCTGATCTCATCAAACTTCAACTTCTCTACAACCAATTGTGGTGATGATGGCGCAACTTTTTTCTTCTTCTTCACAACACGTCTTGTAGTGATTCCACTATTGAATTGTATGATAGGTGAATGGTATGCCAATAAAACTGTTGGAAAAGAAAACAATAATAAAAAACAGCCCCACACATCCAAAATTTACGTCCTCTTTTAGCCAAGAGGAGCCTAGGTTAGGCACTGGGCTGCTAACCACAAGGTGTGCAGTTGAAACCTACCACCTGCTCAGATGGAGAAAGGTGAGACTGGCTGCTAGAGTTATACCATCAGGATGGATTCGATAGTAATTACTTTGGGTTAACATATCCATACACACTCTCACTGCCACTGAGCCCATTCTAACTCATAGGGACCCTACAGGACAGGGTAGAACTGTTCTTGTGCGTTTATGAGACTGTTACTGTTTATGGGAGTAGAAAGCCTCATCTTTCTCCTGCAGATCAGCTTGTGGTTTCAAACTGCTGAACTTGCGGTTCACAGTCCAACACATGATCAATATGCTACCAGCCCCTAACCCATGAATCCAGTAAGATAAGAATAATAAAAAAGTTAATAGAAAGAACCTTATAATAATAATAGCCATGTCTATTTTATGCCAGGACCTATGAGTTTAATTGTAATTCAGTGGAATAGGTATTCTGTTCCTTTTACAGACAAGGAAACGATGCATAAACCAACCTCACTGCCCAGAAACTGAAACTGTTTATGGGAGTAGAACGCCCAGTCTCTCTCCAGTGGAACTGCTGGTGGTTTTGAACTGCCACCATGAGGATCACAGCCCAACTTGTAACCACTACACCACCAGGGCTTCTAAGCAAGGCCCAGGGAGGCTAAATAACTTGTCCAAAATGGTGAGGGTGGCAGCTTAAATCGAGGCAGCTTGACTCTTGAAATAGATTTAGATCACTTCACATATTGCTACACTCACGGTAGCTAAATCATGTCCTTAAGTGTAGAATTTAGAGCCAATAAATTACCCTCTGTTTCAAACCCACTACTAGCTTCTCATCCCTCTTAAGATGAAGTGTAAATTCCCCAACAAAGCCTTCACATGACCCGGGCTTGTGTTTGCAACCTTCTCAAACCTTTCCCTCTTTCTGCTTTGTTGACGTTCCAATATTTCGTATATTCGAAGCTTCTTTCCACACCAAAGTCTGGGCCGATGCTAGGACAACCTTTCCCGTTCCTGCCTCACCTGTCAACCTTACTGACCGCCCCTCACATTTCATTTTAAGCATCACTTATCTGGGAAGGATTCTAGGGCCTCCTGTTCCACTAGATCAGCTCTCATGTCATATTTACCCCTTTCCTGATCCTTACGCTGTCCTTCATAATATTCGTCTTTGTCCCAATTTCAATTAAATCCCAATTAGTGTAAAACATTTTTTTTGATGTCTTACTTTTGAAAGTTATAAATCTTCCTTACCATTTTCCCTAGGTATAGGCTTGGAACAGATTAAACATATTAGTATATAAATATGCTTTATACCCAAGCCACCCATTGCCACTGAATTATCCAAATTCCAACTCATAGAGAACCAGGTGAATATGTTAGGGAGCAGAGAGTTCCGTCTTTCTTCCACGGAGTACTTGGTGGGTTTGAACTGATGAGCTGGCTGTTAGCTTGCCAGTGCTTACACCACAGCAACCACAGCGATCCTAAAGATAATATACAGATATGGTGAAATTGCGAACGTTTGGAAATGGGGGGAATAGGGAAACGATCGTCAACTGATTTGTCTAGGACTTGGAATCAGGGGACATTTTATTTTCAAATTATGACTGACATTAGTACTTTTTTTCAAAGACAAAATATTTTATTTTTCATGGCACAGAAAGCAGCCTGATCCTCAGCATGGGCATCAGTTTCCCTTGCCCTGAAGTCCCGTGGGGTATTCCGTGGGCCCCAGTGGATGCCACACATGCAGTGGATTTGTCTTGGCCAAGGAACACTGAGCTTGCAGAGCCTGCCACTTTATTTTTTACCATTTTACTGGGGGCT
>NW_022103919.1:12443921-12447676 GCF_000313985.2 Echinops telfairi
CCTTCACCCAGGGAGGAGCTTATATGTAGATCCTTGTAATCAGTTCCCCCTTTCCAACCCACCCTCCCTCCACTAAATTTAAATTCTTAAGGGTGATGCTCATTTCAAAAGATGACTAGAATAGATTCCAATGTAAATGAAATATTTCCTTTCTATACCCACTATTCATATAGAATGAATGCTAATACATGAGGGCATTAGAAGCAGAGGTGCCACTTTTTCATTGAGCTACTTGAACTCTTACACAATCCCCTTTGAACACGCTCTTGTTTATACAGTGCTGGGTGTACATGTGGTATCTTGCAAAGTGAAAGTAGAAATGACAAGGGCCCTTCCCCTGAGCAGCTCGGACTTAAACATTGCTGAGCAAGTTGACCCAGCATAGCGGTGGAGCACCTAATGGAGTCGATATGATGGGAGAGGTCAGGCAAGGCCTGTGGGCTGCAGATGTAAGACACGAACCCTTCACAGCCAGGAGGATTGAGGTTGGGAAGCCAGGGGAAGAGCGTGCTCCAGCTATCTGCACCTGGATGAAGTAATATATATATCAAAAGATATTGATGTGTATACATTTATATATCAATATAGTAATATTTATATATCAATAATATATATCAAAAGAGGACATAGTGGGATGAAGTTATATATACATATAGATATATAAATACATCAAAAGAGGACATAGAGAGATGATGCGAACGTGCCCACAAATAGAACCATGGCTTAAACAGAGGACTGGCCAAGGCTTCCTTTTCTTCTGACACTTGCAAGCAGTCCCTGGAAATTTCTCTTTCCCATCTGCTCCAGCGAATGCACTCTTTTCGTTTTTATAGTTGGTTTGTAGATGAGGGAAAGAGAACGGTAGTTGGGTAGACTTCTAGAGAGGTTTGGTCTATTTGGTAGCAAAGGAGTCCATTGTGAGGGGGGTCGCAGCACATCCAGATGTTGGTCAAGGTTTGCGAAAAAGGTAAGGTAATCCAAATCCCACGATTGTTCATGGCATTGACCAGGTAGCCCACTCACAGGCACCTTGTGAGGCCGCTCTGACGGACCCTCTGCTTCTCAAAGTCGCAGCCTAGAAGCCTCTAAGGAGCACAGTTTTGCTTTCACGTACATGGGGTTGACATAGGCCAACTGGATGGCAAGGAGCACAATATCCGACCCTATCGCTGCTCTGCATACCACCGTGTGTTCGCCATCCTATGGGCATGCTGTTGCTGTTAGTTGGTTCCAGCCCACAGTGTCCCTTTGCCCAGCAGAATGAAACACTGGCTGTGCTTGGACCATCTTCACCGTTGTGTCTATGTTTGAGCCCAGTGCTTCAGCCCCTCTGTCCTTCCATCTTGTCAAGGGTCTTCCTCTTTTTCTAAGCCCTTCGACATTACCGAGCATGATGTCTTATTGCAGGGACCAGTCCCTCCTGATAACAAGCCCTAATTATTTGAAATGAACTCTTACCACCCTCGCTTTTAAGGAGCATTCTCTCTGTGCTTCTTCTGCAACGGATTTGTTGGTGCTTTCGACAGCCCTGCTACTTTGAATATTCTTTGCCAGCCCCATACTTCAAATACATCAATTCTTTGGTCTTCCGTATTCAACTTCCAACTTTCACATGCATCTAAGGTGTGACTGAAAATACCATGGCTTGGGTCAGGGGCACGCTAGTCTTCAAAGCAATAGCTTTGCTTTGCAAGACCCAAAGAAGTCCTGTGCCACAGTTTTATCCAATGCAATGTGTTGTTTGATCTCTTGATGGCTGCTTCCATGAGCATTGATGGTGGATGCAAGCACGATGAAGTCCTTGGCAACTTCAATCATTTATCATGATTCTACTTGTGGGTAAGTCCATACGTCTGATATTAGCCCATATGCCTGATACCAATCTAGAAAGTCCTCTTCAGACTCACGAAACACATGCAATGATGCCGAATGTAGAAGATCACAGGCCAGGCCAGTGGGTAGAAAGTCTTTGGATCCAGGGTCATTGGAAGCATCTCAGCGCTGGCAGGGGTCTCTGCATCAGGGTGGGTCCATGTGTCTTGTCAGCTTCTATGTCTCCCAGGGAGTGTTCAGAAAGTCTCTCACCTCCAAGGAGGAAAATACCACATTTCCCAGAATTCTCAGAAGGCTATGCCCCCACAGAAGCCTCATCGGCTATGATCCGATTGACAGAGTAGGCTCCACCCCTTCACTTGTAATCCTCTCAAATTGACAATTATATACCTGCCACACTAAGGTTATAGACTTGTCTATTGATTGCTTAAAAACTGAGCCTAGGGAGTGACTTAGGTTCTAGACCTGAAGAGTGACCACGAACCAGAGTTCTGAGGGTTCTACACGGTTCTTCAAATCAGTAAGCCTGGCCATTTGTATGATTCTGGATGGTATTCCACATTTTTCTCCGACTTTATCCAGGACTTTCCAATATGATCCTTTTCGATGCAGTTGGTTGTTGCAGCTGGACATCACCTGGTTCTCATGCCAGAGCCATGGCGACTGATGTTCAAAATGGTCCGTTGGACTAATTTTTTACACGTCTTCAATTTTCTCCATTCTTTTTTTTAATTCAGAGAGAGGGAGACCAATAGTTGCACCCTGGTTGCTCATGAGCTTTTAAGGCCCATCACTATTCACCAAAGTGGGGTGTAGAGCATTTACCTTGGGGACTATGTTCTGCCAATTGGCCTGGGACTCTGATTCTGAGTTCTCAGGCCCAGTGCCTCACTCCCTCAAGGTGCTTGGTTGGGTCTAAAAAGTTTTCATAATTTTCATGGATATAGTTGTAGCAAAGGTAAATACCCATGTAAAGCACCCCCTGTGAACCCCGCATACATTTGTGGGTGACTCCCACTCTTCCTCCCATGCTGGCTCAGGCAGGCATCGTTTTTTGTTGATTAGTGATATATTCAGCATTCGCCTGTGTTCTACAAGGCACCTTGTAAGCACTTTATATACAATACTTCATTTATACCTCTTAAAAAGACCAGAATTCTAGAAAACTGTACAGGTGAGGAAATTGAGATGCATCCAAGTGAAATGATTTGCTTAAGGTCCCTCAGCTTTTAATTGATAGGGATTGGAAAAGAAAACCCAAGTTTTCATGCTCCTGCCCTTTTTCTTAACGACCCCAGAAGGAAGCCTCTCTGGGGGTCAGGAGGAGACACGTGGGAGAGGCTCCTGGAACTGTAGAGTCAAAAGCACTGCCTTGTCTCATCCCCTCCTACGCCCTTGCCTAGCAGGAATCCCCTGAAAGTGGGGCCGGATGAATTGTGATTTTGCTCTTTCTCATACACTGCTGATGGCCTGGAAACTGGGGCCACGTGAGGCAGCCTAGTCCATTTTTAGATAGCTCCGTCACCCAGCTGTTCCATGTCTTGAGCAGAAATAGTTGATCTCACTACCTTCACCTACTTGTCCCACGTCTATTTTCTGGCGCTCCACTGAACAGACCCACCTTTAAAGGTTTGAAAACTCCAGGGAATTTGGAACGGTTTCCTCCTGTGCCAATCCTTCTTTCCCTACGCACAGCAGAAAGACAGATTATCTTCTCTAAATAAGACAGCACTTCACATGTATTTATGGGAGCAACACTTCATAAGTAATATTTCAAAGTTAACCTTTTCACTTGCGTGTCTATTAAACAGAAGGCTACGATTATGCATGTGAACGATTGGCGTTGCTTTAGGCTTTGTTTTGATTGGGACAGTAGAGCTAGCTCTGCAGTCTCCATACTTTAATTTTCAGCTGTTTTTTTT
>NW_022103919.1:12448401-12455114 GCF_000313985.2 Echinops telfairi
TGAGAGAGGCACACAGGATCGTGATACTTTTGTGACGCTAGAGGGCTGAGAGGTACAGACTATGCAGCAAGCAAAAGTGGTTTTGACTATCAGGACAAAAGTATCTGGAACAAGTAAGTGAGATGTGGGTCTCCTGGGTGAAGGGTAGGAGAAATTGTCTAATATCAGCAAGGGGAATAAGGGGCTTGGCAGTGCACTGAGTTAAGCCTCAAGCTGCTAATCGACAGGTCAACTGTTCAAATCCACCAGCCACCCTGTGGGATGGTCTGCTTCCAGAAGGATTTACAACCTGGGAAACTCTACGAGCAGTTCTACTCTGTCCTATAGGGTCACCATGAGTCAGAACCGACTCATCCGCAGTGGTTGGACCAGGGAAATATTGAAATAGAGTAGCTTTGGCAATAACTATCATATTTCTGATTTCATTTGAGGAAGGATAAAGATGACCGAGTACATAAAACATGACATTTTTATTAAAGTAAGCATAATAGCTGCTTGGAAAAGTGCCAAGGGAGTCTTGGTGGCACAGTGGTTGAGTCGCTGGGAGGCTAACGAAGGGCTTGGTGTCTTGAGCACCATGCAAGAGGAGACCCAGCAACCTGCTCTGGTCGAGATGACAGTCCACAACACCTCTCTTCTCTGAGGGCACTAAGTCTTGACAGCACACGGTAATAACATGGAGGCTGTGAGTTTGGCTACCATTTGTGCCATATTCACATTCTTATAAGTAAACATTTTTATTAGGGTTTGGAAGTAAGTTTCCAGAGCACATTAGTTTTCCATTCATCAATGTATTTGAAATTCAACATTACTTGACACCTCCTCAGGGTGACAGGGCTCTTCCTATGCCCTCTCTGGATCCCACTTTTCATTTATTCCTCTGTTTTTGCTTCTTTCTGCCTTCTAGGCTTTGTTTCTGGGCAAATGCTCTCCTTTTGCTCTGTTATGGTTTGCACAGTCAGTCCCTCTGGGTCTTATTAGTCCCCTGAAGATCTTTTATGGCCAACAGCTTGGTTTGGCGTGTCCTTTAGTCTCCCAGGGACACCAGTCCTTAAAATAAAGATAACTATGTTATTCAGCTCAAATATTATGAGTGGATCCCAAAGCTCAGAGACTGGAATAATGTTCATTATACGTACTTGGCTGCTATAGCAGGTTGATCCCTCTGGTAGCTCCTTGGGAGAAAGAGACGGCAGTCTGCTTCTAATAGCCTTGGGGCCCGTTCTACTTCGTCCTGTAGAATTGTTTGCATTAGAATTGACCCCAAAGCAACTTTTTTCAACCTTTTCTTTTTTCAATCCTGTCCAGTGACCTGACTGCAGCAATTTGGGGTAGAATTACACTTGGAGTCCTGGCCACTGAACGGTGAACTCTTGGCTCCTAACGCTGACTCCTACTTCCCAGCCACAAACCGCACCCTTAATGCTTACCACTGTTGGCCTTTATTTACTGCTGCCCCTGGGGAGGGAGGGATTGCAGCCCAGAAGTGCCATCAGCAGATTTGGGGGAGCGAGTAGCATTGGGAATTGACTGATTCTTTTTCACCATGCTGTGTTCCAAAATTAATCTGCTTCCTGCCTGCCATGAACTGACACACATTGCTATTTTATGGTTATTTCAGGCACCGCATTTATCCTCCACAATTAGATTTTTCCATTATAATGATCAGAGATTTCCTTTTGGGATCCCCGGAAGCCATGTGCAGAGGTGCCCATTATTCCCAATATATCTATTCTTCTGCCCAATTTAGGAGCTCTGGCCGTGCAGTGGTTACATGTCGGACTGCTAACTGCAAGGTCAACAGGCCAAAACCACCAGCCTCTCCGTGGGAGAAAGGCAGGGCTCTCCACCCCCATAACAAGTTACAGTCTCTGGAACGGGCAGTTCTACCTTGTTTTTTTGGGTTGCTGTGAGTCAGCATAGACTCAGCGGCATCGAGTTTGCTTTTTGGTTTTTGGTCTGCCCAATGGGTGCTAGGCTGTTTGGAATTTGACAGATCCACATTGTGTAGCCCACACATCCTAATGCTTGCCCAGGGAAAAGGAGTAAGATTGAGGCCACACCCAAATAGCTTGAAGGGAAAAGCAAACTAGCCCGTGCCACTCCATGTTGTTGTCCTGTATGTGTCTTTCAGAAGAACTCTTTGCTGTATCTCTCTTATGTTTGTTAACTTCCATGATTAATATCCCACAAGGTTTAAAAGTTCAAAAACAGGTAGCCAAAAATAATTAGGATGGAAGGAACTTTATGGTGCCATGAATTGAAAAAAGGGTCTTCTAGTCAGACATGTGTTCATCCACTTTGTTTTCCCAGATTTTCATACATTTTGTCACGTGTTCCCTAGGCTTGCTCCCGCATAGATGGAAACCAATTTGGGGTAGAAGGCAGGAGGAGCGTGAGTCTCTTCATCCTCTTTGGGTGGCAAGGAACACTTTTCTGAAGGATCTTGGGTGTGGCGCATGCTGGTGATCCATACTGAATATGACGGTCTGCAAGCTGCTGCTGTTGGAATTCCACAGCAAATACTTTAGCCAAATAATGAAATAAAAATATAAAACCTGATCCCCGGGAAAAAATCTTTAAGTATTTTTACACTACATACACGATTGCATTTATTCCTCATAGTAACCTTAGAAGCATAGGAATTACTACCCTTGCACCAAACATAACTTGTTTAGATGCATTTTGAAATTAACCTTCCCATTGCTTTATTTGTTCCCGGATCCGAAACTACTTGGAAAACAGAAGTTAAGTCCACATTTTTAGAAATCATAATGCGGTGTCTTTAATAATGCAAAAAAAAGGAAGACCTTTTGGTTCAAAGACAAAGGGTTTATCAAAGACTCCAAACATGATGAATGATAGAGACTCAGTTTTAGACACCTGCCAATGCCCACATACCTTTCCATGACATGATAATTGCTTCCCTTATACATGCACTGTATTCTGTCTTGCATTTTACATGTTTTGTGTCTTGCATGTTACATTATGATACATGATGTCTCGTCTATTCACCATGTAGCTATCATAGTAACTTTATCTGAAGAGGAACATGAGCATATAAAGAAAACAAAGAAAATATTTTGTACACTGAGACTCTTCCTGCCAGGAAGGAGAAACTAGGCCTACAGGCATGAACAAAGAAGGAGTCATATTAATTCTGATGCGTGTCACTGTTAGCCCTGACATGTTATGTTAGAGGGGGAGTTCCAATATTGAAATGCAACTCTGACCAAAGAAAGACTCCTCTTGCCATCTTCTTCCTCCTCTCCACCCGCCCCCACTGCAAATCAGGGTTTTTGGGTGTTACCCTGCATTTGTCTCTAAGCTCACAGTCATAGTTGTTTTGTTTTTAGGAAATTCAGTGAAGAAACTTCCCAAATGCTGAGGGCTTTGTCTATACATTTCTTTCCTTACGATTTGCAGGGAGGAAACAATGGGCAAAATTTCTTGGATGAGAGACATTGGCTCTCCTCTTTTGTCCAAGTGGGGAACTGAAGCAGTCTAAGGAGTGGATAGAATTTATTACAGTTGGAAGAGTGTTGCTAAGCTTGTGGATTCTCATAGCTAGATGGATGAGGAGGGTGCTTTTGCCCTTGAACTACAGCCACAGCCAAAGCCACACACTTTGCCATAAATGTGTTTAGAGAGTACCCATGAGCTGGTTTTACTTTCACACCATCACAGTCTTGGTGGGAGGGGGGGCGGGTCACTCAAGGAAACTGACTACATTGAGTCTGAATTTATCTTCAAACAGTGCAGTTGTAGCTGCTGATAGAAATTACTCTGTATTTCTGCTCATAGGTCCGGCTATCAGAGAACTTCTAACTTAAACTTCTACTTCACCTTTATTTCAAAAGCATTCTCCTGGTTGCTCTTTTCTTTTAAAAGTTATTTTAAAGCATTTGATTGTGAGTTGAAAGCTTAGAGAGCAGATTATCCAGTTTTGCATTGAACAACACATACATATTTCATTTCAACTCCTTCATTGTTATCCCCTTAAGGTACCATCTCTTATTCTGACTTCTCCCTGTGTTGCCTGGCTTTGTTCCTCTTTCTTTCCTAACCCTTGGAACTGGGTCCTTGGGTAGAAGCTGCACCTCTGATCTTAAATGGTTCCTTACTCTTTCTCAGGGGTGGGCTCACTGCCTGACCTGAATGGTGATTGACTGCCAAAGTGTTGGCGGTTCCACTATGTCTCTTTGACCAGTCAACCTGGGCTCTTTTATGATTTTGAATCTCATTCCACAATTTTTCTTTCATTCTATCCAGGATCTTTTAATATGATCCTTTTCAGGACAGTTGTGGGTAGCCAGGAACCATCTAGTTCCTCTGGTCTCAGGGTTGTGAAGACAGATGTTTGTGTGCTCCATGAAGCTATTGGACTACTTGTTTCCATATGTATTTTTATCACTGTTCTTGATTCTGGACTGGGAGAGATTAGGGGATATTCACTAGAGTAGGCTGTAGAACCTGGTTTTTGTGAATTATGTTGTGCCAGTAGACTTTGATGTCCCTTGAGACTATAGTGTGATTCCCCCAAACCCAGTGACCTATTCCTTCAAGGGATTTGGTTATGTCTAAGAAGTTTTCATAATATTGCTTTCCATGTGCTCTGTTTTAAGTAAAAACCTCCTGTTGTGCATTTAAGACTTTGCTTACACAAAGAGAAAGTGGAGGGGAGAAAAGCTATACCCAAACACTCACATGCATCACCAGGGGCTGGAGAGAAATGTTAGGCAGGAATGATCTGACAATTATATAGTAATTTATCTACCAATGATCTTTCAACAAGTACACTTAAGAATTAATAAAAGATTAAATAAAATGATATGAAATCATCTCTAAAAATATGACGATTTATTGACATTTGATTTACACCTAACCTCTCAAAACTGCCTCTCAGGTATATGAATTTCCTGATAAAGCTTTTTGACTTCTGTATTAGATAACAGTATGGAAAAAAATCACAACATTTATAGAAAGTTATGAAAATAAAAATGGAGACCTTTTAATACCTGCTTTCCACTCGGTTGTTGTCTTAACCTTAAGGATGTAGTACGTTGTAGTATTTAAGAGCTTGTCTTAGAGAAGAGAGAGTCTTCTTGGTTTTTGTTCTAACTATGCTTATTTTACTAGCTGTGTGACTTTGATCAACTCACTGAACCTTTCTGTATTTTTGTAAAACAGGAATTTCATTAGTGTCTACTTCCTAGGGTTATTCTAAAGACTATATAAATTATTGCATGCAGAACCGTGCCAAGTAGGACCAGGCATACATTAATTACTTAATAAATGTTATGTATTATATAATTTTTGAGAACAAATCATTTGGTCTCTGAAAGTTCAAGAATCCTTATATTTTTGTTCAATGGTGTATCCTAAGTGCTTATGGCAGTGCCTGAAACATAGTAGGCATAGATAAGTATGAAGGCCTATCTTAAAGACATGAAAGGAACGGAACTGGAAATAATATAACCTGTATCCCCAATTAGAGGACCTGTTGGTGTAGTGGTTATGCATTGGGCTACAATCAGCAAGGTCAGCAGTTTGAAACCACCAGCTGCTCTGTGGGAGAAAGACCGGGCTTTCTACTCCCATAAAGAGTGACAGTCTTGGAAACCCATAGGGGTAGTTCTACCCTGTCCTATCACATGATCATAGGGTCACAAGGAGTTGGCATCAAGTCAATGGCAGTACGTTTCTTTATAGCCCCAATTATTTAAGTGCATAGAAATGCCACAGCAATTGTGTTTGGTTGAGTTATCTGGCTTCGTAGATAGAAAATAATCGCTAACCCCGTATGTGTCGGACCCTGGGCTGCAGCACTTTGACATGCATCATCTCATTGAATCCGTGCAACAACCCCATGAGGTGTTCATTGTTATAGGTGAAGAAGCAGAGAGGTTTTAATTCTTTGATAGTTGTAGTAGGTTGTGTATTTAGTTATTTACTCCTAAGCCATGTAGTCTTTCAAGAAGTAGAACATGACAATGACACCATTGTGAGTGTATGTGTGTGTGTGGTTGCCACAACATTAGGGAGCGTGTGGCCATGTGTGTGATTTTAGAGTCTGTGCATGATAGCATCCTTCTGATCCTAACAGGGCAACACACACTTTGGCGCCCACTTAGATTTACATCCTTGTTCCACCAGTTACCATCTGTGTAATCTTGGCTATGTCCTTTGCCTTCTCAGATTCATTTTCCTAATTTAGGAAACAGGGATGCTAATGCCAACCACTCAAGGGCCTTGTGGTGATTTCATGAAATGGTCCATGGGAAAACCACCTTGGAATAGTTCTTGGCTGATAAAAAGGAGAGTAATTAGCATTTGTTTCTCTATCTTTTGTCTTCCTGGTCCTTACTGAATATCTGAACAACTTTAAAGCAATGGTTTTCACTAAGAATTATTTAATTCCTCTCGAGACATTTATCAATTTTCTGGGGAAAAAATTGGTTACCACCAGTGTGGTGGGAGGTGTAAGTTACTGACATCTTTTGAGATGCTGTGAGTATCCTACAATGTACAGGACATCCCCTTTTAACAATTATCCAGTCCCAAATGAGGTTGAGCTCATTGTTAATTGTAACAATGCTTTTTGCAGGGGAGGACATGGGGTCAATTGTGTGTGTTCATGTGCAGATAATTATCCCATGCCCAGAGCACAAATATGGAATTTATCCTGCCTGTCAAAAGCAGAGTAATCCTGC
>NW_022103919.1:12455491-12469912 GCF_000313985.2 Echinops telfairi
CTCCCAGAAGAAAAGTGTAGGGAAAAAAATCTGGTGGCATCATTCTGCTATGCCCTGAAAAGTCGTTAGAGAGGATTGTGGGAAAAAAAAAAAAAAGAAAGAAAAAGAAAGGAAGGAAGAAGGAGCGGGTCATGGTGTAGGAACTAATATCCTTCCTCCCCAACTTAAGGAAACTTGATTTCTGTTTTCAGAGGTTGGGTTTGCCCTTAGGCGCTATGTGTAACAGGATGAGACGCTGCTCAGTCTTGCTCTGTCCTCCCAGTCGTTATGGCTGAGCCCAGGCTGGCACAATAATCGATCTCACCATCTTTGCAGCCACTAAGCCATTCTACCTTCTCTTGAGGATCTTTCTCTTTTTCGTTGACCCTCCAGAGGGGGCAGTAAATATTTCCTTGGCTAGCAGGCTTGTGAAGCTTTTTCATTCCTAACTTAAGAGAAGATGATAGAAGGGCTGGTTGTCCAGAACAGTAACAGCCAAGATTCTTACACCTTCAGGACTGGGTCAGCTAGAACAATGGCAGTTTTGATCTAGCTGATTTTAAAGTGCTCCCCATCTCGTTTGCTCCTCCTTACTGTCTGGTCAACCAGATGAAAATTGGGATATCTTTCACTTTTCTAAGGAACCCCTGTGGCACAGTGGGTTCTGCGTTTCATTGCCAACCAGAAGGTCAGTATGTGAGTCCACTTTTTCACGAGACAAAGATGAAGCGTTCTGCTCCACAAGGATTTACAGCCTCAGAAACCCAAACGGTTGAAATGAATTTCACCTTCACAGTTTAAACGTTTCAAACAGTTCCCTGTCATTGCATTTGGCAAAAAAGAATCTAAAGCTGATGTGATCCAGCCTCCTTCTCTAATTCAGGTCCTAATCTTGCCCCTTGGTGTGTGGCAATCCACACCACCCTTTTTAAAAAAAGCAAAACCTTTTTTATTGTAAATTCAGCAAAGGTTTTCAGGGCAGATGGTTAGTTCTAAATTCAACAGTTCAGACACATTTTGTTTCCACTCATCCATTGTAATCCTTGTAATATACCACTTCCTCAATATTCCACTTCCTCTTTATTTCCTGTTTCCATCCCTCTGGCAGAGCGGTTACACATTGGGCTGCTAACTGCAAGGTCAGTTGTTTGAAACCACCAGGTACTCCCTGGGAGAAAGATGAGGCTCTCTACTCCCGTGAAGAGTTGACAGTCTGGAAACCCACAGAGGATGTTCTGTCCTGTCCTAGAGGGTCACGATGAGTCAGGAATGGACGCCACGGCAGTGAGTTTCTTTCCTAGTCCTCCGTACCATGTGCTCAATCATAACACCAACTGTGAGGACGGGGCTGGACTGGGCAGTGAAGAGTCCGAACTTACGCAGCAGCACCCAGCAACCACCACCATCGATCAGATACCAGACTGCAGCGAGCTGCTCACAGGTGGTCAACGCTGGTTTGAACACTGCCAACTCATTTACTAGGCCGTAGTTCTTGTCTTCTGAAATAATGTCCAAATGATTTCAGTGCATTTAATTTCTGAAATAAAATTAGCGATGGATTGAACAAGTGCTGGCCTGAAGGTTTTTTTTTTTCTTTTTTGAATAACTTCTATCCAATTTCTCCAGCTGCTTCCACAAAGGCCAATTTGCTACATAATTTGTGCAAAAAGAATTAGCTATACAAATGAGTAACATGAAGAAAAATGTCAGGGTAGCACATTAATCTTTACCAGGAAGCAGACTACGTTTATAGTATTTAAAATGAATTTGTATTTAAAAAATTAATTAAAATTTAGTTTCAGCATTTCAGGTGGGCATCTCCTTAGTCCTTCCTGGGATTGTACTTTAACATGTAATCATTGAAGTAGCTGTTTTATAGTAAGACAACCTGTTGATGTGGACTTTCTGCAGCACAAGTGTAAGTCTTCGTGCTACTGTTTACTAACCAAACCTCAATGTTGTGACCTATGAGGCTAGAATAACAATATGTGACCTCAGCGTTATTGTCAGCATTGCATACATAATGCACGAAACAACAACCTGATATACAAATATTAGGTTTTCCAAACATCAAAGACGTGAAATACAGTGAACCCTCGCCACTTCGCGCTTCGACTTCCGCGGCTTTACTGTATCGCGGTTTTTGCATAACAGCACCCACTGCCTACACCTGCTCCTTCAGAGGAAAAAGACTGCGACCCACCTGTAGAGTACATCCCTTAAGTCGTTTCATAGGCTATTGATTACAGTATTTGTAAGAACTATGTATAATAATATTGTATGTGATATATGTAATACTGTAAACTAGATGCCATAAATAATATAATAAATAATAAATGATAATTGTAACGTCCAAAATGTTTTACTGTATTTTCCCTTTTTCATTTAATAAATTGGGTAATACGAGTGTAATGGTGACTAAAGGGTGTTTTTTCATGTCCTCTATGCTCTAACTACGAAAATATTTGATTTACAAATAAGGAATCCTACTTCGCAGAATTTCATTTATCACGGTGGGATCTAGAACCGATTAACCGCGATAAACGAGGGTTCACTGTATCACCATTTGGGACTTGCTCTTTGAACCAAATACTGCTTACACATCTCTGGCCTTCCTTGTAACTTGAGCATTTGATGAGTGTCTTTTCCTTGACACGGACGTTTCTGTGAACATTGTCTCCCACTGGGCCGGATCTTTTCATCTGAAGAGAAGATCAGTAAAACTAGACATTTATGCTACCAAAGAAAATCACACTTGGTAATGCAACATGGCTAGAGAAAATGAGAAAGAATAAGGTCTTACAAGAACCCCTTTTAAATCTATGTTGGCATAATACCGCCCCAGGACTTTCAAGTGTTATTTTCGCCAATTTTGGCCTCACAACTGGGAAATGTGCACCAGACCGTTGCTGCCCAGGCGTGACAATCTGAGAGACCTGGCAGGACTATGGAATTATAGGTAATTTCAGCTGTCTCTGTTGAACACTTGCTAGGGGTGGTACCAGTTCTTCTAAAGGGATTTCAAGCTTGGTAAAGCAGAAGGTGATTGAAAAAGAGGAAGACCCTTTTGGGGGATGAGTTGACGCAGTGGCTTTCACACAGTAACAATTAGGAAGATGGCACCAGATGGGGTTCTGTTCTGTTGTACATAGGGTCGCGATGAGTTAGCACCAACCTGCTGGCACCTACCAGCCAAAAAACCAAGAGAAGCAGAATGGTGTAGCTCATGGCCTCTGGAGCTTGACTGTGTGGATTCAGATGGTGTCTTACTAACCTTGGACAAAGTACTCTGTCTGAGTCTCAATTTCTTCACCTGCAAAATAGGAATGATAAAGCACCTTTGCCTAGGGGGATGGTAAGAATTAACTAACCTATAAAGCTGTACTTCTCAAACTTTCATATCTGTGTGAATGACCTAGGAATTCTGTTAAAAGAAATTTTTTGATTTAAAAGGTCTGGGTAAGGCCTGAGCTTATGTGTGTGTGTCTAACAACCCCCCAGGGACACCATTCTTGCTGGTCCACCAAGCACATCTTCAGTGGCATGACTCCTTAAGGCACAGAGAGTGCCTAGCACATTGTAGGCATTCAATATAAGTTCACTTTTCTCCACTGGGCGCTAAACCCTATGTTTTCACAAGTGTTGTCTTGGTTGATCCTTGTAACAGTCTTGCATCCCCCAAATAACAACAACCGCAAAACCCACTGCTGTAGGTCACTTCTGACCAATAGCAATCCTATAAAGCAGAACTGCCCCATAGCGGTTCCAGGGTTGTAAATCTTCATGAAAGCAAACTGCCACACCTTTCATAAGGTGACCAGATTTAAAGCGGGACACCATTGACGGGGGTGGGGGTGTTCTTAATTAAAAATTTGGTCTCTATGGACCAAATAGACCGTTCCCTAGCTTGTCGTGCATTCTTTCAAAAAAATCGGGACTTCTTTAAAACGCCAAAAATCGGGACTGTCCCGCCAAAGTGGGACGTCTGGTCACCTTACGTCTTGGAGCAGCTGATGGGTTTGAATTGCTGATATTTTAGCAGCCAAATGTTTTAATCACTGAGCCACAGGTCTCTTTCTCAAATGTGCAAGTAGTGTAGATACGTGATTGTTAGCATTGAATTTGCCACTGAAGCAAAATTTCTTGAGTCTTTGTACCCACCCCCTTTCTACATTTCAAGTGCTTCTTGATTCATGCATGAGAAGGGAACAAAAAACAGTGGACCCAAACCTTGCTTTCCTCGGTCAAATGTGGTGCGAGAGTTCTCCCTCCTGAGCAGGCTTCAGGAGAAAGTCATCGAGACTCACATTTCTTCCAGGTACATGATTTCTACTTTTCTCTAAAGTTAATTTAAAAAAATATATATATTCATTAAGAAAACAAAAGTACTACATAATTAGGAGTAAAGTGAATAGTATCCACAAATCCATTGTCCAAAGGCAGCAACAATCCACTGGCAACATAGATTCTGACACTTAGCAAGCACATCTATGACAGAATAAAATGACCCCATAGAGTTTCCTAGGTGTTTTTGTGCCACCATGGCACCTGGAAGAAGATACGGGAGAGGTTAGCCTGTCAATCAGGTCGCAGCTTGATGACCAACTTTGGAGGTGCACCCAACTGAGATATATGGCTCTCTGGGGGCCGGACCCGCTTTCTCTCTGCTTTCACTTCCTCTTGAGGAGCCACTGGAGACCCGTGGGAGCCCTGTGCTGCGGCCACCGCCACTGGGTCCACATAACTCTGCGTCCACCTGACCTGTGATCTTCCTGCATTCTGCACCATTGCATGTGACTGTGTGAGTCTGAAGAGGGATTTATGGACTAGTATTGGACTTATGGACTTGATCTAGACTGGGCTGGGGTGTTCGCTTGATATATCATTCCTTTTTGATATAAAGCTCTCTCTTACAAATATATGAGTGTCACTGGATTTGTTTCTCTAGTCAATCCAGCCTAACACACTAGGCTACACACTTTCTAGAAAGAGAATCCACACCTTTTGTCCACTGAGTGGACAGTTGATTCAAACTGCTTACGTTTAATTAGATATCAAGCTCTTAACCACTGCACCACTAGGGCTCAGTCTCTAGATGCATATATTTACATATATATAGATACAAACCTATATATACTCAACACTGTCAAGTTGATTCTGACTTATGGCAACCCTATAGGACAAAGTAGAATGGCTCCCTAGGGTTTCTGAGACTGTAAAGTAAAAATTAAGAGTGCAGACAGACTTAACCTTTCCTACATATTAAATATACATATTTTATCTATACTATCCAAATGTAACATAATCATGATTTTAATATGAGGGGATGGGGATATATGTATCTATATATACACATATACATGTACAGATATATTTAAAGTTTGTGGAAATATTCCATTATCTTAAAATCCATTTTTTTTTCCACAAAATATTTCAAAACCCTTCATATGTATTTTTTTTCTTACTCCCCGACTTTTTTCCGTCCTTTAAGATTTAACTCATTTTCTATTGCTATAGCAGCCTCGACTCCAAGCATGCTCTCTTAGAACTCACGGCTTAGAGTTCCCAAGGCTGAAATTAAGGTGTCTGGATTCTTGTCTGAAGGTCCTGGGCAATAATCCATTTCCAAGCATACTCAGATGGTTGGTATAACTTATTTCCTTGTGGTTATAGGTCCAAGATCCCCATTTTCTTGTTGGCTGTCAGCCAAGGGTTACTCTCAGCTCCGTGAGCTCCCTGTCAGAGTCTCTCTGAGTAGTGCTCTCATATTTAATCCAGCAAAATAACATGAAAACCTTCTTGGCTTTGTCGTTCTTTCTTCCTCACCGCAACAGGCTGGGAAGACTGCTGTTAAAGGGCTCAAGTGATTACTTGAAGCCCACCTGGATAATCTCCCTGGGGAAGAACTCAAAGGCAACTGGTTCATAACTGAATTACACCAGTGAAATATTGTTTACTCTACAATTTACCATCATCATAGGTCTAATATGGAGTGTGTTAGTCCGGGGTTGATTAGAGAAACAAATTCATAGACACTCATGTGTGTATAAGAAAGAGTTTTATATAAAAAGCAATTGTATAGTGAGAAGACATCCTAGCCCAGTCCAGAGCAAGTCCATAAATCCGATATAAGTCCATATGTCCAATATTAGTCTATAAATTCCTCATTAGACTCACACAGCAAATGCAATGATGCAGAATGTAGGAAGATCACAGGCCAGTCAGTAGAAGGTCTTGTGGATCTTCTGGAAGCATCTCAATGCTGGCATGCATCTCCATGTGTCTCTTCCAGCTCTCTGAGTGTCACAGTAGGACAGGGACGGCAGAGAGACTAGGCCTGACCTTCAGTGAGCTATTTGTCTCTGTTGCACCCCCAAATGAGGCCATCAAGCTGCTACCTGATTGACAGGCTAGACTCCACCCCTTCGCTCAAGTTGACAGGAGATTATGTAACTGCCACATGGGGGAATAGAGGTCACGGGGTCATCTGAGAATTCTGCCTCCTGTAGTTTAGACATGAAATTGCCCAGTATCTATTCTTTTGCAACCGGTTCTTTTCCTCCATGCATGCTGTAGAGTTGTTTCTGAGTAAATATAAATATGATCGGGTCATTTGAATGATCGCATAGTGATTCCTTAAGGAATTGTTCTCATCTATTTAATTCTTCCTCTACTGATGAATGCTTAGGTTGTTTCCATTTAAAAAATGACAAACAACATTGTTGTGAACATGTTGGTGCCTGTGATGAATTAGCTCTTTAAGATAACTTGCTTGTTGCAAAAGTTCCAGTCAAACAGTATATGCATTTGAAATATTGGTACTCTTTTCATTTGCCTTCTGCAAAAGGTGCATCCATTTATCGCTCTATAAACCGTGTATTAGAATACTGGTTTCTCTACACCCTGGCCTACATTGTATTCTAAAAACTCTTTTAATCATTGCTTAGCTAGTTAGATTTATTTTATGTCCTTTATTTATTTTCCATGCTTATCAGTGAGGTTGTGCTTCTTCTCATATGTTTATTATCCACACATATTTCTTTTGGGGGGTAATGATCGATTTCCATTAAAAGTCATTATTAGTCAGGGCTTCTGTCTAGGATAGCTTAAATAGAAATATATTTTGCTGGTAGATAGAGGTGCTCACAGAAATTTTGAGAAGGCAGGGGAACCCAAGCCAGGGGAAGGAGGGCTGGGAAATGAAATAAATCCAACAGTTCAGGACTATCCGTTAATGTTCTGTCACTGCCACCCTCGCCAAAACCCTCTGCCCCCCTTGTGGTTCTCGCTGTTCTCCTACGAATGTATTTTCAGTTGCTCTATCGGTTTGCATCAGTCTGTCAAGATCCAGCATTTTTAGTGGGAGTTTCAGTCATATGCTCTACTGTAACAATCAGTGGGCAAGAGCAAGATTATCTGGTCCCTTTGCCGTGTGGAGTGGGACATAGGGCTTACTTTTCACAGATATTTGCCCATATTAGAAGAGTGTTCAGATGCTGGATAGGCTCACCTGGAAAAACAAATGTCCTTTGTCTAATTTTTCTATTGCATCCCCAACCCCTGTCCTCCTTATGCACTCGTTAGAACACTTTCTATATTGGCAAGAGTAGCATTTTGTCCCCCATGTTTCTTTATTTTTTTAAGGTGTTATATTTTCCCCCAATAGTTTCATTGGCATACAATCCACATATCAGAGAAATGAACCCTTCAATCATTCAAGCATATCAAGGGGGGAATTGTACATTCACCACCACATCCATCCTAGAGCATTCCCTCCCCCATGGTGGATTCACCCCCAAAATGAGCTGTGCAGTCACCATCAGCTCCAGCGCTCCCTCCTATTTCATATATTTCATATGCCTTTCTTTCTTAAAAAAAAGAAAAATTCTTCTTTGTACTAGATGTTTTTGTGGCAAAGTAACACTTTAAGACAAGTGATCCTGACTAGCTCTTTCCTCCAAACTTGGATAAAGTGCACATGACATTGTTTCCTAACTCAATAAAACCTTCCGTGCTAGTCACTGCTCTCTTACCCAGGCAGCCTTCTATGGAGGACGGGGACGTGGTGCGCAAGTACATCCTCAGGTGATTTCTACCCGACAAGGTCACTTATACAAAGTGATCTGAAAATTCACCCAACAGATGTCTTTTTTGTGGACGTTGGAGATGAAGATGCACGCTGACGGCAGGAAGATGGGCAGTTCCAGCTCCGGCTGCAGTCCGGCATGCTGACTTATCTCTTCTGTGCTCCTGGAAGCCTGCAGCATGACTCAGCGCGGGAAGGACGGGGATTGAGGGTGGCTGTTGAGGCTGGGGAGGGATTTCTTGTTTCAGCTCGTATTTTTAAGTACCTTTTCAGTAAACCTCCGTAGCATAGGTGACTTGTGAGTGCCCACCCCACAGTGCGTTAAAGCAATTTCATCACTTTAAACTTCTTCCTGCTTTAAATCACTTAAAAGATATGGTGATATAACCTGACTTGTTTGGTTACATATCTCTTATATCAGACATTACAATCCGTTTCAGAACTTGTTAGGCTTTGCATCTGCCTACAAAGTTCTTCCTTGGTGCATTTCTTTACTAGCTCCCTTTGTACCAAGGAAAGCCTTCATTTTTTGCTAAAGTGACCCATAATCCTTCTTGCTGACCAGTCTTCCTTCAGTGGGGTTGAAATTCTCCCTTTTCCAGAAAGCCTGAGTGGAAGAATTTTAAAGCTCTGAAGAGATGTACTCAGACCATTTTTATGCCTGAGATGAAGAAATGAGTACGATGCCAAGAGAAACTAGCGTCTACCTAGACCCACAAAGACAGAGCAGGATCATAAAGAACCCCAGAACGTGTTTTCCAAAAGACACAGTGGGCAAGTAAAGCCATATTTCCAAATCAATACTTTCCAGAGCTCATGGAAAAAAAGAAAGCATATGTTCAGGGGAACATTATTTTCCAAATTTACTACTTACATTAAATTCAGTAAGTAGTCCCCTATGGTGCTCCAAGAAATTCCTAGTGAGTTCTCACCGGTTTTATTCTAATCTCAGCTATGGTAATCTTTTCTTCTCCATTTTTTGGTGGGGGTTGAGGGGGTGGGGCTCAGAAGAGACACACAAACCATCCCCCAGTCCAATCCCAACTATTTTCTGGGTTGGAAAGGTGCATGTCTCCATACTGGGTGAACACGTGAAGAGATTATTCCCTCACCCGTGAGTTGATCTCCGACGTATTAAACTCTGATGTCCCGTTGGGCACTAGAGTGAGACAATATGAGGAGCCAGCAATGAGGACCCATAGACAATTTGAAATCAGATGTCCCGATCTATGTTGAAATCTGATTTGATC
This sequence comes from Echinops telfairi, assembly GCF_000313985.2. Taxonomy (NCBI): domain Eukaryota; kingdom Metazoa; phylum Chordata; class Mammalia; order Afrosoricida; family Tenrecidae; genus Echinops; species Echinops telfairi. Next base: position 12,464,807 of record NW_022103919.1, read on the forward strand.
TTTTATTGGGTGGTTATGGAGGCACTCATCTAAGACGGCGGCTCCCAGGGGTGTTGTGTGCGCGCGGATATGGAGTTTTCATGCCACGAATTAATCCCAGAATGATTTCTTTTCTCAGCGTTACAGCAGTCCCCTTTCCCTACACATCGAGAATAATTGGACTCTTTGTTCAGTTTACTATGTCCCCTAAGAAAATGAGGCGAGGAGGGGGAGACGAGTAACTTCAGAAGGAATTCACAAAGGCAGGCTGGAGGAAATTTAATTTTAGCGGGGAAAATCAGTAGAACCCAACTCCTCCTCTGCTAATTAGGGAAGGTGACTCCTCTTTCAATTACAAGTAAGCACACTCTCTATTTTAGGTACACAACAGTAGAGGAATGGGCAGCTTTGAACGGTCTTTGGCTGGACTCTGTCACACTTCGCCAAAGCCAAAATGCTGCCGCATGCACTCTCTGTAATTTTAGTGCCATATTATTTGGTTATCTTGTCTCCCGTTTCAGATTTGGACTTTCAGCTTTTTATTTTAACATACAATTCCTATGGGATCCTCCATTTCCTAAATATGCTCCAAAATATGAGTTGTTAATCCTAAACCCTAAACATCTGGACGTGATCCCACTGGGGAACGGGTTTTCTTTGTTATGGCAATCACGCCACACTCAGACCACAAGAGTGGATTAGGCTTGAGAAAGACGCACAAAAGGGAAGAAAATACAAGCCACACAAAGTTCCATGAAACGCCAATGAACAGAACCCGAAAAGAGAGGAGAACCTACCCTCAGAACTGACCCACAGAGAAAATCTTTCCCTAGAACCAGTGCCCTGAATTTGGACTCTTAAAGCTCAAGGAAATAGATCTCTGTTCCTTAAAGTCACCCACTTTTGATGTTTCCCTTACAGCAAGACTAATGAACTAAGACACTCACCTTGTGGCAGCCACCTGCCCCCCACCTCCACCCCCAGCCCTTCTCTTTCTTTCTCTTTTTTTAAAAAATCATTTTATCGGGGCTCGCACAACTCTTATCACAATCCATCCATCCATCCATGTGTCAAGCACTTTTGTACATTTGTTTCCCTCATCATTCTCAAAACATTTGTTTTCTACTTGAGCCCTTGGTATTAGCTCCTCATTTTCCCCTCCCTCCCTGGCCCCCCATCCCCCATGAACCCTTGATAATTTATAAATTTTAGTATTTTGTCATATCTTACACTGTCTGACATCTCCCTTCACCCACTTTTCTGTTGTCTATCTCCCAAGGAGGAGGTTTTATGTAGATCCTTATAATCCGTTCCCCCTTTCTCCTCACCTTCCCTCCACCCTCCCGGTATCGCCACTCACACCCCTGGTCCTGAAGGGATCATCTGTCATGGATTTCCTGTGTTTCCAGTTCCTATCTGTACCAGTGTACATCCTCTGGTCCAGCTGGATTTGTAAGGTAGAACGGGATCATGATAGTTGGGGGGAGGAAGCATTCAAGAACTAGAGGAAAATTGTATGTTTCATCTTTGTACACTGCACTCTGACTGTCTCATCTCCTCCCTGCAGCCCTTCTGCAAGGGGATGTCCAGTTGCCTACAAAGGGGCCCTGGGTCCCCACCCCACACTCCCCCTCATTTACAACACTGATTTTTTTTTTTTTTGTCTTTGATGCCTGATCCCTGATCCCTTCGACACCTTGTGATCTCCCAGGCTGGTGTGCTTCTTCTATGTGGGCTTTGTTGTTTCTCAGTTAGATGGCCACTTGTTTATCTTCCAGCCTGTAGGACCCCAGACTCTATATCTTTTGATAGCCGGGCACCATCAATTCGGCAGTCTGAGATGCTCACCTTCCTGGCACAATCGCTGAAGACAACAGGTACACAAGCAAATGTGGTGAAGAAAGCCCTTCTCTTTCACACTACCACTCCTTCTTTGAATTGCAGTCTTATTTATTATCTCTTTTATCTTCCTGCTTGTTTTCCTCCCCTGTACAGTCTCTCTCTTTACAAACTGAAACCCTTACCCTCTGCCATCGAATGATCAAATACTTGCAATTTGCAAACACTTGGGAGTCATAATTATGTATACTTGTTTTCTTCATTTTGTGAATGTTCTGGGATACCAAAAGCATTTCTAGTGATGGTTGAATTGAACAACAAAAAAGTTCGAACCTTGGCTTCAAACACCCACTGATCCATCTCATTTAATAACAGTATCAAACGCCTAAAGGAACATAAAAGCAAGTGTGCGCTCGATTGCACCGTTTTCTTAAAGGTCTATTTCATCCTTGGTGGGTAGTGCATGGAACAGTTCAATACATTTAAACAATGTGTCGTTGACTGCCCCCGTGCAGTGTCGGTAACCCATAGATAACCAGTTGAACTAGAAATCAGTTAACAAGTCACTGTCTAAATATTTACAACACAGCTCTTGTTTAGATCATCCTTTGCTTTGATCACCGTCGGGAGGAGGAAAAGCCGGCTGGTCACACTGGCAAGGTATGAAAGCCAGATCTCTGATACTGTTCCCAGAGGTTTCTTCAGCTGGATTAAGCCATCAACTGCAAGGAAAGCCCAAGTTTGTGGCCCCCAGAAGTAATGTCTCCCTATCTACCAGTACAGGCCGTGTAAGCTTCCCATCAGGCCACAGAGTCAGGGTGCAGCCCACTCCAGTGGAACTAGCGCTGGTCACTGCTGCAGAAGTGGAATGTGGAATGCAACGGATGCTTAGCAGCCATGCCAAAATGAGTGCATGGGACACCTTAGGGACAAGCCAGGTTTACTGACATGTCAGGATACTTACAGACGTTTTGATAAATTCATCCTCCCAATTCTGTCCCATCATTGATTAGTGTGTAGCCAGAAGTCCCCAGGGCTGCAACCGGCTGTAAAGTTATTCCTTGTCCGCTTGGATTTGCCATGATCAAAGGTGAAATACAGCTTCAATTCGGAGCACCCCGGTTTGCACAAAAGTTTATGGATGGCCGAGACAGTCTAAAATCCATTTGCAGATGAAGCTTCCATTTCATTAACCAAGGATGTAGACAATTTTCCCTCAGGCAGAGAGTGGGATAAAGGAGATTATTGCTCTCCATCTGTCCTAGGGAGGGGCCATCTCTCTTAGGGGCTGTGTGTGTGTGTGTGTGTGTGTGTGTGTGTGTGTGTGTGTGTTGATGGAAGTCACTGTCCTGGGGAAAGCACAATGGGTCACATAGTCTCATTAGTCATGCCCTATTAGTCTTTCTCTAACTACCTTGGTCAGAAGGGCCTGGGCCAATCCTGTGAGCCCTTCTATCTCATGTAATGTATGTGTCCCCATCACCGTCCTGTTCCTGGGATGTACTGATCTGCCACCCATCATGAATTTACTTAACTAGCTTTCCGACTGGAAGCCTCAGATGCCATCTTGACCTTGTGTTAATGGCCTCCCTCATCTGGGTGATCTCTCTCTATCTTTGTGCTGTCTTGTTCTCTTTCAAAACTTAATAAATGTTCTCCTTAAATTATATTTGAGATCGTGGCATCTTTTGTACCCAGTAACCAGGTGCTGGGTAAACAGTAAGCCAGTCCTCATCGTCAAAGACGGCTGAATCATGGAATGTAGGTCCAGCAATATCAAAGCCAACATCACAGCCAACATTTACACACTCCCTCTTGTAAGAAGACTTGATTTTGCCACTTTTCTTTGCCATTTGGTGAGAAGGTGGGGTCACAAGTCAACTCTCAACCTTGGCAAACCTGGTCTTCAGTTATGATTTCTGTCCTGCAGTGTTATTATCTCATTTTTCGGTGAAAGTCAGACCAAACCCACGCCATCTATATTTGGTCTCCAAGGTCCCAGTGATTTTATTAGGTGAACCCAATGCTGAGAATTCCACACTACCGTCAGGAAAATCTGAATAGGGAATTTTAACCTTAGGACAAGAAACCTAACACACTGCCACACCCCATGTGCTTCCTCATTCCCAGAATGCACTCATCCTCCGACCCTTTACTAACAACCTTATTTGCAGTAGAAATCCCTGCCAATTGCCCTTCCGAGACTTTGATCTCTTTTGTGAACTTGCTTGCTTCTGGGAACTTGCTCACGAAGATAAAATATAAAAAGGTGTACCCATCTGACACTCGGGGCCCAGATCTTCTGAATGCTAGTTCCCCTGGGTCTCCAGTTAATCCATTTTCCCTCTTTCAAGTTCTCCAAGAGCTCCACCTGGTCTTTCCTGAGTCATGGTTTTGCTGCTACACCGCTACAAGACTTTGTTCTCACCAACCTACATCAAATCTTCTGTTAAGAGTATCTCTGACAGCTTTGCCAAGGTCAGCGTATGATGGAGGAATGCACGTTGACTGAGCACAACTCTCCCTAGGCCACCATGTTCCAACAGCAGGAAGGGGTGGTTTGGTTGTCTCTTGAGGGGCACCGCAGAGCAAAGGTGGGCTACTGCTAGCATGGCTGGAGGGTGAGCAGTGAAGGAGGCTGAAAATGTAGATTTGAGAAGCAGCTTATCCTTCCTCTTGGGGCCTCTGGAGAAGAAGGAAGCATTGGAGGGACAAACACTGAAATTGGGGTCTGGAAGCAGCAGGCATCCAGGGAGACCAAAAGGTTAACAGGCCAAGAGAAGACTGATTGCACATTTCAGCTCTGACAAGATCTGAGTCTGAGAGAGTTTCTCCAAATGGGAGGCAGTCACAACCAAAGCCAGACGGGACACAGTGTTATAATCTTTAAAAGAAAAAAGGATTTAACATGTACGTTAGTGCCTAAAACCAAAGCACCCCCAACCAGAGCCCTGGTTTCATTCAAAGCTGTAAAACAGTCCTAATGTCATCTGAATCCCCCACTTGTACTGTCTGACCACCAGCCTTCCAGAATGAAGTCCCAAGGAGACAGGGAGGGGCAGAAGCCCTGAGCAGCCCCCTTGGTTATGGGGGAAGGCATGGAGGAACAGGTGACTCGATAGATGAAGCAGGAACATACACAAAGAATAAGATAGGTAGACTTAGAGGAGTCTCCCTCAAGACTAAAACATGTAAGTAGGAGCCATCTCCTTTGTCCTCCCCAATTCTGGCCTGATGGGTCCGCAAAAGACCCCTTCCGTGTGAGCCTTCTGTGAGGGACTGTCTAAC
>NW_022103919.1:12470859-12472234 GCF_000313985.2 Echinops telfairi
ACCTCGGTGCTTTGGCTCTGGAAAGCTGCCCATAACTACTCCATCTGGAGTGTGGCACTCTTCAGAGATGCTTCCGCAGCAGCTCTGCCCACACTCCTTTCTATTGGTCTGTTCATCTAAGTTATCTACAGGCCATTAGCAACACGAAACACGGAACATGCATCTACATGGCACCCGTCATGCTGTCAATGTGCCCACCGCAGGGGGGATGCATAAGAAAATGTTTTAAATACATGCATGAGTTCAAGGATGATGTCTTTTAGGGCAGCAGAGCAATGGAAGTGTAAGTCCTTTCAACACCAGAACCAAGAACAAATTACTGCTACAGAGATGGAAACTTGCCCATTTGAACTCCAATTATGTTCGGGGGACTTCTCAGCCTTAAGGAGAGTTGTAGAGCACTGTAATATCAGCGGGTGGAGGAGGGAGAGGAGGAGGGAGATGCTGACCTTCCTAGAGCTGGGATAGGGCACAATACTAAATGAACACACCAGACAATGAGGAGAAACCATCCATCCACCCATGGAGATCAGGGAAACAAAAGAGGGCTGGGTAGACACCCTCCCTTCCCTCCTGTGCTGCTCCGGATCCCAGCCTGTTTGCATTCACAAAGGTTCTATATTTTGGGACCATTATGTTTTACCCCTCCCGCTCACTCCAGGATAATGGAATAAGGGTACAATACTGGGACAGGATCTGGCTTGTTCTGATCCGTGAGAACCACGCACAGAAGATGGGAGCAAGCCATGGGGCGCTGGACTTGGAAGAGTACTGGTGTGGAGCAGATGACTGCTGCTTTTGCTTATAGCCCTTTCTATGCGATTTGAGTTTCTGAAATTATACATGTGATTTACTTTGATAAACGAATTAAAATAATTATTTTTTCAAAACAACTATAGACGTTGGACAGCGATAGCAGTCCTGAGGCATGCAGAGAGCTAGGGGCAGTGTCTGAGTGAGAGTCACACATTGGAGAAAGGCTGGCTTATGGCTGCTTTCATTCTCTTAGATGTCACTGATGCCTTGGAAAAATGAGCTGGCCATGTCATGAAAGGAATGCTTGCCTAGCGGGTTCATCTGGATAGACTGGGTAGACTAGAGAAACAAATTCATGAACACGCATATGTGTATAAGAAAGATTTATATACAAATGGAATTGAACTTTGAGAAAATATCCCAACCCAGTCCAGTCCAAGGCCATATATATGATATTAGCCCATATGTCTGATATCAATCTATAAAGTCCTCCTCAGACTCACGAAACACATGCAGTGAAGCAAATGCAGGACCATCACAAGCCAGTGGGTAGAAAGTCTTTGGGTCCAGTGGCGTTGTAAGCATCTCAGTGTTGGCAGGGGTCTCTCTGTGGCTTCTC
>NW_022103919.1:12473471-12475273 GCF_000313985.2 Echinops telfairi
GTTTCTAACGTAATAACAGTGCTACTTAACAGGACCTGGCTCCTCCCTGTGACGAGGCTCTGTCCTAACTTGGTCTAGTCCTGCAGGCAGTACTGCACAGCCAAAAGGACCCAAGGAAGACTTCAGTAGGATTGATAACAGGCAGCTTAATAGAAGGGCTTAGTTTGTGGTATCATACCAACCTTTCTTTTAAGACAGACCCCCAACCCCTTCTTATCTCTGTGACCCTATATAAGTTAAAGATAGTTTTGGTGCCTCAATTTCTTCATCTGCTGTTTTTTTTCAAGTCATTGGTAATATTAATTTGAATGGGTTGTTGGGAGGGAGGGCACACCGATGTGATGTATAGAAAATAACCTGTAAGTCTTAAATAGAAGTTAAATACCAAGATTATGATATGTATCAGGGATGCAACTCTATACAAAAACTCAAAACTCACTCTCTTCAAGTTGATACTGATTCATAGCGACCTTATAGGACAGTGTTGGAGGGTCCCAGTGGGCTTATGGGACTGTAACCCCTGTGGGGGAGTAGAGAGCCCCATCTTTCTTCCAAGGAGCTGCTGGTGGTTTCCACTGCTGGCCTTGTGGTTAACAGCCTGATGTGTAACCACTAGGCCATCACTGTCTTATACATACTCTTAAATGTTCAACAACAACAAAATATGGCTTCTTTCCTTCGGTCGGTTTTTGTTTGGTCTGTTTACCCAGGAGCACCCTCCTGTTACCAACCTTCCTTGTAGATCCATGTGAATCCTACCAGATTAATTTAGTTCACAATTCTATTAAAAACAAAAGCAACAAACAATCAGACATAAAGGCTCGGTTTCTCAGGTAAATTCTGCTCTTTGGATAAAGTGCTTGCTCAGTTTTTCTGATTTCTGTGTTTTTCTCTGCCTTAGGTATCTAATGCTGCTCTAACAGAACCACCACAGCGAGGGGCTCTAACAGAGGTTTTAACACGGTCTCCCTCTTTTGGAGGCTAGAAGTCTGACTTCAAGGGAGCTGCTTCCAGGGGAAGATTTTCGATGTCTGCTGGCTCTGGAGGAAGGTTCTTATCCCTTTGAGTTTTTCTCTTGGGTGAGCTCCATGTTTCTTCGTATCTCTCTTTCTCTATCTCTGATCTAGAAGCTCTGGTGGTTTAGTGAGTGGTTACTTGTTGGGCTGCAATCTGCATGGTTGGCAGTTTGAAATCACCAACAGCTCCTTGAGAGAAAGACTGGGCTTTCTACTCCTGGAAACAGTTATGAAAACACGCAGGGGGTCACTATGAGTCAGCACTGACTCTATGGCAGAGAGAAACAGAGAGAGAGAGATCGATCTGATCTTATGGGTCCAAATTGATTCGATGGCAGTGAGTGCGATTTTTTGATCTACTTGCTTATTTAATCTCTTTTATATCTCAAAATGTTGCATCATTAACATAAACTGAGATAGCCATCCCTACATGGGATGATGACCAGAGGCATAGAGGTGAGGATTTATAACACATATTTTGAGTACAGAATTCAATCCCTAACACTCTCCCAGAGTCTGGTGCTCTGTGAGAGAAGGGGAAATGGGGGCTTTAAAGTCTCCTGATTCTTGCTGGTCTCCGCTGTGCCATGGTTGGTCCAGGTTGTCCCCTGGGCTGGTGGCCACTGAAGGGGACTGGGGTCGTCCGTGGATGTTCCACTAGTGTGTGCGATGGAGAAGTTTGCAGTTTGTTTGAATCATCTCTCAAAACTCACTGACCTTAAGTCAGGTCAGACTCCCAGTGACCCCATAGGACAGAGGGGACTGGCCCTGTGGGTTTCTGAGACC
>NW_022103919.1:12476642-12482083 GCF_000313985.2 Echinops telfairi
TCTTGTATAGTTCTCTGCTCTGGGCCCTCCTTTCTTTGACCAGTCAACCGATTCTTCCTCCGCTTTGCAGGATCTACAGCCAAACCGTCTCATAGGGGTTCTTTCTCAAACACAGGGTGTAGAGAGACTGGTCTTGCTCTGTTCTTCCACTAAAGGCTTTTCACACCGAGGGTTGCTTTGCTCTGCTTTGTTTTGTTAGGCAGCGTATCAAATCAAATCGAATCAAAGCAAAACAAAACAGCCATCGGCTGGCAAAAATAACCAGGCCAAGGGAGTTCTGGAGATTGAAGTCAGTACAAAGCGTCTCCCACACCACTGATCTCTGTTTATAGAGAGACCTCCTAGTCTCTCTTTAAACACCTAGCTATTTTTAAAAGGCAGGCTCCAGTATCTGGGCTTGAGGTTACTGAGAAACTACTGAAGTCTTAAGTAGAGAAAAAAAAAGCCATTCTTTTACCTGGTTTAGAAACGCAACTCCGTGGTAGCGATGTATGAGAAGGATTGAAAGGGGCAATTTGCAAGCAGGGCATCTGGTAAGAGTTCATGGGAGAAGCTGGATGCAAGAGAACAACCTGAACTCAGATCCTGGAAGTTACCGAATTTTAGGAGTCTCCTCTGGGCTACCAGGAGCCCCAGGGACATAGTGGATTATGAACTAGGGTGTTAACCAAAAGGTCAGCAGTTTGAAACTCCAACCTCTCCGAGGGAGAAAGACGAGGCTTTCTATTTCTGTAGAGTTGCAGTCTTGAAAACCCACAGGGACACTTCTACACAGTTCCATAAGGTCACTACGGAAGAGTTGCAATTAACTCAAGGACAGTGAGTTTTTTTAATCTCTTGGTTAGACTAACTTAGAGGACTTTTCTTTTACTATCCATCATAGTGCGCTATTCAATCCTTTCCTCTTTACAGGGATGTATTCAGTTGCAATTTGTTTGCAATTTATAATTACTTGTTTGCCTATCATCTGCTCCCTTGTTGATGCTGTTTCATTTGGCCAGGTCTCCTCCTTGTCTGGGACATAGCGGGTCTTCACACTCACCCGTGGAAGAAAGAGTAGACTTGAGAAAAAGGAAGGTTTTTTATCAGCTATATTTCAGGGATAGAGAAGGTGATCCTGGAGAAAGAAGAGAAGGTACAAGGGAATGGGGGATGATAATTGATGGTACTAAGTTCTGGAAAAGTTGGGGCAACCCTCCCCTCAAACAAACAAACAAACAAAAAACTCACTGTCATCCAGTTGATTACAACTCATAGTGACTTCATAGGACCGAGTGGAACTGCCCCTGTGGGTTTCTGAAACTGTGACTCTTTGTGGAAGTAGAAGTGTTAGGTAGGCCAGCATAGGACTGGGGTTTGTCCGTTAACGCATGCCCAGAGGGTCAAGCTAGGGGAACAAAGGAGTGGCACACCGCACATGTTCAGGGTTCCTGCCGGTAGGCAGGGGTGGGCGTGAACTTGAATTGGATCACCTAGCCAGGTGAATTCAATTCAGCCAATGGGGTCGACCAGGGGTCTTCCACCACGCCTCCCTGTGGAATCCTTGAAAAGGCAGAAGCCCAGAGGAGAGGAGATCTTAGGAAGAGGACAAGAACCGAGACGGGAGGACAAGAACTTAGAACGGAGGAGAAGGACCTAAACGGAGGAGGGAGAACTCAGGCGCAGAGAGCTTTGGCACGCGTTGCAGGACGCAGAGCCGCTTCCAGCTAGGCCGCGTGTCCGGAAGGAGCCCCTTGGGTGCCGTGTAAACCTGAAACTTCTTCTAACTTTCATAAAATTCACTTCGATCACGAACCAGGCTTCGGCGTGAATTCTTTCTCGCGCGGAGCCAAGGACCGAGGTATAAATCTAGCTCCAGAGAGATCTAACAGAAGGGCCTCATCTCTCTTTTGGGGAGGCTGGTGGTTTTGCATTACTGCTCTTGTGGTTAGCAACCCAAAGCATAACCCTATGCTGCTAGGGCTCGTCATTAGCAGGAGCGAGTCGGACATAGAACCCAGAGAAGGTCTTCTTTTCTTCTGATGTGGGAGCAGAGCAGTGGAGGGGTAAAGGTTGATTGGGTTTATGTCAGGGTAACCAGCCCCTAACACATCATCACGGGTCCGGGAGGCGCAATTGTGCAGCGATGATAAGTAAAGATTATAGTAAAGTCATAAAGAGCATGAGAGATAGAAGAGAGATGTAAATAATGGAGTCAGACACATTTCATGGTAGCTGCTCACCTCAGCCTCACTTGGTGGTCCACGTGGACAGAGAGGGAGAGATATTTATTGCTAATCAAGGCTTTTATATTCTCTGGGGATGTGCAAGCCCCCTAATTACACGTGAAGACATACATCACAGGAAAGGTTTGTGCTATAGGTAATACAGTAATGGGAGGAGGGGTGATCTAGGGGTATCCATGTAATAGGAAGGGGAGGTAATAGGAGTACACATGTGACAAGATGGGCGGTTCCTAGATTCAGGATGTTGGCCTAACTTTGGATGTCACTGAGCAGGTTTGACCTGTTCTCTGGCTCACTATAGAAACCATTATCAGTAGGGTGTAAACCCCACCTACAGGAACCTGACTAATAGTTGTAAGACTTTAGGAAGAAATACCCCATTGTCCTTAACAGCAGGGAGTGGGCCCTACCTGTGGTGGGACCAGACAGTAATCTGGCAACTGACTGCCTTCAGGGAGGTAACTTGACAATCATTTACCATTAGTCCAAGCAGTGTCCTAAGTCTAACATATATTTGGGGTAGAGGACTTAGGAGAAATCTTTCTGTTTCCCACAGGTTTATGGATAGGAAGATTGTCTTTATTTTCTAGAGTAGGGTGTCTGTGTGCGTGCGTGCATGCTCATGAAAGAGAAAGAGAGAGAGAATGTATGATAGGAAAAGAGCAAGATTAAAGTAAAGAGGGAGGAGGTGAAAAATCAAGAAAAGAAGCAGAGGAATAAGTAGACTTAGAAGGCAAAGGGGGAGAATAATTAGACCTGGGAAAAGTTAAGTGGAGACCAAGAGAAAGATGAGAAGGATGGAGAGGAAGAGAAAAGAAAACTCAAACGAGGAGGAGGAAGAGAGGAAGAATTATAATTAAAAGGTGGAGGAGAAGAACTAGAACCAGAATTGGAAGAAGGAGTGGGAGATGGAAGAGGCAAATAGACATACTAAGCGCTAAGGAGATGGTGAGAATTTAGCAAAGGAAAAAAATAAGTGGTTGCTGACCCAAAGTGCCTAACAATATTTCTGAGAAGGGGCTTCAGTTGAGGAGTAGTTTGCACAAACTAACCTACCCCCAAATCTGCTTGCTGAGTGACAGGGAAGTCGAAAACACAGGCGGGAGGGAGGGTGGACGGTGATGGGGATTTGCAGGAGGCCATCTCTCTTCTGGGTGAAACTTTTTGTCTCACTACAAGAAAGGGAAAGATTTCAGCACCTTGGCATAGGCTCAGGTGAATCAGCCCTCTCCCCAGCTGTCAAAGCAGCTTTATAATATGACGATATTATTAATTAGGACACTGATAGGAAAAGTGGTCACTAAGTAGTCCGGCTCTCTGCAGAAGGCGTCACCAAGGGCCTGGAGCCTCCCTTGTCCTAGATGTGTAAGGCAACCAGTCTATCTTTCAGAGAAATCTTTCTGGTATCCAAATAATTTTTCGCAACAGGCAATTGACTTCTCTAAGAGAACGGGCGCGACTTTAGCCTTCAACGGCTTTGGAGTTGCTTCTAGATTCTGGCAAGTAGTAACATTGTGATTTTGGAAAAATCACCTAGCCTTATAAAGATGGTTATGAAGATTAAAATAGGAGAAAGTGCTTGAAAGACAGAGGAATTAAATGAAACAATGTGTGTAAATCATAGAGCAAATTGCATAGCATGAAGTAGAATTCAAAAAAAATTTTTTTCTCCCTGTACCTCTCTCTTTTTCTTATTTTCCTTATATTCCCATAACCAGCTTTCAGTACTAGATTGCAAGATTCCTCAGGGAAGAAATGGCATCTTATCCATTAAAATATCCATTATTTTGATCAAAGTAATGCATGCAACTGAAACTTCCAAATAATACCAAAGGACAACTATTTTAGTTTCTTCCCACCCTTAGCCTCATTCTCCAAAGTTATACCTGATTATTAACAGTGTTGGATCTTTCCTGATGATGCTGGATCAAAATTGATACTTGCTCAGTTGACCTCCTTCTAGATCCAGCCTGAATTTATTCTGGGTGCAAGGCTCTCTTGCTTGTTCCATGACAAAAACTTCTTCCCTGGTGTTTTAAAGATCGATGGAGGGGTCCTTTTTTCTTGCTCATTGTTTGTATTTTGATCTTTATAGTACCATTGTCTTATCTTTAAGACTTCATTTTGGTTTTGTTCTTCATTGTTTCTGTTTGTGAAGCACAGAAGGAGTGATGCATAGAGATCATAAGTGATGCAAGGGTTTGTGGGAGATGTAGGGGGGATGGTGAGGGTGAGGAGATTCCGGGAGAAAACAATCAAGGTGGGAGGTGGAGTGAGCACTAGAATTGAATGTGATTTACACAACTCATTTTAAAGACCATTTAATCATAGGGGTGGGGGATGTTCTGAAATTGATTGTGGTAATGATTGTGCAATACTTCTTGAGATGGTTGAATTATTGAATTGTGTGATATGTGAATTTACTGTCAATAAAACTGTTAAAAAAAAACCCACGGTATTGGATCTCAATGATCCTGATGTCATCCCTTTTTATGTAAACAAACAAAAAAACCCACCAATATTTACACTACTATTTTGATTTAGCCATTAAAATGTGTGTGTTTCTATTTTAAAGCAAAAAGATCTTTTCACTCTGAAGATTCCTGAGTACTGGAACATTTTCTTCTTTTTTAATATTTCCCTTTTATGTTCATCTTTTATTGGATAATGGGAATTATATATCTAAAGATACTATCAGGCTCCTGCCAGTATCGTTTCTGTCACATTTTTTATTTTTGTAATTCCTTCCCACCCCTATTTTTCAAGTATTTCTTCACCTTTATCTTCCAACTTAAATTTTATTTTTAATAAACTTTTATTTTAGCGTAGTTTTGCAGGAACATTGCAAAAATAGCATGGTGTTAGCATTTGCCCCAGTCTTAGCTTTCCTGATACATAATGTCTGACATTAATATCGTACATTTGTCATCATTCCCAAAGCTCCCTCCTCTTGAGTCAACTTTGACTCATAGCAATGCCAAAGTACACATGTCCCTGTAGGTTTCTAATGCTGTAAAGTCTTTATGGGAATTGAGAGCCTCATCTTTATCCCACGGAGCAGCTGGTGGTTTAGAACTGCTCACCTTGTGGTTAGCAGCCCAATTCATAGCTCACCATGCCAACAGGGCTTCCTTTGTCATCATTCTTGAATCACTACTGGTGTACAAGGGGGTACCCCCCAAAACCGGAATTTCTTTTTAAGGCTATGTATTTATT
>NW_022103919.1:12483633-12488993 GCF_000313985.2 Echinops telfairi
TTTTTTTTTGTGGGGGGAGGTACCCCTAAAATTTTGTGTTTGCTTCAGCAGAGAGCTTGAGAGGGCAAGGGAGACCCTTGGTACAATGAATTTGCCCAAGAGCCTCAACATGCACTCAAATATGCTGGCTATCATAAGGGTGACCCTTCACCAGGCAATATTTCTTTCTGCTGCACATAAGGTTGCTATAAACGAGAGGCAACTACTTGACAACTCTACCTATCCATCATCTGTCATCTGTATATCAACCTCTATCTACCACATAACAAGCACTGTTCTAGGTACTCAGAATATTTAAGTGAATAAACAGATCAAGATCTCTGCCCTCATAGAACTTACATTCTAGCACAGGGAGGCAGACAGTACAAAATAAATAAGTCAGATAAAAGGGAAACGTGGGAAGGGTAAGGAGAACAAGATGTAGGCATGCGAGAAGCGGTCAAGGTAGGCTTCGGTGGGAAAGTGGAGAATGCAGCAAAGTCCTGAAGGACATGAAGGATTGGCCAAGCAGCTACCAAGGGTAGGGCAGAGGGCAGAGGCGAGAGCAAATGCCTGAGGACCAGAGAGCGCCTGATTGTTTTAAAAGACCCAAGAGGCCAGTCTAGCGGGAGAGGGTTGAATAAGGCAATTGTATAGATGAGAACCAAGATGTAATTGAATGGCTGACTCTTTGTAGGATTATTGTAAAAACGTGGGTTTTTCTCCGAGAGAGAAAGCCAGTGTACGGTCTTGAGCACAGTGCCTTGATCTAATTTAGGCTTTAAAAGCCTCACTCTAACTTCTGTGGAGAACAGAACCAGAATGTACCCACAGTGAACACAGTACATAGTACCTAGCTTCAGTCATGGTGTTTTATACATTTAGAAGTCTCTGCTACAAATACGGATCCCTCTGAGACAATTCTCTGTGTTACTGTAAAGGCAGGCACATACTATTATGCATTTGTCAAAACCCATCATACCATACAACATAAATTATGAATCCTAATATATGCTCTGGACTTTTGTTGGTAATAATGTACCCATATAGGCTGATCAACTGTAACAATTGATCACATTACACATTAGTGTAGGAGAAATCATGTGCACTGGGCAGAGGGCATATGGGAATGCACTTCACTTTCTGAACAAATTTTCCATAAAGCTAAAACGGCTCTCAAAAAAAATCAAGTATCTTATTAAAAAAAATATCTTACTTTAAAAAGTAGTAATCTTGGCTTGTGCTTGATCACTGACCCCTAACTGGAGGTCTAATTATGAGTAGTTACTATGTTCTGTCCTTCACCATCATGTAATCTAATTACATGGTCCCAGCGATCCTACTGTACTCTCAAATGTGCCGTAGTTGTCTTCAGAAGGTGTATGAAGTTTGATCTGTTTCACTCATCCATTTCCAGAAGCCCTGGTGACATAGGGCATTGTGCCCTGGAGTCCAGATTTACCAGTCTGTGCCCATAGCAACCATAGGGAGCACTTTTAGTCTGTCCTGGGTCTCTGGGTCAGAATTGACTAAATGGCTGTGGGTTTTGGCTTGGTGGATCATTACATTAGAAAATAATTGATAATTAGAAACACTGAAATGTACTGTAATGGATAATAATATGTCTTTAGTTTCTACCATATGCCAGATGTTATTCCTGAAGTACATTCACATGCGTAATCCTCTAAATTCAATGAGCTCATATATTAATCTTGTAATTTTTCAGTGGTAGAAGCCAGGTCCTAAGTAATAGTAAAAAGAGAAAGCAAGATTCAAACCCAGACAATTGATGGTACTATCTTACAATTTGCAATTAGCTTTGAAATAAGTGTTTATGTTAATGTCTGAATCAGAGTTTGTGACCTGTGATCTTATTCACACTACTCAATAGTATAGCCAGGAAACTTTGACCCCCCCAAACTGATCTCACTATGAAAAATTAGAGTAAGTCCCCCTCTATCTGGCCTCCATCCGAACTGGTCGTTAATTGGTTAATTAAACACACACATCCACAGTATAAAAAATAAATAAGATGCAAAAAAGTAAGTTAAAAAAATAAAAATTTGAACAAAACTAAAGCGGACATCTTCCCCAATCATTGAAGCGTTGCATTAGGTTTGCAGGAACGCTTCCCACGTGAAGTAGCCGCTCTTCTATAGATCAAGCATTTTGAAGACAATCGGGAAGACCTAAAATAAGGCCTCAAAGATGAATTGAAGGGAGACAGGTCAGCTCATATCTGGGCAACTATTTTTTGGGGGGGGCTGTTGCTAATGGGGTAATCTTCATAGATTTTCTCAAGGGATGCAGGGCAATGATTGGGGTTTATTAGAAAAGCATTTCTAGAAAATGGAAAACTATGTTGGTGCAAAAAGGCGAGGAAACTTGTGTCCAGCAGTTTTCTTCTCATCACACCAGCGCACCTGCTCACTCCTCAAGGGTAGCACATGCTGCCGCACAAAATCTTCACTAGGAAACCATACCTCATCCACCCTACAGGGATCGCGTTGCCCTTTCAGACTTCTTGTTGTTCCCCAAACTCAAGGGACATTTCAAAGGGGCACAATTTGACTCCCTTGGAGATGGCAACAGTGCCGTTTTGACATGATGCTGAATTGAGGAGCACGGAATTCTTTGGGGGGAGGATTAGCGCTGCCTTCAGAAGTGTGTCTGTGAAGATGGAGGCTATGTTGAGACACTATACATTCACATTCTGATATTTTTTATTTAACAAAGGCTTCTATGATTTTGTAGCAATACTTTTTGAGTCACATTTAATACGATCCCACCATTCAACGAGTGAGAACAATGTGACCTTGAAAGCATATCATCTGACAAGGTAAATTTATTCATAGGGAGGGAACAAATGTGACACTGGTCCAGTGCACTTTCCTACCTGAGAGTGTTCCGTTTTGTCTCTACTTCTTACAGTTACTTGAACAACCTTTCTCCCTTTCTAGTTCTGCTTTCCAATGATAGCCCAAAGAAGGAATTAGCTCATTTTAGACTAACATTGTTATCATCTAAAACATGTGGACGTGTTTCACACTGAGGTTTTCAAGTTAAAAGTAGATGAGCTGTTTTAGACAATGTCTAAAAATCACTAAGCTTTTGGATGAACACACATTAAAGCAAGTGAAGAGAAAAACCAAAAAACCGAGATGAAACAAGAAAACCCTAGCCCACAACAATGACCCCCACAACCATCGGATGTAGTTCTATGTAGTGAGTGCTAAAGATTTCTTTGCCTTTAATTAGTAGAGACAATGTCTTCATGAATCTATGCGATGTTGTTCATGTTGTTATTTCAGAATCTCCATTCTCTAAATGTATGTTGACGTTGTTGTCAGGTGCCGGGAAGTCTCTTCTGACATACAGAGACCCTGTGTGCCCCAGAGCAAAACACTGCCCAGTCCTGCATCATTCTCGCAATGGTTATGTTTGAGCGCTTTACTGCAGCCACTGTCAATTCACCTCTTCTTTTGTTTAATGATGAACCTCTCCTTGCCAAGCACCATGTCCTTTTCCTAAGACAGGTCCCTCCTGATAGCATGCCCAAAGTATCTGCAATGAAGTCTCTCCATCCTCGATTCTAAGGAGCCTTCTGGTTGTACTTCCAAGACAGATTTATTTGTTCTTTTACGACATAGTACTTGCTATCTAAAGAGATGCTTACAGACTCCATTTTATGTATACAAAATATATGAGGTGTCTATTAAGTGTAATGGAGTATGATTAAAATATAAATATAATTTTAAAATCTTGAATGAAGATGTTTAAATCACTGGTTTAAGCAATCAAAACCTAGTGTGTGGGTTTGTTTAATTTTTATCCTTTCCCCCACAATATGTGGGGTTTGTTGGGCTTGTTGCACCTGTGGGTATATAGTTTTAAAAAGATATAAAAGATAGACATCGCCCTCAAAACAATCTATTTATATATTTTAAAATGTGAATTATATAAAATTAATGTTCAAGTGTCTTCCAGAAAGATGGGAAGTAGGTACCAATTTTCTCCTATCTACATAGCCCAATACATTCACAGAGACTCTCGTTTGGTTATCTAGTGTTACTATGACAGAAATATGAATGGCTTTACCAACAGAATTCCCATGGATTAAGAAATCCAAGTTCAAGGCACCAACAAAAGAGGATGGCTTTGTCTCTGTGTCAGAGCTGGCTTGGGATTCCTAACTGAGTTCCACGCAGCTTAGCATCACTCTTCCCAGATCTCTGCCGCACTCACTTGTTCAATCTCTCTTATATCTCAAAAGAGATGGACTCAAGAACCACCCTACGCTCATCCGTCTCGTGAACAGAGCGAAGACATTCCATTCCCAAACGGGGCGATGACCATAGCTAGAGCTTATGATTTACAATGCAGATTTTGAGGGACACGATTCAATACATAACGGTTACAGACCAGAAGCAGCGTGAGAGAGAAAAGTGAAACACTAGAAAAACTGAACAGATACACAAAAGTAATTAAGAAACTGCCTTTTCCAGGTGTTTTGCCAAGATGCCTAAGGTCATGGTAAATAGTCAGGCCTCATGTAATCCTATTGAACACGTCTACTGCAGAAATAAGAATGGGTGATTTTACTTTGCAAAAAATTACTGGTTTATGTGGATGCATTCTCCATATATGTTTATAAAAATTGATTAAATATAACCTGATATTAAATCTAAAAAGGGAACTGGATAATCAGAACTAGATTCTGTATTCTCTTTAGCTTTTATTTTCTTTCTGTTAGGAAAAAAAAGTCTTGATTTGACAACAGCAAATGTGTACTTTTATTAAGTACCCTTCTACCTTGCATTGGGACCGTCTTTTGGAAATAATAAACTACTTTTAAACTTTACATCTCATGGAGAACTTCCCTCAAACAAACATGATGTGTGTTTAAATCATTTGAGATTGAGGGGTAAGTACATTACTTACCTTCTTGCTGGAAATTCTCATCCCATCTGGGAAGGAAGGAAGGAAGGAAGGAAGGAAGGAAGGAAGGAAGGAAGGAAGGAAGGATCAGGCTAGCACTGTTCTCAGGACCACTTGAGTAATTATTTTCAGAAACTAATAAACATAACTTCCATGATATTGTGTTCCACTGATGTTTTTCAAACTTGGGATTGAAAACAAAAAGTTTCCTCAGGTAGTCTCCCTTCATATTATCATTAAAAATTGGAATTCTCCCACGGATGCCAGAGCTGAGCCAGTTTTCTTCCTGGTCTAATTAGCCCCCAAGATGATAGCATTCCTTCCAAGAGTCTTGAATACACAGGCTAGTGGTTCCCAGATCTGTGACTCCAGGATTGGCCCCTTACCCATAAGTGAGAGTCAATTTTCATTAAGCAGTTGTGGTAGTCACCTAATCTGGTGTC
>NW_022103919.1:12489550-12501670 GCF_000313985.2 Echinops telfairi
GACCTTCATTAGGTGTTCTTTTTCTCATGTAGAGGAACCAGGTGTCCAATCCAGAAATTTCTGAGAAAGTATTCAGAAAGAATTATTCAACTGGATTGTTGCCGTTCAACAAAGATGATTGATTACCACATAGTTGAGATGTTTACCAGGTGTAAATGGAGTCATAAGGAGTCAGGAGCGGACGTGATAGCAGATATCGACAATGACAATAAGACGACACTCACCTTATTTAAGTGAGTCATTTGTTATACTTTGCACGAGTACAACCCAAAGGAACCCAATGAATAAATCCGCTGGTAGATGTCCTCAAACACTGATTTTGACATCCAACATTTGTGCTTGGCATACACAGGTCTCCTTGGATAAAGTATTTCAGAGTTTGTAACAAGAAAGTTTGATTGCTCCCAACCGCTGTCATCATGGGCCTGCCTCCGTCAGGCCTTCTTTTCCATTCTGACCTGGACTTTGTACATAGCTGTACATTGAAAATTCCAAGTTTTGGAAATGATTAATAAACAGCCACATCAAAGCGGCCAGCACAACAGATTTGATGTGATTAATTTAAGAAATATTTATAAAAAATTAAGTATCTATTCTCAATACACCACTTCATGCATAAATTTGCATTTTTCTTTTCAGAACTGGGAAATGAAGGAGGAGAAAACAACAAAAAAAGCAAGTGTTTCCTTGAGAAAGGTACCAAAATAAAAAAGTCGACAGGGGGCTTGGGCTAAGAAAAGAAGTGGAGAAAGAAAGAAAAGGATATATTTTCCACTTCCGCGAATTAAATCTAATCACAGCTGACAACTAACTATTGTGGGGTGAGTTTAGAGAGTCAGGGTGAAGGATTCACTCCTGATTAAATCAAGTACACACAGTACTAAAGGCACGAATGATAAAGCAAGCCCCATTAGATCGTTAAAATATAACAGGGATCCTCTTTCACAAATCGATGTATTTCATTTAGTCAGGGCTTGGCACTCTGAGAATACCCATCAGTAATCATTCTTCTCGCTTGCTCTTGATCTTTTGCTATGTTCTCCAGGGCCTGCGGTAAACTGGAGGTAGAACAATGAAGTCTTTCATGGGGAAGGAAAAAAAGAAAGGAAGCCTCTTTGGGTGCACAGGTGTCTCTCTCCTTCTGTCCATTTCAACCCAAAAGAAACAAAAGGAAAGGCTCAACCTTCTTGCCAGTGGTCAAAGGGTATTTTAGAACCAAAGGAAGAAATCCTTGAGAATGGCTTGTGTCTGTCTTCCCATTTACGTGTACCGGGTACTCCATGTGTTAAGCCTTCTCAGTGTCAAGGATTTAAGTTCAGAACAAACAAACTGAAGCACGGGCCGGCTGTCTTTTGAAAAGTAATGGCATTTGACTATGGTGATTGAGAACGCTTGACATTAGAGAGGCTTCTGTAAGAAGCAAAAGTAATCCTGGCATCATGGAGCATTTTGAATAGTTAGACAAAGGTAGACAAACCTCCCAAACTGGATCTTACTGGTTTACAAAATAATTTCATTGGATGAGCAGTGAGGTCTTGGAACTTCGGGGCCAGGAAAGCAGCCAAGTCAAAGACAAAGAGCTGTAGAGTTGAGTAGCCTACATTAAGTCAAGATTCCAGCCACCCCCTCTTTTTTCAGGAGGGCACCAAAGAAAAGCCCAAATATTTAAAAACAGAGTGGTATGCCCAAAAGATCGGAGTTGTATTACTTCTAATCCACAAACTACTTAGAACAGTGGTTCTCAACCTGTGGGTCGTGACCCCTTTGGGGGTCAAACTACCCTTTCATAGGGGTCACCTGATTCATAACAGTAGAAAAATGACAGTGATGAAGTAGCAACGAAAATAATTTTATGGTTGGGGGGTTCACCACAACATGAGGAACAGTATTAAAGGGTCACGGCATTAGGAAGGTTGAGTACCACTGACTTAGAAGGTAGGGATTCCAGAATTTTTGTCGCTGCTGTATTTTTGTTGTGGTGGTGGTTTTTTGTTTTTAAATCTTTTCATATGAGACCAAAACCAAAACTCTCATTGCTATTGGTTAGCTTCTGACTCACAGTAATTGTACAGAAGAGCAGAAATGCCCACAGGGTTTCCAAGGCCATAAAGCTGCATGGCACGGTGACTGCCAGAATTTTCTCCCAACGTGAGGCTGGTGCACTCAAGCAGCTGACTCTTAGGTTAGCGGCCAAAAACGTAGCCACGCTTGAAGCTAAACAAGTGGCCATCTAGCTCAGAAGCAACAAAGCTAAGGTGACCAGACATCCGCTTTTGGCGGGACAGTCCTGATTTTTAACAATTTTTCCTGTGTCCCACGGCATTAAAAAAGTCCCGATTTTTGGAAAGAACGCACGACAAGCTAGGGTATATGGTTTTCAGCTGCCAAGTGGCTATTTCGCCAGGATATGAGTTTTATCAATGGTGTCCCGCTTTTGTCCTGCTTTACCAATGTTAAAATCTGGTCACCTTAAACAAAGCCCACATGGAAGAAGCACACCAGCCTGTGTGACCACGAGGTGTCGAAGGGATCAGTTATCAGGCATCAAAGAACAAAAACTCATATCATTGTGTGCTCACCTCCATGATACGATCGCTGAAGACAAATGGGTACATAAGCAAATGTAGCAAAGAAAGCTGATGGTGCCCGGCTATCAAAAGATATAGCATCTGGTGTCTTAAAGACTTGAAGGTAAACAAGTGGCCATCTAGCTCAGAAGCAACAAAGCCCACATGGAAGAAGCACACCAGCCTGGGTGACCACGAGGTGTCGAAGGGATCAGTTATCAGGCATCAAAGAATAAAAATCATATTATTGTGAATGAGAGGAGTGCGGGGTGGGGACCCAAAGCCCATCTGTAGACAACTGGACACCCCTTGCAGAAGGGTTGCGAGGAGGAGAGGAGCCAGTGAAGGTGCAGTGTAGCATCGATGAAACATACAACTTTCCTCTAGTTCCTAAATTCTTCCTCTCCCCCTCCACCCACCTAATTCGACCTTACAAATCTGGCTAGACCAGAGGATGTACACTGATACAGATAGGAACTGGAAACACAGAGAATCCAGGGCAGATGATCCCTTCAGGACCAGTGGTGTGAGTGATGATATCGAGAGGGTGGAGGGAAGGTGGGGTAGAAAGGGGAACTGATTACAGGGATCTACATATAACCTCCTCCCTGGGAATGGACAACGGAAAAGTGGGTGAAGGGATATGTCGGACAGTGTAAGATATGACAAAATAATAAATTCTAAATTATCAAGGGAGGGGGGAGTGGAGAGGGAGGGGCAAAAATGAGGAGCTGATGCCAGGGCCTTAAGTGGAGAGCAAATGTTTTGAGAATGATGAGGGCAATGAATGTACAAATGTGCTTGACACAATGGATGTATGTATGGATAGTGATCACAGTTGTATGAGCTCCTAATAAAATGACCAAAAGACCCACAAACTTAGCTACAAGGACTCCTGCTTTTGCTCAGAAGGCACTGATTTAACATGTTCAAAAGGAGTGTTCTTTAATATTTACAATGATGGTGACTTGTGGTTCGACATTGGGCTGCTAACTGCAAGGGCAGCAATTCAAAACCACCAGCCACTTGATGGAAGAAAGGCCAGGCTGTCTGCTCTTATGCAAAGTTACAGTCTCAGAAACCCACCGGGGCAGTTCTTTTGATGAAGAGACTAGGGAGGGCCAGCAATGCAGTGGCTGATCACTGTGCTGCTAACAGAAAGGGCACTGTTACCAGCCATTACCAAGGAGAAAGATGCGTTAGTCTACTTTCATAACGAGTTAATTGTCTCAGAGACCCTATGGGCTAGTTTTAGTTTTTTTGTTTTTTGTGGGGAGCTAGTTATATTCTGTGGACTGGGTATCAGTCAGTTATGGTTTTCGATTTTTTGTCCTCTCTGTTTTTGTTTAACTAGTCTCTGTTCATCAGGAACTCATTTCATCCTCACTTAAACATGCGTAGGTGTTTCTAAAGAGACATTTTGTAAGAGACAAGTAGGCAATTTTCATCCAATTTCACTCATTGCACTCCAGAGCAAAAGCATTTAAGAATATTCAGTCATATAATCAAGATAGAATCAAATGGGTTTGAAATGAAAGATCAGTGCTGTGTGAATGAGTATACCCAAATAATGGCATTAGTTAGGAACAGCTTCATCTATTTTAACTGAGAACCATGCTGAGGGAGACAAGGACAATCTCCCCCTTGAAACTCCCTACCAACACTTCCAGTGATAACAGTTAAAACCAATTTTAATATTGTTGATTTACAAGCCACAATAAACTTGTTTGGCTGCTATCCCCCGGAGGTCTATTTCAATGGGAAAGCAAAGGGACTAGTCATAAAAATTCTCTTTGTTCTGAATTTAGTTGGAAAAGCAGAGAATCACTATAAAGACAGTTGTATTGGGGACATGCTAGATAATATCTTCTGGTACATTGTTAATGTTCGGTCAACTTTAAAGCACAAAACAATGGAAAGTTTTAATGTCTCTGTGTTTTAATATAACTAATATTTATTAGGTAATTACTATACAGAATGCATTAAGGTACATAGTGTAGGAATGTAAAAATGAATAACATGGCATCTTGAATATGACATATATATATGTCCTCTTTCACCCAAACCCATTAAAAGTATAACAAGTGTATTAGTCTAGGTACTTTGGAGAAACAAATCCACAGTGACTCATGTATAAGAGAGAGTTTTATGTAAAGAAAACGTGCATCACGAAAACATCCCAACCCAATGCTGCCCAAGCCCACAAGTCCAACATTAACCCATTAGCCCGACACCAATCCACAAAGTCTCCACCTCACAAAACAGAGGCAATGATGCCGACTGCAGGAGGAAAGCTGAGTCAGTGAACGAACAAGCATCTCTGCACTAGCAGGGTCTCCACACGGCTGCTCCAGCACCCAGGGCTGCATCGGGATAGGTCCATGTGGCTTCTCCTTGGGGATGTCTTGTAGGAAGTCAATCTTGCAAGCTGAAGCAGGGAACTGCTAAGGCAGCTGGGCCCGGTACAACCATCACAAAACAAGAGACCCGAGAACTAGAAAGGCGAAGCTTCACCACCCATTTATCCCTCCGCCTTTCAACCAGCCCCACATGTGATTATCGGCCAGGCTGGCACAATTAACTAACTCAACAAGGAATAAAAAGTTATAACAGGATTTGGGGGGAGGAGGGAAGCAATGGATGAAAGACAAAAATCTGAATTTCACATCCTTCAACTCATGTCCTTTGGACATGTGATGAGGAGAGACTAGTCGCTGATAAGAGAAACCATGCTTGGTAAATAAAGTAACTGCCAGTGCACAAGATGAAGGTGCTTGATGACCTGGATTGGCACAGAGTCTGCAACAACTTGAACTTGACAATAATTGTGAGGATAGTGCGAGACTGAGCAGTGTTTCCTTCTGCTACATACGGGGTCGCTCTGAGTTGGAACCAACTGGACAGGCACCTGACAACCATATTCATAGATTTTAATCTTTTGCAGATGAAACGAACTCACAATAGCTTCCTACCACACATCTAAATAGGATTTAGTTTATGACATTGAGAAGGATGAGATATCAGTTTGAAAAAAGTCCCGATCAGAGCATCATGAATTCTTCTAAATTGTCTTTTCTTTTTTTCACCCCTTTGGATTCTGCTAAAATTGAAGCACAACAAATATCGAATGTATAGTGAAACTTCGGTGGAAGAATGGTGAAATTACTGATGTTTTACTAAAGGTTATGGAGACAGTCCCCCCAACGTTAGCAGTTTGCTGATGGAAAGCTCATTTTAAGAAGGGATAACATGATGTTGAAAGTGAAAATTACAAATTCAAACCATCCACATTAATTCTTGATGAAAAATTAATCTTACTTATACCCCAATTGAAGAGGACTAACAATTAACAGCAAAAACAATAGCTAATACCATAGATATCTCCATTGTTTCAGTTTATGAAATTTATAACAATTTTATTGGCATATAATTCATATATCATACAATTCAGTGGTTTAAATATATTAAAGAGAGCTGTGCATTCATCGCCACAATCCATTTTAGAACATTTTCTTCATTCTTGTATCTATTATTATTAGCTCTACTTTCCCCTCCAACTTCCTTAACAAATTAATAACCCTAAGATATTAATAATCTACTTTCTATCTCTATAGATTTACTTATCTTAAGTTCCTATAAAGAAAATAATTTTAAAAAGTAACAACAGAATAAAATATAGAAAACCCTCAATCCAAAAGATAAAAGAAGGTAATGGAAACTAGAACAAGTTAGAAATGGGTCCAAAGGAAATACAAATGGGAAGATGCTAAATTTTAACTTAATTATGTCTGCAGTAATCTACTTTTCAATGCATTCTGTCTGTGGACAAGACTATTAACACCCTGGGTCAATGGACTGAGGAACTTCAGTGGAAGCTTTGTTTGTGTGGGGGCTCTGTAAATGTTTATTAGATTTTCACTATGTCATTTCATAACCTTCTGCAAACCTGGTGCTCAGAATTTAAACTCTAATACAGTCTCCACCCCTGATCTTGGGTTTTATTGTTAATAACCCTTTGATCACACTGATTGGTAGGCTTCTTCCCTGTGGTCTTACTAGCTTGCAAAATTTTGACTGAAAAACTAAAATTGAGCAGAATTTCTGTTCAATGAGTGCCCAAACTGTAGCAACAGATTACCTACAAACAAAAGTGGAATTTCAATGGAAATTTCAAATAAGTGGGATCAAGATCTTGAAGCATTTACTTAAAGGATTGCAACCAGTATAATCCTGAAGACAGTTGCCAATAGGTAGAAAAGATCCCGTCGAAGCAAGAGCAGATCAAGAACAAGGATTCAAGAACAAACATCATAGGAATAATGTTTTTGATGCTCAAGGCATTTTGCTTTGTGACTCTCTGGAAGGTCAAAGAACAATAACATGCTAATTATGAGACTGTTTTGAGAAAATGACCAAAACCTTTAGCAGAAAAACGGCTGGGAAAGCATTATCAAAGTGTCATTTTCCATCACAAAACTGGTCGTGCTCTTTGCTCCCATCAAACAAGAAAGTTTTATGAAATTTCCAATAGAAAATCATTAGGCATCCACCATACAATCCTGATCAGACACTTTCTCACGTCTCTTTGTTCCCTCATCTTAAAAAATCTTTAAAGGGCACCTGTTGTTTTTTAGTTAATAACGTAAAACAGACTTCATTGACATGGTTAAATTCCCAGGACCCTCAGTTCTTCAGAAAGGGGCTAAATAGCTGGTGTCACTTATAAAAGAGTCTTGAACTTGATGGAGCTTATGTGGTGAAATAAAGTTTATATTTTTAATTCTATTTTTCACAAAGTTTTAGAAGTCCCCCTGTATAAATAAATAAATGAGACCCAGAGACAAATCTCTCATATCAAAGAATCATAAATACTTAATGTAACTACCCTGCCCTCAATGAGGTGGACCATAATAACTCCCTGCTCCTTAAGGGCTGACTATGTGTAGTGACTTCTTGTGAAAGAATACATTATGAAAGTAGGAGGAAAAGGAGAAATGTTACAGTAGAGACACTGAGAAACACTATGTGGGGTCATGAAATAATTGATTTGGCTCTTC
Organism: Echinops telfairi; assembly: GCF_000313985.2. Classification (NCBI taxonomy): domain Eukaryota; kingdom Metazoa; phylum Chordata; class Mammalia; order Afrosoricida; family Tenrecidae; genus Echinops; species Echinops telfairi. The sequence goes on from NW_022103919.1 coordinate 12,497,175, forward strand.
TAGCCACAGTCTTTGGCTCACTAAATGACCACGCATGAGACCATGCAACTAGGCATATGGAACTGCAATGGGTCAATTTTGCCATCCTGCTGGGTTTAAAATGAGCCAGCTCAGAAGCTGAAGCAGGGGATCTCACTGCCATCAAGAAAGGAGAGCCAGACATAGAGCATGTCTTTGGCCCCAAGATTTCTGCACTATGAAACTCCTTGACCCAGAAGACAAAGCTGTGACACCAGAGAATTGGTGGAGAGGTGGTGACAGCAGAGGTAGCAGCACTAAGAGCATTCTTAGCCCACTGAATGAGTAAAATTTGTTCCCTTATTTGTGGAGTAGGGTCTCCCCAGGCCCTTAATCAGGGTACCTAAATTTGTCACAGGAGCTAGAGCTAAGTACCTTTGAACTAAGACTTATGTAAGGTGGAATAGAATGCCTTTCTGGTGTTTATAGGAAGTGCTCCACGGAGATTTATCACATTTCCTGGGCAGGGTAGAAGTCAAGAGGTCCTGGGGTGGGGAGACTGAAAACCAAAAAGAGAGGAATGCCTGTGGGCATGGCTGAGAAGAGGTGATCCTAACCAAGAAACTATATCCTGAACCTTCCTGAATCTGATTTGAGATCTGATAATTGCTCTTATAAATAACATAATGATGAATATTGTCTGTGAGTTCTGTGTGTCCAATAAATTATCAAACCCGTTAGAGAAGTAGAGAGTACCTTGGGAGAGATGTTAGAAATGGTTCTTCTTCTTCTTTTTTAACCTATTTAGTTATTTTTATCTTTTTTTCCTTTTGGGTGCCTATCTATTGAAGACAAAAGGATAAACAAGAATAACAAGGGCACTAACACAAACGGTGAGGATGGTGTAGCATTCCTGGTCCTGTTTGACCATTTGAAATGTATCTGAGAGGAACTATGGAGAAGGGAATGACCGGTAATCATGATGGTTGGGTAAGAGGAAAGAAAAAAGAAAAAGAGGAAGGTAGAAGAAAGAAAAAAAAAATATATATAAGGATAAACATATGTATATATGTAAATATATAACTACAAAAAGATAAGTGTATTTGTCCACGTACATATACATATATGTAAATATAACAAGGAAGTAGATGGACTTTGGCGTGTACTCAAATCTTATTTCAGTACAAGAATGGCTTGCTCTAGTAATTTGGCACTATATGATACTCACTTTCCCAACATGATCACACAATCGCTGAAGACAAAATGGGTGCATAAGGCAAATGTGGTGAAAATAACTGATGGTGCCCGGCTATTGAAAGATATAGTGCCTGGGGTCTTAAAGGCTTGAAGTCAAATAAGCGGCCATCTACCAGGGATGCAACAAAGCCCACATGGAAGAAGCACACAAGCCTGTGTGTTCATGGAGCTGTTGATGGGAATAGGTATCAGAAGTAAAAAACAAAAACAAGCAATCGAATAGATGCGAAGGAGTGTGGACAGAGTCGAGGTCCAAAACCTGCCTGAAAGATAACTGGTCACTCCCTCACAGAAGGGTCACATGGAAGGGATGCTTAGTCCAGGATATAGTTTAGCACTGATGAAACATACAACTATCTCCTCCACTCACTGTTATGGTTCTTGTCTTACCTCATTAATCTAGTTGGACATGAGTATGCCCATGTGTATAACTAAGATTTTTTGATGCATGAAAGCCAAGCTAGATAACCCTTCAGAAACAGTAACGGGAGTAATTATTCCCTGAGGGTATGGGAAGGGGATGGGGAGGAGGAAGGGGGAGCTGATAGCAATGATGAATGCATAAAACAGTCCAGGGGAACAAATAACAGAATTGTAGGTGAATGGATATATTGGACGCTGCAAGACACACATAATAATAATTTGAATAATAAATTATAACATTACAACAATGGCTCCTGAGGTGGGTAGAGTGGGGATAAAGGGGAGCTGATATCAAGGAGTTCAAGAAGAATGAAAATGTTTTGAAGCAGATGGTGGCGGCAATTGCATAATCATATATGATCTAATTACAAATTGTTACAATATCTGTAAGAAGCCAAGTGGTCAAAAGTGGCACACTCCACTTTTTATGAGAAAATGCGGGCCATCTGCTGGTGGACAGGAATGAAGTGGTCGTGTAAGGAGAGATAAAGCAAGCCTTCTCACTGCATAGATAATGAGTCCCCTGCACACTAGAATGACCTCAAACAGCTAAGGAGCCACTGGGCGTGTAAATAGCTAATTGACCAACGGCTGACAGGAAGGTTGGCAGTTCAGTTCTCTGAGAGGCATTGTGGAACACAGGCTTTGTGATCTACTACTGAAAAGTCAGCCCCTACACAGTTCTCTGATATGGTGGGGCTTGCCATGAGTTGGGGTCTACTCCATGGGTTTGGTTTGGTTGGTTTTGACCTGGCAAGAACTTGATGTTGCACTGGATTCCCCTACCCCACCCCACTTGTGAAGTCAGAAGTCAGATGCCACTTCCCTATCTTCCTTACATACTTCCACAGCCAGGAGTTCTAAGCTAACATCAAAGCGATAAATTGGATTGATATTACATACCCTTGGCATGATATGATGAGAATGGAGATTTACCTCTATGGCATTACTCTTAACTCCCCCTAACTCCTATTTAATCAGGAGGAAACAATGGCTAACAAGTGCTAGTGGAGTTGTGGTTGTTAGGTGCTATTGTGATGGTTCCAACTCACAGTGACCTTAGGCACAACAGCACAAAACACTGCCTAGTCCTGCACCATATTCACAATTGTTCTTATGTTTGAGCCCACTGTTGCAACCAGTGTCAATCCATCTTGTTAATGGGCCTTCCTCTTTTTCGCTGCGCCTCTACTTTATCAAGTATGATGTCCATCTCCAGGGAATAGTCTCTCCTGACATGTCTGAACTGGGTGAGACTAAGTCTCAATATCCTTGCCTCTATGTCAATGGAGCATTCTGGCCATATTTCTTCCAAGACAGATTTGTAAGTTCTCTTGTTTGTTCATGGAACTTCCAATATTCTTATCCAGCACCACAATTAAAACACATCCATTTTTCTTTGGGTTTCCTTGTTCAATGTCCAACTTTCACATGCAATGCAAACAGGATACAATATGAGGCAATGGAAAATACCATGGCTTGGGTCAGGCACACCTTAGTCCTCAAAGTAAAATCCTTGCTTTTCATCACTCTTTACAGGTCTTGTGAAGCAGACTTACCCAATGCTCTCTTGACTGCTGCACTGATTGTGAATCCAAGCCAGACAGCATCCTTAACAATGTTAACCTTTTCTCCATTTATCATGATGGTATCTGTTGGACCGGTTGTGATGATTCTGGTCTTCTTAACATTGAGCTGTCATCCATACTGAAGGCTGCAGTCCTTGATCTTCAACAGCAAGTACTTCTAGCCCTCTTCACTTTCAGCAAGCAAAGTTGTGTCATCTGTATATTACAGGTTATAATAAACCTTCCTCCAATCCCAATGCTGCATTCTTCTTCATATAATGCAGTTTCTCTAATTATTTGCTCAGCGAATAGAGTAGCACTCTACAATATATCTGACCAGCACACCTCAAAATTATCAGGACTATAAAAAGAAAACAAAAAAACGGCTGAGAAACTGGAACAGCCAAGAGGAACTGAAAAAGACGTGATGAGTAGATGGAATATGATAACCTAGATGGTATCCTGCAACATAAAAAGGGAAATCAGGTAAAAACTAAGAAAATCTGAATGAAGTATGAACTTTAACTCATAGTAATAATACCAGGAAGATAGCCAAACCTTTCTTTTTTCTATATCTTGAAGCTTGGTTGAAATCTGTCCACTGTAGGTGACCCTGTTGGTATTTGAAATCTGGTGACATGCCTTTCAGCAACATGTAAGTCACCAAAGTATGACAAACTTGGAAATGGGTGGTGTTGGCCCATGTAGGCCCTCAGCAGGTCTTGGGAGAATGCACGAATGAGCAAATGAATGGGAGACCCAACTGCATGAAAACAATCCTAGGCATTTTTTTACCCTGGGATTAAAAAAACATTTTTTTGGCCAAGTGCTGAAACAGAAAATATAATCAATGTCGGGGGATTTATTGATTAGAACAAGGATGCTTTTAGGCTAGAATGAACAGAAAATGATTCAGGGACAATGTGGGGTATGAGATAAGTGTTGAAGGAAGCTAGCTCTTAGAGAAGCAGAGAGAAATAAATTCACGTCAGGGCAGAACGATGATGGTGTTCATTCAAGCACTAAAGAGTAAGATAAAAAGTCAAAAAAGCTGGAAGTCAAGGAAAGGAGCACATCAAATCCAGGTCAGCATTCCAGGCAGTGGCAACAAAAGAAAGCCCTGGAGCTACGGTGTCCTTGAAGATCAGACACCCCATTCAACCAGGAAGTGTCTTAGCCCTAGGAATGGGCACTCTCAGACCTGAAGACTTGCTCTGAAATATGTCATTGTCCAAGCCCTTGGCAGATTATGACAACCTTGGAGAGATCATTATATGAATTTAAGAGTAC
>NW_022103919.1:12502505-12508585 GCF_000313985.2 Echinops telfairi
CATTGGTTTTGATGTGTTTTATTTGCTTGCTTGTTTGCTTTTATAAGAATATATTTTGGATAAGCTTATCTATTGAATAGAAAGATGAGGGCTTCTATTCGCATAAAGAGTTACAGTCTTGGAAACCCAGAGGCAGTTCTGCCCTGCCACATAGGGTTGCTATGAGTCAGAATTGATTTGATGGCAGTGAATTTGGTTTGGTTAACAATGTCTGCTTATTGCATGGAAGGGTAATGTTACTCTCAAACAAAAAATTAAATAAATGTAAGGAACATGGGACTCTAGTGTATTCCCTTTTGCCAGCGAGGTGTCCATATCAAAATCACCTAGATGATTCCCTGTTCTGTGGAAGAGAGCACAGTTTGAAATACTTCCTTTCCCTCAGTACTAGCATGCCCTGGGTGATACTGCCTTAAATTTAGGTTCACTCAGGCAAGGAGATGCAGAGAACTGTGCGCAAGACCCAGATGATCCAGATGATAAACATGTCTTTGCTTCAAGTCTATGACAGATGGGCAAACAGCCATTAAGCCTCTCCCTCTTCCCTTCACCCTTTGTCTCCTGTTTGGTTTAACGATTAACTAATGACTCCCAGCTATGAAACACTCTTTTAACCCTTGCAGTGTCAAGCACCTTCACACTGCATTCAGTTTTAGTATTGAAGATTTGTAAGTTACTTCCCTTCCTTTTTCATGCAATTGCTGTTTACATACTATTGATTTTCATCAGGAAGATATAGCTCTCTATGTATAAAATAATAAGTATACTATAATAATTTAAAATTACTCAGATCTTTGGAGAATGTACACTAATCAAAGTTCTAATTTAAGAGCTTCATTACATACTCAAGGTACCTTCAAACATTTTATGGAAAAATTCCGTTATCTTTTAATTTCATTGTTCCCTGAATTTTTTGTTTATTTCTTTACTGCCCTTCCCACCAGCCCCACAGGCGGACTTTGAAGCTCAGCCAATTGACTCTGTTTTCCAATGAATAAGGGGACCAGGTGGTACTGTGAATTAGACGTTGGGCTGTTAACCACAAGATCAGCAGTTCAAACCCATCAGCTTCGTCAAGAGAGGAAGACGAGACTGTCTGCTAGTGTGAGGGTTTGCAGTCTTGGGTGTCTCAGGGTTGATATGAGTCCAAACAGACTTGAATGCACAGGCTTGGTTTTGGTGTTTTTCAGTGTGTTTGTGGTCTTCTGACTGGATGGGGGAGGGAAGGAGGAAGGGAAGAAAGAGGCTGATACCAAGGCCTCAGTCAGAAAGAAAATGTTTGGAAAATGATGATGGCAACATGTGTACAAATGTGTGTGATACAATTGATATATGGCTTATTATAAGAGCTGTAAGAACCCCCAATTAAATGATTTATTTTTTAAAAAGTCACCAGAAGGGCTTAGTGATAGATTCTTATGTCTCACCCATGAAGACCTAGAAACACATTCTTTTTTTTAATGAAATAATCACTTTATTAGGGGCTCATACAACTCATCACAATCTGTGCATACATCATTTGTGTCCAGCACATTAGTACGTATGTTGACTTCATCATTCTTACAACACCGCTTTTCACTTCAGCCCTTGGTGTCAACTCATTTCCCCCCTCCCTCCCCGCTCCCCCCTCCCCTCAATCCCCTGATAATTTATAAATTATTATTTTATCATATCTTACCCCATCCCACGTCTCCCTCACCCACTTCTCCGCTGTCCATCCCCCAGGGAGGAGGCCACATGTAGACCTTGTCCTCTGCTCCCCCTTTCTCCCTCTCCTTCCCTCCACCCTCCCGTCATCACCACTCTCTCCACTGGTCCTGGGGTGTTCATCTGTCCTGGGTTCATTGTATTTCCAGTGCAGAGTGGGGACCCAGGGCCCATCCGGGGGAAATTGGACATCCCCTTGCAGAAGGTCTGCGGGGAGGTGAGGAGCAAATCGGAATGCAGTGTAGTAACGATGAAATATGCAATTTTCCTCTAGTTCTTAAATGCTTTCTCCACCCCATTACCATGATCCCAATTCTACCTTACATATCCGGCTGGACCGGAGGATGTGCACTGGCAGAGAGAGGAACTTTTTTTTTTTTTTTAAACAAACTTCTTCCAAGGCAAACTTTTAGGCACTCAAGTTTTAGAACAACCGGGAGGGTATTGAGATCGTACATAGCTTAGAACACATTGAAAACTGAGGGGTAGATTTCTGCCTTCCAGTAGTCATCAGTAGGCAACTTTGAACCTGTTGCAGTGAAAGTTAATAAGTTAATCCCTCTTCTGGAATGTAACCTTTGCTTTTTCTGTCTCGGTAGTATTTGATATGTACATGGCCACACACATAAAAATAAGATCCACTTAGAGATTTCCAGCCAACAATTAATATTCAAGTCGACCTTTCTTCTTTCCCAGGACAGAATGTTCTTTTAAGTTCTTCTTTTGACCGCATCAAGTTAATTCTATTTTGTGAGGCATAAGGGACCAATTCATCTGGGCAGTACATCTGGGGATAAAAAGTAAAATAACAAGAAAACGATTCTCTTTATCTTAATTCTCTTAGTTATCCAAGTAAAATAAAACGGTATAACTCATCACGGCTAAAATTGTGTAATTCCCTGTCATCATACTCAAATCCATTAAGAAAGTAAAGCAATTGTTTAGGTGAATGGTTTTATAAATAAAATTTTATTGGCATACAGACCATGTATATTCATTTTTGGAATTTGTATATTTGATTTCACATTACGATAACAAAGTTGAGTTGTTGCAACAGATATAGTATGGGTGGCAAAACAAAAAATATTTATTCTCTGATTCTTTACAAAAGTGCTTTCTGATCTGTAATCTAGATTATTTAGAGATTAGTCATTTTATATCTCTAGAGGTCTAATTCTTTTCTTTCTTTTTGGTAGCCCAATTGTTTACAAAATGTAACTTAAAGGTGTTAAGCTAATAGAATCTTAGTAAATACTTATGGAATGAATGAGTGGTGCCCTTTGGGGTCGGACTTTCCACAAAAGAAGTTAACTCAGGAGCCCTACATCAGGAGAAGTGCTAATCGGTGGTTACCCAGAACGCCGAGTCTAGAATTGCTCCAGGGATCAGGAAGCACAGATCCTCCTACTTTGGGTCCAGTGGAAACAAATACATCTTTATGAAAAGGCACGCAGTCCAAAGTGGGGAGAATGCTCACCACGGTATGGGAGAGGCCATTTGTTGGTATAACTTAGAGTTTTGTGTTACCGTGTGGAGAGAAGAAATCAAGCTATACTAGTGATGAATGTAGGAATTTCAGATGGCACAGTGATTCAGCATGCCCTTGCTAACTCAAAGTTCAACTGTTTGAGAAAATGGCAATCTGCTTCTATTAGCATCCCATGACTTAACCCAATGCTTAATATGCTGCTCCATCTGGGCTCCCTGTAAAGACTGAAGTCTTGGTAACATGCTGGGACATTTCTACTTTTTCGTTCCTTTTTTTTTTTTTAACATCACTTTATTAGGAGCTCATACAACTCTTATCACAATCCATACATACATCAATTGTGTAAAGCACATGTGTACATTCATTGCCCTCATCATTCTCAAAACGTTTGCTCTCCACCTAGGCCCCTGACGTCAGTTCCTCAGAGGAGAGTCGAAGGATGCCCTTGAGATCACTAGGTAATGAGGGTCTTCAGTAGCATGCAATGGGAGGGCAGAATTGGCCTAGGGCATCTGGAGGTGTCCCAGGAACCCAGGCCAGATGCCACAGAACACTAAGACACTGGGTCCTAGATCCTTGGGGTGCAGGCCATGCTCCAGAGGCTGCATCAGTGAGACCCCAACTGGGATTTCCACTGGGTGAAATGGAATCTACCCCAGATACACTTGTAAACTGAGGACTTAAGCGGGAAACCCAAAGTGTCTGAGGTAGAGGAAGACAGCTGTACAAAGAGCGGTGTACTACTGGTTGACAAATGTACAAGGCCTTGGTACATCAATGCCTGGTAGGCTGTATTAAGACATGTATTATCCCAGAAACCTAGTGACAGCCAGTCTGTTAGATTCTGTTTACGCTCATTTATATTAGGGTGTATCTCAGAGGCGCGTCGCCACTGGAGTTCACCCTCTTGAAGCTGTGTTATTTGTTGCCTTGTTGTTCAGTAAATGAAACCCAGAGATGTTGAACCTACAGGGAAAGAAAATATAACAGGGGTGTGTTCGTCTGGGTACATTAGAGAAACAAAGCCCCAGAAACTCATAAGTGCATAAGAGAGAGTTTTATATAAAGGGTAAGTGCACATCAAGAAAACATCCCAACCCAGTGCTGCCCAAGCCCACAAGTCCAACATTAGCCCATATGTCTGACACCAATCCACAAAGTCCTCCTCCATCTCACAAAATACACACTATGATGCCGACTGCAGGAGGAAAGCTGAATCAGTGAATGTGTAAGCATCTCAGCACTGGCAGGGGTCTCCACACGGCTGCTCCAGCACCCAGGACTGCATCAGGGTAGATCCATGTGGCTTCTCCTCAAGGATGTCCTGCAGGAAGTGAGCCTTGCCAGTTGAAGCAGGGAACTGGCTAAGGCAGCTGCACCCTGGTCTGACCATCAGAAAGCAAGAGACCCGAGAACTAAAAAGGTGAGGCTCATTGAGCCATTCATCCCTCCACCCTTCAATTAACCGCACATGTGTTTATTGGCCAGGTTGGCACAATAAACTTTAACTATCTCAAGGGGTTTGGGGGAAGGGGGATCTAGAGGGGTGGTGGAAATAAGAGGGAGATGATGTCTAGAAGTCCAGGAAGGAAAAGTATGTTTTGGAAGCATGTATAATCATGGAAGAATTTCACAATTATGTTTGGTGTAATTGAATTATGAAAGGATATGACATGTATTGGCTCCCAAGTTACAGCAAACTAAAAAAAAAGGCATAGATCCAGTAATGGGTTTTGGGCTTGAACTAAATCCTAGCTCCAATTTAAGAACAACTAGTTCTTACATCATGGCCCTGCTCCCATACTCACCTTCATGAACTGATCACTGAAGAGAAGGGCGCGATGGCAAAGTGTGGTGAAGAAACCAGATGAATCAGAATACTGTCCGGAGTCTTAAAGGCTTGTATTCAAGCAAGCAGTCATAAGTGAGGAGTCAGCTAAGTCCAGATGGAGGAAGCACACCAGCCTCTGTGACGCAGAGATGACAATTACAAAACTCGAATATGGTGAGGAGGAAAGAAGCAGAGCAAAAATTATGAACATCCAATTAGTGGAGGGCTCTGGGGCTGGTGAGAGCCCCAAACCCATCTGCAGAGCATCAGCTCAGACTGAGCCAACGGCAGATCTGCACTAGCCTCAGAAGAGTCGTGATCAGCCTTACTATCAGACAGAGACCATTGTAATCTTGATTATGCCGGATTGAACTCTACTCTTGGCCAGTTGACCACCCTGTAGACTTGACCTGAATTTGGTCTGGGTACAAGTATCTCTTTCTGGTTCCATTACAGAAATTTCCTCCCTGGCATTTTGATTATTGCTGAGGGTCTTTGCCTTCGTATGCATTATTAGCATTTTCATCTGTATACCATTATGTTTTACCCTTATCACCTTAGTGCAATGTTGTTTTATATTGCTTTCTGTTGTTTCTTGGAATGGATGCATAATGAGAATTAAGGATACAAGAGGGCATAGGGAATACAGGGGTGTGTGTGTGGGGGGGAGATAGGGAGGGAAAGGGGATTTTGGGAGTAACTAATGAAGATGGGAGGGGACAAGGAGCACTGGAATGGATTGTGATTGGATGAAGCATCCTAAAGGCAATTTGACCATGGGGAAGAGAGGAATGTTCTCAAATTGATGTGGGAGGGGTGATTGTACAATTCTCCATGCTATAATCAAGTGATTGAACCATTGCATTATATTATATGTAAATTATTTGCAAATAAAACCGGGGAAAAAGAATTTAATATGCGGATTGGCACTAGACCCTGCACAAGTATATCCCACAGTTTAAGTTGTGATCAAAAGGGTGGCACTGATGCCAGGATATTTGTATTAACCTAAGGATAGTTGCGCTGTGAATCCCTGGATGATACCAAGAGTTG
>NW_022103919.1:12508781-12510705 GCF_000313985.2 Echinops telfairi
TTGGACTTTTTTTTTAAGAATGATGGAGGTTATCCAATCTTAAGAGACTGGCCGGGAAGTACACTGGAGGTTGCATGTATGCAGTTAAGTGGGTTTAAGTATTTCATTGTCGACTTCAAAAATGCATGACAGGATTTAAAATATTCCCACAAAAATATTTGAAGTTGAAGATAATACCTGATCCACTGGTGACTAAGAGGAAAATGGCAAGAGTTGACATATCTCTTAATCCTTTAAGACCGGGTTTTTCAGCAGTCAAATAACCAAACTCACTGCTATTGAGCTGATGCTGACTTATAGCAACTGTATAAGACAGGAAACTTGTCCACTGTGGATGACCCTGCTTTTATTTGAAACCCCAATGGCATAGCTTCTAGCATCATAAGAATGCAGACGGCTTTGCGTTATCTGAAACTGGCATATTCAACCAATCCATTACTGTCTTGTGGGTTCTGACTCATGGTAGCCCCATAGGACAGAGTAGAACTGCCCCATAGGGTGTCCAGGCCTGTAAATCTTGATGGAAATAGGCTGCTGCATCTTCTTCTCATAGAGTGGCTGGTGGGTTGGAAATGGTTAACTTTAACCACTGTGCCACCAGTACCACTTTGCTAGGTGGGTAGAGTATATAATTTATATATGTGTGTGTATGTGTGTGTGTGCATCTATGTACACATATGAGGGGCAGCCCCCCAGAATTGGAAAAAAGCTTCACTGGGCAGGGCTTTTGTAGTACGCATTTTTTCTGCTAGACCAACATCCAGCCACTCGCTCTGAGTTAGTGCACCCGCTGGTGTGCCTGGGTAGGTGCTCTCTGGTCACAGTGAATATTTTCATGAAAGCACTTTCCCTCCAACCTCATTTTTTGTGATGGCTGATTTAAGAGACTAGTGTGCATCTCCGAAATTTTGTTTCCTGCTCTGGAAAAATGCCACAGACACTGTTGTGATGCTTAACGCAGGTCACAAGGACATCACTATGGGAAAAACTCAAGTGCATGAGTTGGTTTTCTCATTTCAAAGAAGGTGGAATGCTGGTTGATTCTCAACTTCCTTCTGACATCTGTCAACTTCTTGACTGGACAAAATGGTCAACTTGTAGTGCATTTGGAGTTCGTTCCACCATGTCAGACTGTTAATCAAGCCTTGTACTTAGCGCTTCTGAAAGGATAGCCTAACAGTGTGTGACCAAAAAAAGGCCTGATTTGTGGCACATGGGGGAGTGGTTTTTCCACTGTGACAATGCACCTGCTCATGCAGCCATCTAAGTGTGCTACTTTTTGGCAAAAAACAGCATGCCTCTCTTGCCTCACACACCTTGTTCACCTGACCTCACTCCGTGCAACTTCTTTTTGTTTCTGCGAATGCGGGGGGACTTGAAAGGGCAACGATTTGACAATGGAGAAGAGGCAAAGACTAAACCAAGGCATATGTTGTCAGCCATTCAAACAGATGAGTTTGAAAAATATCTTGGAAAACACTTCCCCAGTCAGTTAAATTCATAGGGCATTTGTTGAGATACGAAGAGTGTGCTTTCCTACCACCCATTGTGTGAAATAAGATGCCTCCTCTGTCTTTTCTGATCAAAACAGAAATATAGTTTAACTTCCCAGAGTCATAATGTTTATGACTTAACATAATTGTGTAAGTCTGGGTCCTCTAGAGAAACAAATCCACAGAAACTCATGTATAAGAGAGAGTTTTATATAAAGGGTAAGTGCACCTCAAGAAAACATCCCAACCCAGTGCTGCCCAAGCCAACCAGTCCAACATTAGCCAATATGTCCGACACCAATCCACAAAGTCCTCCTCCATCTCACAAAACACACACAATAATGCCGACTGCAGGAGGAAAGCCAAATCAGTGAATGTGTAAGCATCTCAGCGCTGGCAGGGGTCTCCACATGGCTGCTCCAGCACCCAGG
>NW_022103919.1:12510805-12513327 GCF_000313985.2 Echinops telfairi
ATGTCTTGTAGGAAGTGAGCCTTGCCAGCTGAAGCAGGGAACTGGCTAAGGCAGCTGCACCCTGGTGCGACCATCACAAAGCAAGAGACCCAAGAAGTGGAAAGGCGAGGCTTCTCTCTGCCCTTCAATTAACCCCACATGTGTTTATCGGACCAAGTTGGCACAATAAACTAACTACCTCAATAATGTTAAGTCCCACTCAAAATGTTTTCCACTTGCTAACGGTGAGGGCACCTGGCAGTTTCTGACCTTAGCCCCAAATCAACTCAATGGCTAGTGCATCAACCTGGGCTCGAGGCAGCCCCTGCGCATCAGAGTCAAGTTTTGCTCCATAGGGTTCTCAGTGATTGGATTTTTAGGAGTATACTTCTGGCCCTTCTTTCCAACCACTGCACCGCAGACGGGTATAGATGCCCACCCTCGTGGGGTAAGCACTGTTCCTTTAATTCTTCTTCACTAGGTCATAGGATATTTCCTATCGAACGAGTAGCTGATTTCACTAATCTGTAGATTTTTAGCATAACTGTCAAACCAAACCAATACAGGATTAGAAAGACAAGTCACGCGGAGGCGCTGGCTGGGGGTTTTGAACTGCTGACCTTTTGGTTTGCAGTCCAACACGTAACCAACTACGCCACCAGGGCTCTTCAACCTCGCTGCAGACTTTCTGAGTTTTGTATTTGTTTAAAGAGAAAACTTTGGAGCTTGATGTCTGCTACTATAGTAGCCCCAAAGCCTGGTCTCCCAGGAGCTTCCTCCTGTACGTATTTGGAAAGCCAGTCTCAAATACAAAGCTCACAGCTTAATTTACAGGTGCGGCAGATGTCAGAACGAACTTCTTTCCCTCATTGCATAACCCTTATTCCAAGCAGCTCTCTGCTGCCATTTATAATGTAAAATTCACGCGACTGAGAACAGACTGGCACTTGAGACGTGGAAGCAAACAATTTGTGGAGGAGGCATAAAATAGCAGGGGTATACTTCTCTTGTTTACAGTCTCTGATCCTGTAAGGATTTCATTTTCTACTGATTTGAATCCCACATGTGCTCAGATATGATTACTTTAGGGAGAAACTCACAATAATTGCTTCTAACCTGGACTGAGCACTGGTCTCGTGACGAATCATGTCAGCTCCACATCGAAAATTAATAGCTTGGGGGAAATCTGAATTAAATAAAAATATAAATGGAAATGCCTTAGATTTGGAACAGTTTAAAAATGCGAAATCACTAATGGACATTTTAGCGAAGTGGGTTTTCTTTTGCATAGGGATGGCAAAGATGTGAGTCTTACATGTTTTTGACAAGTGCAATGTGAGTTTGGCATTCATTATGGTACCCATTAGATTCCAGGCAGAACGTAGCAGCTATCGAAAGCTTATGTTTCACTCCCTAAACCAGCTATTTATCTCTGCTAAAAATATGTCAGGCATGTACTTGGTCCTTTACCTAACTTGTCTTAGTAGTTCTTAATATATTTCTTCATCCTTAGGGCGGCCTAGTGGTTATGAGGTGGGCTGCAATCCCAGGTCAGGAGTTTGGAAACCACCAGTAGCTAAGGAACTCTCAGGCCTTGTCCAGGTATCATGTGGAGAACAGGTCATCGCCCCTTTGGTTCCCTCTCTCACACTGAGCTCGTTATTGAGCAAATACCTGTGCAGTCCTTCCCTGCCCACTCTGAGGTCAGTTTGGACCATGAAATCATGGTGAACTACTCAGAGGTGAGGTTGGGATGGTTTCTCTTCCCGAATCCTCCTTGACTCCTGGACAAATGTTCCCAATTCCTTTGACACCCAAAACAATGTGAGTGTGGGGCACCCTGTCGGGCTGAAAACCCAGCATGCTCCGTCATAATGCCCGTTCACCTGTTATTTTGTTTGGCGTGGCATGGTGCAAGCATTAATCCTGGTTCCCTTAGCACTAATATTACGTGGTTTCCCTCTATTAAAGGTGTTATCCTTCATAGAAACTTGCTAGAGCACACTGTATGTATGTTGACCAGCCCAATACAAATTTAATCTGAAACGTTTTTGTAAAAACCAGGGCTCAGAAATGACCTCATCGCATGAGGAAACTGGGTTTAAAATGTTTCTTTCTACAGCCCCATGGGCTTTTGTTCAACAACACTTTCAGAATGTGACTGGGTATCAGCAATAGTACTTTCTCATTAAAACAAAACAACATATTCTTAAAAACAAAACAAAACACAACGCCTGTTCTTTCTTCCTCAACATTGTTATTTTAAAAGCTTGTTTTGAAAAAAAAAAGAAAAAAAGAAAACAAACTTGTTTTGAAAAGAATCCACCTTGAAAAATAACATGGGTGTGGGCCTTCACATACCAAGGAGCATACTTAAGGTTGGCTGGCGGCCTCTGAATGCCACACAGTGCAGGTGGATGTGTATGCAGAGTACAGGTGACAAGTACTAACTAATAAGAGGTTCAGCCTTGGGTTAGGGAGGGAAGGAGAGCCGAGGAACACCTTGCAAACTTATTTAGATCATGACGGCTGGTTATTGATGA
>NW_022103919.1:12513948-12516344 GCF_000313985.2 Echinops telfairi
TATGTGAGATATTCCCCTCACCCCCCAAACCTGTGAAAGGCTAAGCTTTAAAAAGATATAATTTGAAAATGACTGTTAAAATTTAATCAAGTGCTTGGAAATTCCAGGGGCAGGAAATAGATGAAGTGGTTGCCTGAGGCTGAGGCTGGGGGTGAGGGCTGGGTGCTCACGGCACCTGAGAGTAGTTCAGGTCGCTGGAAGCGTTCCAACCTGAATTGTGATGATTGCATGTCTGTCTACACTTAATAAAGATAGCTGGACCGCACATTTATGATGGATGGACTTCATGGTCTATAAATGATACTAAATACAGTTGGTTAAAATTTGACACCAGGTGTGCTTGTCTGTTCTAAGAATGAAAACACCGCCTCCGTTTATCCTCAGCCCTTGTAGTTCTGCAGGTCAATAATAAACAGTGGTGGATGCAAATGTTTCCAAGACTGAACAGATGAAGTAGATTCATTCTGAGTTTGCATCTGCCCTCCCTCTGGATAATTTATCTGTCTCCATGGCATTGAACAGCCCTTTGTGACGATAATCTCATCTATAACAATTTCAATAATTCTGGTCTGGTAGCTCCAAATGCTTACTTGGGTTTTCCAAAAGACTGACCAAATTACCTCTGACTCAATATGGTAAAATAACATTTTATATTATTTCTGTAGAAACAGGGTCTGTCTCCTGAAAGATCCATTTCGTCCAGTGGTATTGACCATTTTCCTACTTGTCCTAGCTTGGATCTTTGATGGAATCTTGGATCCTATTTCTTTCGCATTGGCAATCCGTGGATTTTGTGCCTCCATTCTTTCCGTTCCCCAACACACGGTACAATATTGGGGACCAACATTAAATGTGAAGACATTCAGGCCATGCCTAATGTCAATCAACCTCTTCAAATTAGTTTCCCATCCTTATCTAGATTAGTTTTCCACGCCTGCCATGGTGGTCTGCTTAGCGACCTACCTATGTTTTCATTTTCACTTCCTTCCTTGCTACAATTGTCTTCTTCCTCATGTGCACTTAATCTGGTGATCTCTTCTCATCAAACTTCCTTCAACCTTGAACCTTTTCTGACTGCTGACGCCTGTGCCTCACCCTTTATGAACAACTGCTTTGACACCCGATTAGGTGGGAAAGAGGGAGAAGACCATCGTAGCAAGGAAGACAGTGAAAACAATCATGTAGGGAATTCAATGCATCCTGTAGGGGAGCCCTGGTCATGTTGTGTTTATGCCTTGGGTTGCTAACCTCACGCTCAGCAGTTTCAAGCTGCTTGCTCCTCAGGGGAGCAAGACAGCACTTTCTCCTTCCATATAGACTTACAGTCTTGGACATGCACAGGGGCAATTCCACTCTGCCTACAGGGTTGCTCTGAGTTGGAATTGACTCAGTGGCAGTAAGTTGTGTTTTTCCTGTTTGCTTTTGAGTATATCCTGTCCGGTGGTGTTGGAGTTTAGGGGAAAGAAATTCAGTTGTTGTGGCACTTGACAAACATGTATCTTAATCCCAGTTTCATGTCTTACTATCTGTGTAATCCTGGGCAATTTACTGGAACTTCCTGAACTTTTATGTCTTCATATCTAAAAAGAGATAAAACTAAGTCTACAAGGTTGTTGTGATGGGTAGATAAGTTAAATCATGTAGGCACAGCTGCTGGTATTATTTGTGATGGTTGATTGAATCTGACAACGTGATTAGGTCATGATATCCAGTTATTCATAAAATACTAGTTTGGCAACTGCTATAAAGTCTTTCCGTATGTTTATATTACTTGGCAGTAAAACATATTAATTTTCATAATGTAAATACATCTCAATCAATCCCTTGAGGGCCATCAGAGTCAAAAAGGAGTTACCCTGAGGCATGTTCTGCTTCTTGATCACAAGTAGGCGTTCGACAAAACATTCTTATTCTAAACTCTTCTTATTACCCAACCATCGATTTGGGCTTAACCAACCACCATTGTTATGTGAACCAAGGACTTGAAATCCACTTGTCTCTCACTATTGCACATCTCCCTGATCCTGTTACTCTAGTGAACCCTAAGACAAGCTCAAGATGCTGTGGAGGAAACCTTTATTTTGACTTCGTTGATAGCTTTTTAGCTATTATTATATTCTTCTTATGGGTATGTGTATGTGTGTGTCTCCCTTCACCCACATTTCTGTTGTTAATCCCCCTGGGGGGAGGGTTGGTGTCGATAATAGTGATCGGTTCCCTCTTCCTCCCCTCCGACCCCCACTTTCCCCTTACCTCCTGGTATTGCTACTCCCATTTCTATTCCTGAGGGGTTCACCTGACATGGATTCTGTGTGCTGTGAGCCCTTGTCTGTACCAGTGTCTATGCTCCGGTCTAGCCAGAACTGAAAGGCAGGATGGGAGTCATGCTAGTTGGG
>NW_022103919.1:12517674-12527801 GCF_000313985.2 Echinops telfairi
CACCTCGTGATCATCACACAGGCTGGTGTGCTACTTCCATGTGGGCTTTGCTGCTTCTGAGCTAGATGGCTGCCTAAGTCTAATTTTCTAAGAAGTCACATGAAGAAGAGAAACGCAACAAGGAAGGAAAGAAAAGGGCGAAAGGGGTGGGGCAAGGAAGAAACATTGATCCAGGAACATTTAGCTTTGCTTGTTAGGGCGTAAATTAACAAGAGAAGAAAGCCCTGCACTCTAGGTTGACATTGCAATTTCTGGAGAAAAACGGGGAGTGGAGAAAGGCAGAGGCTGAAATGATGGAAAGGTCTTTGTTGCTGTTATTAGGTGCTTGTTAATCACCCTATGTGAAACAGGACGAACTACTGCCAGTCCTGTGTGGCCTCAGAATTATTATGTTTGAGCCCATTGTTGCAGCCACTGTGTTTGTGTTAGCCCGGGTTGACTAGAGAACCAAATCCAAGGACGTTCATATATGTGTAAGAAAAAGCTTTATATCAAAGAGTAATTGTATATTAAGAAAACATCCCAGCTCAGTCCAGATCAAGTCCATAAGTCCTATATTAGCTCATAAGTCCAATACTAGTCTATAAATCCTTCTTCAGACGCATGCAGCATATGCAGTGATGCAAAATGCAGGCAGATCACAGGCCAGTGGGTGCAAAGTCTTGTGGATCCAGTGGTGATGGGAGCCTCTGTAGGGCTCTCACAGGTCTTAGCTTGTCAACAGGAAGGTGAAGGCAGAGAGAGGGAGGCAGGCCTCCAGAGCCGTTTGTTCTGGTTGCCCTCCAATCGAGCTGTAACCCAATTGACAAACTAAACTCCACCCCTTCCCTTTTAATGCCCTTAAGTTCACATGAGATTATGTAACTACCATCGTGTCATCGAGGGTCTTTTATGGGCACGTCCCTTTTCCAGGGACTGGTCTCTGTTGGCAACATGTCTAAGATACATGAGACAGTCTTGCCGTCGTCTTCCCGTCTAAGCAACATTCTAACTGTACTCCTTCCAAGACAGACTTGTTTGTTCTCCTGGCAGTCCACGGTACGTTCTGTATTCATTATCAAGACCATAATTCAAATGCATCAACTCTCCTGTGGTTTCTTCCTTTTTTTTGACGCTACCTTAACTTAAACACCATCTTTAAGGGGTGCTCACTTCTGTATCTATAAAATGAAGGATTTTAGCCAGAAATTCTTAAGTCTACACTCGAATTCTAAAATTCATTAGACTCACATGAACGAAGAAAGATGATTTTAGGAGATGGGCTTTGCCGTTGGCTTCTGAGTCACATCGCTGGGTTCAGGAAACAATAAACACACTTCCTCTGATCTCCTCAGCTGTACATCTCTTACAGTATGTCTGATCTTCTACTCTGATTTATCATCAATGACAGCGAGTCTTATTTCCGCTTTTATACTAGAGTTGAATTCTTCCAGCAACCAACTCAGCTACTCTTACATCTCACTCTGTCTTCCTTCTCACCTCCATACTGCCTCATATGCATTCTCTATGAGCGTAGTCAGCACGGTCATTTTCCAAGCAAATACATACAGCCAACTTTAAGAATCACAAAATTCCAAGGGAAAGTTATTTATTAATCTCTCTTGGAAAGTTATCGCTGTGGCCTATGGTCTAATGAGCAAAATAAACCAAAAAAGCTCGACGTAAATTTTCTATCAGTAGGATTTTACTAGTACATTGAACTCGTCACAAGTATTTTCTCTTGTCATTTTCACAACAATCCTGAAATTTCATTTTTCAAAAGGAAAACAAAGGCTCCGGGAGATTAAGGGATTTACCTAAGATTATTCAGCTACAAAAGGGTAGAAGCAAGACATGATTCCAAGTCTTGTGGATTCCAGAGCTCACTGCCATGTAGCCGAGATGCCTTCTAAATCCTTTAATAGAGCTAGTTACTAATGAGGCAAACTGGTTTATAGCTCTACATGGAAGAACAATAACAAGCATATACTTGGAAACAGTCTTTCCAACTCAATCTGAAAATTGTAATTTCATGATATGGCAGTAAGCTCGACATCTAGTCTTGAGTTTGTAATCATGTTG
Source organism: Echinops telfairi (assembly GCF_000313985.2). Taxonomy (NCBI): domain Eukaryota; kingdom Metazoa; phylum Chordata; class Mammalia; order Afrosoricida; family Tenrecidae; genus Echinops; species Echinops telfairi. The sequence goes on from NW_022103919.1 coordinate 12,519,736, forward strand.
CTCACACAACTTCATCTGGAGTTTGCAAACACGACTCTGCTCTTCAGCAATGCAAGCTTTGGTGAAAGAAAGAAAAACACCACCCTATAAAGATCTAGTAAATAAACAGACTCAATCCCATTAGAACAATTTAAACTGGAACAATTTAAACTGGAAATAATAGTCCCTTGCTTTCAGTTTATTCTTAATAAGCAACTATTTTCAATGTGTGCACCATAATGGATCCCCATTCCCAACACATTGAAAACTCAGTAAACTCCACAGGAAAATGAAATCTGCTATATACAAGAGGAGGTAAAAGTTACCTCCTTATACACCAACTTCAGTTCTATAATAAACACTTTATGGAATATCTCTTGTGTATATAACAAAGGTTTTAATCCACAATGAGTATGTGAGGTAGTTAGTTTATTGTGCCAACCTGGCCAAGAAACACATGTGGGGTTAATTGAAGGGTGGAGGGACAAATGGCTTGGTGAGCCTCGCCTTTCTAGTACTCGGGTCTCTTGCTTTGTGATGGTCAGACCAGGGTGCAGCTGCCTTAGCCAGTTCCCTGATTCAGCTGGAAAGGCTCACTTCCTGCAAGACATCCCCAAGGAGAAACCCCATAGACCTACCCCGATGCAGCCATAGGTGCTGGAGCAGTCGTGTGGAGACCTCTGCCAGTGCTGAGATGCTTACACGTTCACTGATTTGGCTTTCCTTCTGTAGTCGCCATCACTGCATGTGTTTTGTGAGATGGAGGAGGACTTTGTGGATTGGTGTCGGACATATGGGTTAATGTTGGGCTTGTGGGCTTGGGCAGCACTGGGTTGGGATGTTTTCTTGAGGTGCACTTAACCTTTACATAAAACTCTCTTATACATGAGTTTCTGTGGATTTGTTTTTCTAAAGTCCCCAGACTAACACAGTATGTATTTCATTTATTACATTTTTTTCCTCTAAAGAAAAACTTTTTAGACATTTGCGTCCAACTAAAAATTAAGCCGAAGGCTACTTGCCACTCTTCATGCATCTCTTTGGAAGAATTGCTTCTTCGTGTTCAAGTTCAGGAAGCATTTTATTGATTATTGAAAACTTTTTTGGGTTTGGCATGTTAAATATGATGTGTGATATGGAAATTACATTTTTCCTCTATTGAGTCCTTTGTTTTATTTATTTTTTAATAAATCATGATGGAATAATACATAGCCCATAGTTTGTCATCATGGACACACCCTAACAACTGTCTGCTGCTGGTTAGCAGCTTCCCTCACACAGGTGAGGAGACTGACCTCACAGTGTCCGTTCTGGTTCGGTGGCTCCAACTCTCTGACTTTCGAAATTATGGGGCAAAAGTTCAAAGAATTTTGAATGAGAGAACACGAATTCATTACTTTTTGGTTAATATGTGTATGCTTGTTCATATACATGTGTGTGTACAGTTGTTTATCCTGGTAGCTCTGTTGGGTAATCTAACTGCTAAATACAAGGTTGGTAGCTCAAACCCACCAGCTGCTCCAGGGGATAAAGATGAGATTGTCTGCTCCTGTAAAGATTTACAGCCTCTAGGAAAGCCTGTATAGGGTAACAACGAGTCAGAATCAATTCAATGGCAGAAGATTGGGTGGTATATGCATACATACATATCTATATGTATATGTATACATATATATACAAACACAAATACATACACACACGAGTGTGTGTGTGTGTGTGTGTGTATTGGGCCACAAGTCAGTATTTGGAAAGCGCCAGCCTGTACTAGAAAGATAAGGCTTTCTTCCCATAACGATTTTCAGTCTAAGAAATCCACAGGGGCAGTTCTATCCTGTCCTTATAGGTCCACTGTGCATTGGAATTGACTAGACAACAGTCTATACATACAGTCTATACAACAGTATATACATACACATACACATGTACCTGTCTTTAAATTTAATTTTCTGTATTGTAGCTTGTAGTTGGCAAATGAATGAAAAATCTCATTTAAAAATCTGTATCCATATTGAACCTATGGTCAGTGGATTTCTCCCATTATAAGAAAGCCATTTTACTGTCGAATAACAACCCCATAATACATTGATAAACAAGTAACACGACGAAAACACAATTTCAAGCTACTTCCAGCATTTACTGAATTTCGATCACCTCTGCTCACAGATCCGTCATGTCTGTGGGTGAGTGGCTGATGGGGGTGTGTGCACATGAATGCGACTGTGTGTTCATGTGCACGGAGGATAAATTTTGGATCACAAATTGGTGATGATTTAACAAGCATACTTTGGTTTTTCAGTATGATAGTTTACAAAATTTGATTTCATTTAAATATTTCTACAACACCAAATAAAACAACAACAACAACAACAAAAAGCAGATTTCTGGATGTTTTTTAAAAATGAGAAAAAGTGGCAATGCTGAATGTATCAGTTCTTATGGCAGAAAGTGCTGCAGAAGTAGTGGGCACATGTTTTCAATGGTACTGCTTTCTCTCTTTGATATATTTTACCACCTGTTGGAGGCCTTTGTTTGGAAGGAAATTCATCATTGTTGAGCTGGTCATTGACCTTGTAGCGAGTGACTCAGAGTAAGGAAGGGACAATACAGGCCAACTCAACAGCTAGGTGTAACTGAAGGCTGCCTGTTTAGGAATGCCAGTGTCCAGTCCCTTTGGAGTCCCGTGGATAAAGATCCTTATTGGGAAAGGCAAAAACATCCTCATAAATCCCAAGAGGGCTGAAGGATTTCATCAGGGAGCGAGGAGCAAGAGATAAAATCTGTGCCCTGGATTGGAGACAACCATTATTTTCTTTCTTATCTTTACCTCTAGGAGGGAAGTTTCTGACTATAAATGCTGTCCTCAAAACACGCTGTTCTTAGCTGTCATCCATTGGCTTCCTACTCATGACAACTTGTGTCAGCCTCATGATCTGTATTACGTCTGAGTCCACGTTGCTCGATCTCCCAGAGGGTCATCTCCTTTGTGCTGACCCTCTGCCAAAAATACTTGTTTATGAAGAGAAGGTCACATGTATGTGTAAGAGTGTGCACAAACCAGAAGGCTTGTCTTACAAAGGAGTTTGGCACTTATCCTGTTAATAATCCTTGATATAAACAGCAAATCAATTTTTATTTCATGATGGATAGATTGGTTTTAAGTTAGTTCAATTGTTACAATGCCTCAATTATTTAAGCTGATGACTTTGCAAAATAGCAAATGCCTCCTTTAATACACAGCACATATTCCTTGCTTATATATCTCTTGCTAGTAAGCTTCTGGAAGAAATAATTTTGGAATGTCCAGTGCACACATTTTCTTTTCCTTTCTAGTAGCTGTCTAAAATGGACTTGGGATCTTAAACGGATGCTACCACTCCAAAGAACTGTCTTTCCGTGGGGATTTGATCCACTCGTCCCACTCCCCGGAAAGTGCAGAAGGGGACAATCAAACAGCATTGCTGCTACAGTTCTAGTTCATACATGCACAGGTTTATTCCCAGCAAAATGTATGTAGACATGTTGTATTAGTTTGGGTACTTTAGAGAAACAAACCCACAGAAACTCATGTATAAGAGACAGTTTTATATAAAGGGTAAGTGCACATCCAGAAAACATCCCAACCCAGTGCTGCCCAAGCCCACAAGTACAACGTTAACCCATATGTCTGACACCAATCCACAAAGTCCTCTTCCAGCTCACAAAACACACACTATGATGTTGGCTGCAGGAGGAAAGCCAGATCTGTGAACGTGCAAGCATCTCAGTGCTGGCAGGAGTCTCCACATGGGTGCTCCAGCACCCAGGGCTGCATTGGGGTAGATCCATATGGCTTTTCCTCAAAGATGTCTTGCAGGAAGTGAGTCTTGCCAGCTGAAGCAGGGAACTGGCTAAGGCACCTGCACCCTGGTCCGACCATCAGAAAGCAAGAGGCCTGAGAAGTAGAAAGGCGAGGTTCACCAAACCATTTATCCCTCTGCCCTTCAATTAACCCCACGTGTTTATTGGCCAGGTTGGCACAATAAACTACCTCATATGTCTTTGTTATGAATGAATGACTGAAGACATGTTCTTTCACTAGTAGACTTCTCTCAATCTTATTAGGGTGCCTTAAACATAAAAAAATACCATCAAACCAGCGACTTTTTACAGGATCTGCTGGGGTAGTCAAATCCAAAGTAGAGAAGGCAATTTAGAAGGGGATGGTGAATGTTTTCTGTTTCTTTTTTTAAATTCTAAAGGGAATATCTTAATAGATTTTAAAGATACAGGACAGTCACAGGGGCTTATTATGAAGTTTTAAGAAAATTGAAAAACAAACAAACCAAAAAAGCAAAAAACCCAACCCAACCAAACAAACAAAACCGCCCCCCCAAACCAACTCCCCAAACAAACAAACAAACAAACAAACAACCCCCTAAAATACTGCCTTGGTTGGTGAGAAAAAGGCTAGGAAGTTGCAGGGAAGAATTTTTCCCCATTACATTGTACCTGTTTGTTTTTTGAGGGTGGCTAGGTCTATCCTATAATTTCATTGGGAAACTCCCCATGAAGCCCCGACCTTGCCCCTTCAGACCGCTGTTGGTTCCTAAGTCTCAAAGAACACTTAAAGAAACATTCTTTGAGGCCATGGCAGTTGACTCCAACAGCAATCTGGCTGTCATGCCAACCAAAGAACACAGGATTCTTTGAGGATGGGCGAGAGAATTGGAAACGCTGCCTTTAGAAGTGGGCAGACCTAGGTAGAGGATATGCTGAGCAACTACAGCTTCACATTTGGATATTTTTGTTTATAAAAGCTTTTTTTGATTCTGTAGCAATACTTCATGACTTACCCTCATTCATCTGTATGAGAGAAAGGACCAGAGAAATGGTTTCTCTGGGAAACCATATCCTGGGAAAGTGAGGCGGAGAAGCAAGGAATGTTAGAAGAAATAGAATTTGTAGCCTCCCTCCAGCTCTCTTTCCATTTGGTTTCTATTTTAATTTCCAGGTGACAAAAAATAAATAAGGCTCTTAGGAGGAGCAGATACTGTGGCTCCAATTCTGCTTAGGAAGCAATTTCTGGCTTTGGGTCATGACCCCAAATAGGAAGTGCCTTTGACTTCCTCCAAACATGGGAGGTGGAGGAGAAGGCGGGGTTTTAGCACACAAAGGCCCAGCTGCCAGGTTCATGTTTACAAGGGATCAAGACCAGGTCACTTAAGGTGAAAGACGTAGCCTTTCTTCTCAGTCCAAAGAGTGAATGGTGTTGTTTTACACTCGAGGTGAAATCCTGACTGAACTCCAGAGCTGCATTTGTTTGGGAGGTTTTTTATTTTTTAATGTTACCCAGACTCAGCCTGGAACTGATATGGTTTTCGAAGACTTGCATGAGTAAAGTGGCTAGCACGTTGCTTATGTGCGTGTCTAATCCATTCTCTGGGGTCAATTCAAAGCCAAAACATAGGGGGAAATTCTGGACAAAGCCAAGGCAGGTTTTTTTTTTTTGTTTTTTTTTTTAAGGTGCAACTAATGTCTGAAGCCGAAGCTGGGGTTTGAGGCCTGAAGGATGTTCGAGAGCTCATCCATCCCTCCTCCGGAGGCATGAGTCACCAGCCGCTACCATGCCTCCTCTCCGAATGATTTCATGTGTTCAGGTTTTTGCTTCTTTAGGAAACCACACTTTGTAACGATGAGAAAAAAAAATACAGCAGCACCGTACAACAAGAGCTATTTTTCCCCTTCTGTCAAAGAAGTAATAGACCTGGCACTGTTGGGAAATGTTGTTCTTATCAGTGAAAAATGACACAAACAAGGTCGACATCTGTACTTTCAACTGGCAACCCCGTGGCTTCATGCTCTGCATATCTGAAAAGACCGGTATTATTGCCTGGCAAACAAACTTGGAAACACAGTAGAAGCAGTTCCTTTACCACATTTATCTTTTTCATTAACTGGAGTAAGTTTTGGTCAGGACACATAATTTTAGCACTGGCAGCTGCCTCCCTACGTGTGAAGTAAACTTAAAATTTGCTTTCAGGCTACTGAATGGGATGTAGTGGCGCTTTATGAAAGCCCTGAAGTTTTAGAAACCCTAGGGATCATGCTAGCATTGGCAATGAACTCTTAGGTGAAATACACTATAACTAATAACAATAACCAAATATGGAGCCCCCCCCCCATTCACTATTCGTAGCTATCTAAATAATGGGAACAAAACAAAAACCCTGGCAATTGGCCAAGTATGATGATCCAATCGGACAAGAGACAAGGCTCTTGAAAGCAGAGAAGGCCTTGAACGATGACACCATCGGTTGGCACATGCCTTAATTTGTCAGTCTAACGAAGCGTGTCTATTCAGCATGGCTTGCTTGTGGGGCCGGGAGAAAGGTGCAACTTTGCCAGCACTTAGTGGGTCTGTTGCCTTTGTTGTCGTGCCTGCCTGAAAAGCCTAGTTTTTAAGGGACAACCAGGTAGTTTTCCCACTACAAATAACTGTCAATAAATGCACTTATTCGTCTTTTTTTCTGGTGTGGGTTTGCATTTATTTATTTATTTTAATAGTAGGGGCTCCTACAACTCTTATCACAATCCATGCAAACATCAACAGTGTCAAGCACATTTGTACATTCATTGTGCTCATCATTCTCAAAACATTTGCTTTCCACTTAAGCCCCTGGCATCAGCGCCTAATTTTTTCCCCTCCCTCCCTGCTCTCTTCTCCATCATGAACCCTTGATAATTTATCAATTATTATTTTGTCATATCTTGCACTGTCTGACGTACACTTATTATTCTAACCACTCCCTATATGCTTGCACATTTAATTTGCCCACCAGCTTTGTGAGACACCAGTCACTGGTGACCGTCAAGTAGACTCTGGCTCCTGGGGAACCCAGGTGTGCTAGAGTAGGGTTTGCAATGGCTGAAGGAGTTGGGCCTTTCTTCTGAAGTACTTGAGGGGAGACCCAAACCTCCAGCCTTTTGGTTAGTAGCTGAGTGTGTTAAAACACTTGCACCACACAGTTTCTCCTCTGTGAGATATGCGCAGTAAGCCTTACTTGCTCCGGGAGAAACTGAAGTTAAGCTAAGCACTCGACAAAGAGGTTCAGTGCTTCCCTCAAAGTTCAGGTGGCTAGCAAGTAGAAGAGCCAAGAATAGAACCCTGGCAGTAGAAAGCTAAATTTTGCATTCTTAATCACTGGGTTAAATAACTTCTCAAATATTTGGTTCTGCGATTTATGAAGTCTGGCTTGAAATTCACCCAAAAAAGTTGGGTTGAATGTTGTGCATCTACTGGAAGGTACCTCACTATCAAAGCCTGGCGTTTGGAATCTTTCGTTCCCGACCTGTGTTAAAAATTAATCAAAACACAAGGAAATGGAAAGATAGGGTTTATTCTAAGCATTTATGCTATATGCATACAGGGATAACATCCTGACGAGAGAGAGAGAGAGAGAGAGAGAGAGAGAGAGAGAAAATATGATTCACAGTAAGCTCTCATTCATTGCCATTGAGTCAATGCTGGTGTATGGTAACTCAATAGGACAGGATAGGATTGCCCCTGGGGGTTTCTGAAACTAACTCTTTGCAGTACAAAGCCTCATCTTTCTCTCAAAGGGTAGCTGATGATTTCCTACTGCTGCCCTGCAGTTAGTATCCCAACTTGTAACCCACCATGCCACTGGGACTCCCCACAGACAAGATCTGATTTTATAAAAGAGAAAAGAAATGAGAACAAAAGATTAAACATAAGATTAAACAAACTTGACTTACTGAACCCTGCCCACTTACAGAGATCAACTGATATCAGGTCTCTGGCTTTCTACTTATTTATAAGCACGTTACCTTTTGAGATTAAAATTAAGCAAACCTGGTTTCATCAGGAAAGAAAAGATTAGCAATGGATTAAAAAAAAATCACTGGCAGGATTGACTGGGGTCAGGAATTTTTTTTTCTTCTTAAAATCATTTCATTGGGGGCTTGCACAACTCTTATCACAATCCATACATCCATTTGTACATTTGGTGCCCTCGTCATTCTCAAAACATATGCTTTCTACTTGAGCCCTTGGTATCAGCTCCTCACTTTTCCCCTTCCTCCCCACT
>NW_022103919.1:12527913-12537385 GCF_000313985.2 Echinops telfairi
GGAGGTTATATGTAGATCCTTGTAATTGGTTCCCCTTTCTACCCTTTCTACCTCCCAGTATCGCTACTCTCACCACTGGTCCTGAAGGGATCATCAGTCCTGGATTCCCTGTGTTTCCAGTTCCTACCTGTACCAGTGTACATCCTCTTGGCCTCGCGGATTTGTAAGGTAGAGATGGGATCATGATAGTGGGGTGGGGAGGAAGCATTCAAGAACTAGAGGAAAGTTGCATGTTTCATCCCTGCTACACGGTATCAACTGGCTCAACTCCTCGGGGGAGGGGGGGGTGTCAAGAATTTTCATAGCTAATATTTGGTTTCATAGGGATGAAGACTTTAAAATCAAAGTAATTTGTTATTAATTTTTCTCTTGGCACATGGATTGCATCATAGATATTTATGTACCAGAAATATCAAGTATACTTCTAAGTATTTCTAATTTATTCTTAGACTGGAAGCATGAACTTCCCCTAAGAGTGCTGGGCAGAAGAAACAGCCACATGACAGATTCTTAATGAATGTAGTTGAGAGTCCATGTTTTCTAATCTCAGCATGGAAGTCGGTATGTTAGTGCCCAATAGGAGGGAACACTCGATAGAGATTTGTTAAAAGTTAAACAAGGACTATTTTCTAAGAATACATGTCTAAGTCTGTGATCTGTAGGTTTATTGTGCCACGCTGGCCTATAGGAATATGTGGGATTAACAAGGTCACAGTTTGATTGGAGGGCAAAGAGATAAATGGCTCAGCAAGCCCCGCCTGTCTCTCTCTTGCTTTCTGTGATCGGACCAGTGTGCAGCTGCCTTAGCAAATTCTCTGCCTCAATGTGTCAGCTACACTACCCGTGGGACACCCAACCTATGAATGGTGTTGCTAGAGCTTAAGGTTCCTTCGAGACCTGCTTCACCCTGCTGCTGGTGTGTACATCGCTTGTGCTCAGGACTGTTGGATTCTGTCATCTGGCTGACTGTTGGTGACCTGCCTTGCAGTTTGCCACCTCTGGCTGGACTGCCTGCATTGCTTTACAGAAGACTTAGCTGTCTGCGTCCTTGACCTGGAACCCAGCAGCCCTTGTGAATTAAAGGACTTCCAATATATTAACTGTTCCATGGAAGTGAGTTGAACTGAACTCTCTGTACGGCTGTGTGGACTAATTAGCTGTTATATTCCTTTGCGCTGTGTATATTTATCCATATATATATATATCCTGGTTTTGTTTCTCTAGAGAACCTTATCCAACACAAAGTCTCATACCTACAAGTATTGACTCAAGGTCTCTGGGGATGGAACATTTTAATGAAGCTCTTAGGTAATTATAATAAGGTGGCCAGATTTTAACATTGGTAAAGCGGGACAAAAGCAGGACACCATTGATAAAACTCATATTCTGGTGAAATAGCCACATGGCAGCCGAAAACCGTATACCCTAGCTTGTCATGCATTCTTTCCAAAAATCAGGACTTTTTAAAAACGCCACGGGATGTGGGAAAAATTGTTAAAAATAGGGACTGTCCCTCCAAAAGCGGGGCGTCTGGTCACCTTACTTAATGAACCTTGTGGAGGAGGAATACTACAGACCAGAAGCCAAAATTTATATATAACCTATATCTTTTGAATGTTTTGATAGTCCCCATAGTATTCTCAAAGAGATAAAGAAATAACAAGGCTGCTCCACTTATTATGGCTACCTATGTTATCCCCAAACCAAATGGTGTAAATCCGACATTAATTGTGTTCAATGATTCGGTGGGTCTGGAATTCAAAGATCGTTTAGCAGGAGTGGCTTCCTGTGGTCCCCGGTATCTGGAACTTCAGGTTCCAGGTAAAACTAGAAAAACCGTGGTTTGGGATTCTTTTAAGACTCATTCACCAACATGCCAGTAGGTTTATGCCGATTGTCTGCTGAGAGTTTAGCTGATCAGTCCCTGGAGAAAGACAGCGGGTTTGGTAAAGTGGACGGGCGATGAAGAAGAAAAAGGCCCTGGATGAGATGGATTGACACAGTGGCTGCATCAATGGGCTCCGGCATAGGAACAATTGTGGGGATTGTGCAGGGCTTCATTCTGCTGTGTATAGAGTTACTGTGGGTTACAGCCGACTCAATGGCACTAAACAACACTGGCCAGAGCATCTCTATGGGGCCTCACCAGGTGTCATGGCTCCCTCACCATCTACAGGCTGGGTTCCAAAGGCAAAAACTCTCAACCAGTCTGAAGCTGTATACCCTCTCAGGCTTAGCCTTAGAAGTTACGCGTTATCACTTCTGCGGTGTTCTATTCATTAACTTCCAGTCACTAAAGCACAAAGGAAGAGAATTACATTTTCCCCAGAGGAGGGGAAAGTGTCAAAGAATTTACAGACATATTTAAAAATCACGCCTGGTGCCGTGGAAAGAACAATAAAACACCACCACCATACGTTTTGCTGTTGCTACTCAGTGCCATTGAGTTGATTTTGAATCCTAGCGATCTCATGTGACAGTGTAGAACTGCCTATGTAGTTTTACAATCTTTACGAGAAGAGCTCTTTAGCTCTTTCTCCTGTGGTGGAGCTGCTGGGTATGATGGAACTGCCAATCTTTTGTTATTGACCACTTACACAAATTTTCTCAATCCTCTTGGAGGCAATTAATACTATAAATCATTATTTATAGGCAAGGAATCTGAGACTGCATAATATTCCTGAAATGTAATGTCTTTGTGAACGTCTAATCATCCAAACATCAGTCTCCGAGGCCTTGAGGCTAGATTTTGATGGTGTCCAGCTACTGCTGAAAGAGCCCTTGGGGCTGTAATGGTTACGTGTTGGGCTGCTACCTGCTGGGTCATCAGTTTGAAATCACCGTCCTCTCCAAGGGAGAACGAAGAGGCTTTCTACTTACATACAGAGTCACAGTCCGGAAACTCACAGGAGCACTTCTATCCTGACCTACACGTTCGCGAAGAGTCAGAATTGGCTTGAAGGCAGGGGGGAGTTGTTTGTCTTTGAGAGCCACCACTAGCAACTGCTCTGGAAGGGATCAGAGTAGAAGGCCCCGAGTTGAGTGGGAGAAAGATGTGGAACAAAAAGAAAAGTCACAAAAAATATTGATTGGTTGGATAGGGACCCCTGGGACCTCTGAGAGTATGGCCCTTAGTCACCCGTCAGAGCTGAAATGAACTGCAGATAACGCAGTTTTCCGACCAACAGTAACCAGGTCTCTAAGGGGTAGGCTGTCTCTTGTGAAGCAGGTACCCCTTCGAATAATCAACTATTTAAGATCCAAAGGACTCTGTTTACCCAAACTCAAAGTTCAGAGGGTTAGGAAAGAAGGAGGATTGGAAATAGTAAACACGAGGATGCAGGTGGGCAAGCGATGTCACAGTGTTGGAAGTTGCAATCAATGATAGCAAACAAAATGTGCATTAATTGTTGAATGAAAATCTGATTTCCTCTGGAAACATTCCCCCAATTCACAATAAAAAGGAAAAAAAAAAGGTTTCCTTATATTGAAGGGATTGCAATCAATGCCTCAACATAAAATATTAAAAAATTGTTGAATAACAATGGATTTGCTCTGAAAACGTTCACACAATAGAGAATATGAAATAAAATAAATGTTCGTTGCTGTAACACACACATACGGAGAGTAAGGATTATAAGATTAAACATCAGGACACCAGGCTTCAGGATTATATTCTTACTCACTATTCTATAATATCGGAAGCCTTAGCCTGCTAACCACGAAGCTGACAGAAAGAAAGATGAGGCTTTCTGACCATGTAAAGGTTTATGACCTCGGAGACGCTAGATCGAGCCACTAGGAGCCATGCTAGGCTCAAGGGCAGTGAAGGGGGGCTCTACGGTGAGGTGGGCAAAGTGCACCTCTCAAGCTATAAACCGTTCTTTCAGTATGTACATGTGGCTCTGAAGTAAAATCGAAAACAATTTAAAGGACATCATTCCGATAATGGTGACTTCATTTGTGTGTAAAAGTATATTTGTGTCCCTGGAATAAGTTTTAAATTGTTGTGAGGGATGAGATTGGCTCTCGTGTCCCCAACGTTTGCCAACCCCGTTCTATACTAAACAAGATACCGGAGCTAGTGCTGACTAGTGGAGAGATCTATTGGATTTCAAGTCTTTTTCCATGCCCAAAGCCCTACCTTCTGTACTCCCATGTTTGATCATGGAGAGACACCTTCTCATAACCTCAATAATCCTGAGATTTGCCGAGAGAGCTTTGTAGAGCTAAAACGGTGTGTAAGCCCATCAGATCCATCTCCTAGAATTTGAAGAATAGTCGCTCTCAGGGGCGTCACACAGAAAGTAAGTGGGAAAATCTTCACAGGAAGTCCTAGGAAGTAGAAGTGAGAAGACGGAGAAGCCTAGAGAGAGGGCTTACATGCACTAGGGCAGCGAAAGCACATGCAGCCAATTGTTTGCTTCTATCGGAGACAAGGCTTGCCGGACAGATGGATGCCCGGGTCTAAGAACTAGCTGTCAGAGTAAAGCAGCAAACCAGGTGATACATACTTGAGCTGTTCTTAGTTACCAGCTGAGTGTTCGCTTTCTTACCACATACACTCCCACCCCTGCGCACCCTTAAAATACATTCTCATTATCTAAGGAAGTGTAAGTGTCTCTCTCTCTGTTTCTTATAAAGTGGAATAGCCCAGTCTGTTAGCTGTGCCATGAATTACCTGTGTGGCCCAGAGTAAGCCACTTTCCTCTCTGCTTAAGTTTCTCCATTGATGAGCCTCGCACAGATGATGCCTCTGTTCACTCTCTTCCAGTTCCCCAAACTATAATAATTACAAACTAACTATAATAATTACAAACAAATTATTCAATATGAAGGGGTTTGGTAGCAGTTTGATGGAAAATCCTTGTATAAACTCCACAGCCCTCTATTCCTATCCCTCTCTCTAGCCCCAGAGTGATGTAAAGTAGGATTTGTCTCATCAATCATCCCACCGGTCTGTCCAGATGGGGCATTCTGACAGTTCTTACACGGCTTTCCTGCGTTGTTCGTGAAGTGCGAATCTGCCGGAGAGCAGCGTGAGACTGGGTTTCTTGATCCCCTCTTAACTCTGGGCACCACAGGTTTCATTTGCTGGAAAGAGCAGAAAAGAACAAAATGAGAAGTTGAAAACATGATGCTGGGAACCGAGGCAAACTGGCAGACGACTTCTGGGCTTGGTGTGGTCTGAGGTAACTATAACCAGGCTCCAAGAATGATATTGGGAAGGGAGAGTTCTGCAGATTGTAATTCAAATTCTGTTACGTGTTAAAGATACGATTTACAAAGGAACAGAAAATAATGTTCATTTCAGAGACATGAAAGAGAGAGAAAGAGAAAGGCGGGATGGGAGAGAGGGGGAAGGGAAGGAGGGATGGGACAGACAGAGGAAGGGAAGGAGGGAAGAAGGAAGGAAGAAAAAAGGAAGAAAGAAAAAGAAAGAGAAGAAAGAGCGAGCGAGACAACCCGACATTCTGGACATGGAAAGGCCCCCAGGACACTTGTGTTAAATCTTACCCTCACCCCCTTGAGCCCATTGTCTCCTTCCCTCTGTGAGGTTGACTTGGAATGAGCCATTGAGAGAAGTCCAGACAGAACATTGGAGACCAAGAAACCCTTCTGACTCAGAGACCAGCTTATGGTGTGTCTGTGGGCAAAACCTCCTTGGGGTTCTCAGTTTTTCCACTTGTATCACAAAGATGATTTTGTCTGTTTTTGTTTATGTCACTGGAATTCTGTGCCAGCTAATGAGCTATTGGTCTCTATTGTCCCAGTTTCTCAATCGAACCCTTACATTATGCCAAAAGCTTAGAGAAGGATGTAGGTTAACTCTTTCAGGACTACAGAGAGGGTTTTTTTTTGTTTTTTGTGTTTTAAACGTATCACTAGTCCATTGATTGAGGGAGAAAGATGAGGCTTTCTACTCTAGTAAAGAGTTAAAGTCTAGGTAAGCACACAGGGCCATTCTATCCTACAGGGTCACTATGAGTCAGAATTGATAGCAAGTGAGGGCTTTTTTCACCCCCTGAATTCACTGATTGCAGCCTCCAGAATGGATTCCAACTCAATGTAAAGAAAACGCAAATCCTCACACCTGGACTAATAGGTAACATCATGATAAGCAGAAATAAGATAGAAGTTGTCAAGATTGCATCTTGCTTGGACCCACAATCAATGCTAATGGAAGCAACAGTCGAGAGATTAAACACACATTGCATTAAGTAAATCTATTGCACAAGGGATCTTTAAGGTGTTGAAAAGCATAGATGTTACATGCTTATAGTTAGGTTTTATGTTTCGCTGGGCTAGGATTCTTCCACAATTACAGGAGTGGGTAAATCCAATCCAGTTCAAATCCATGTATCCGATGTAAATGGAGGCTTCTCCCGACTTGTGTAGTTACAGGGGCTGCCAAATAGGAAGAGGGAACCTAAAACAGGAAGACCGCATACTGGTAGATGCAGAGCTGAATGAATCCAATCTGCTGATGGCTCCTGGAGAGGCAGGCAATATCGCAAGAGGGCGACTACGCAAATCCAGTCATAGAGTGAGCTAGCTTTCGAACATCGTCCATCTATCCTAAGACTAGGCCACATCTGTATGAACTCTCCCTCAATCACATCAAGGCTGTGACAAGATTAAGGAGGTACTTTTTCACAAGCGCTTGGCTGCTTCACAGAAGACCCCATCATGGAGTTGACCACACTGTGTTCCATCAGATTATGGGAGATCCCTGGCCCACCCACGTTGACATAAAACCTAACTGTCGCAATGTGTATACTAGCTGTATAGTAAGGAACTCTGATGGCATGGTGGCTAAGACGTTGGCTTCTAATCAAAAGAGCCACAGTTCAAACCCACTAGCCACTCTGCCTGTGTGTGTGTGTTTATGTGCAGACACATATACATACGAGGAAGCTTCAAAAAAGGTATTGGGATAAAAAAAGGTATTGGAATGATTTCACTATTTTTCATTCCATTTTTTCATCAACATATATATGTGAGGGTAAGTTAAAAAAGTTTTGCGACAAAACCATAGAAACCTCTATTAAACTAAACTACCCAAAGTGAGGCACTATTGTTCCTTGGCATATCTTTCATCTAAGTCTGTATGCTTTCTACCCCCAACAGTTTTATTGGCATATAATGCACATAGTTCCATCATAGTGAAAAGAGTTGTACAACCTTTGGCACAATCAGTTTTAGAAGGTTTTCTTCTATCTTGGAGGTCTGTACACTCTGAAATTGGTATTTGTATCTATCAAATCTTTTATAAAAAAATTTATCTCCTTTCTATTTACTCCATGTCAAAGCAGCAGTTTTAGCATTCTTGATGAACACTTGTTTATTGTAAGTGTTCATGCTGAACAAAAAGAATTCTGTAGGGAGGAAAGGGTAAGGTTTCACAATGAAATGATCATAAGACAGCCCTTGAAACCCTGGAAGAATGAGCAGGTGAGTTATTGTGATGGAAAAAACCCTCCTCAACACAAATTTGTTAGCTATTGACTCATCAATGCCGTTTTCTGGTTTCTTAAATCTTCTTCATGTGGTGGTATCCCATGTCCTTTCAGAAAATCGATCAAATTACCCATGATCAAGAGTGAGGTAGTTTATTGTGCCAACCTGGCTGATAAACACATGTGAGGTTAATTGAAGGGCGGAGAGATAAATGGCTCAATGAGCCTTGCCTTTCTAGTTCTCGGGTCTCTTGCTTTGTCATGGTTGGACCAGGGTGCTGCCTTAGCCAGTTCCCTGCTTCAGCTGGCAAGGCTCAATTCCTGCAAGACATCCCCAAGGAGAAGCCACATGGACCTACCCCGATGCAGCCCTGCCAGTGCTGAGATGCTTACACGTGCACTGATTTGGCTTTCCTCCTGAAGTCAGCATCATGTGTTTTGTGAGATGGAGGAGGACTTTGTGGATTGGTAGTGGACATATGGGTTAATGTTGGACTTGTGGGCTTGGGCAGCACTGGGTTGGGATGTTTTCTTGATGCGCAATTAACCTTTATATAAAACTCTCTCTTATACATGAGTTTCTGTGGATTTGGTTCTCTAAAGTATCCAGACTGACACAAAGAATATACCCCCCAAAGAAAACAACCATTATCAACCTTCTGAGTCTTGAATTTGATTAATAAATAGATCCTCTAAGAAGCCATTGTTGTGTTGGATCTTCTTTTTGAAGGCACCCTAGGGAGACTGACAAATGTGTTCTGAGAGAACTTGTCTTCAGCCATCCACTGATCACCAAGAAACTCAAAGTTAATGTCCATTGAGTGAATGCCAACTCATAGCGACCCTATAGGAAAGACTAGATATGTCTTGTGGATTTCTAAGGCTGTAACTGTTTACAAGAGTTGAAAGCCTCATCTCTCTCCAGTAGGGAAGCTGGTGGTTTTAAACTGCTGACCTTGTGTCTAGTAGCCCAACATGTAACCCACTATGCCACCATATGTTTAAATACATTTGCTTGAAATAACCTGTCATTTTATGGACTGGAAACTTGGTAGCAATAATTTTTGACTTACTTTCATGCGTGTATGCCTGTGCATGGGTGTATAGAATCAGATGGGTTGCTGTAAATCATAAATAAAATAAAGAACCTGGTCTGACATGTAATTTTCTCCCTGTAAAAGTTTACCTTTTTTATTGTTTAGCCAGATAAAAGAAAAATTGATGTCTTCATTTTATCTGTCCCTTCCATTATTTTCCCTCCTAAAACATTATTTGCCCTGGAAGTCCAAGAGATTCAGACGCACTCCACTAGATTTTAGGCTCTTTTGGAGAAGAGTCCATGTTTTTACTTCATTTAAGTGCATAAGTATGTAAGATGAAGCGCTGCTCAAAATGTGTTGGTAAATTGCATGTTTCTCTCTGTAGTCCTGGTTTCCACAAAGCCTATTGTGAAGCGTCTATGGTGAAATAATCATATGCATTTCTATATACCATTTGTTTAACACAATCAGTTTCTTAATTTTCTCAAAATTTAAACCTTATATAGCAAATTCTATCTTCTTTTACAAAAATTGTCTTCAACAAATGATCCAAGAGGGAGGTTGTAAGAATAGCAGCAAAAATACAAACTAGAGGGGAAAAAATCCCCCTGAAGTTCAGACAATCTGCTGTTTTTTGGTATAATTAGTTTTGGGGTAAGAAGATCTGGGGGAATGCACAATAAAGGATGGAGACCAAACACTCAACAGATACTCTGGCTGAGTTTAATTTGCAGTGATTCGATTGACACCAAATTGATTTTTTCATAAATATTGCTGCAGACAATTGGCTAGGGTGAAGAAGCTGTAGTAATTCTCCAAGAGACCAGCGTTTTGGCTGCATGGCAATACTTTAGAAACTCACAATGATGCTGTTTCAGTCTTTAGA
Organism: Echinops telfairi; assembly: GCF_000313985.2. Taxonomy (NCBI): domain Eukaryota; kingdom Metazoa; phylum Chordata; class Mammalia; order Afrosoricida; family Tenrecidae; genus Echinops; species Echinops telfairi. Next base: position 12,537,300 of record NW_022103919.1, read on the forward strand.
CTGCTCTACATAAAATTGAGGTGGGGTAGGAAACTGAAGAAGGAATAAGCATTATAAGTCTGGAAGCCTCTCTTTGAAGTATGGAA
>NW_022103919.1:12537948-12539899 GCF_000313985.2 Echinops telfairi
GAGTTTTCTGTGACTAAATCAGCGTGACTCCACAGATGTACTATCCCTTCTAATAGAACTGTTCTCAAGACTCATTAACTTTAGGATCTGGGCCATGTCCTATAGCCATTACCATTCTGTCAATAGGTTTTATCCACATTTGCTCTTTAAAAAATTAGTAAGGAGCCCTGGTGGCACTGTGAGCTAGGCACTGGACTGCTAACTGCGAAGTCAGTGGTTCAAACGCACTAGCTGTTCCTTGGGAGTACGATGGGAACATCTGCTTGCATAAAGCTTTGTTTGAACTGTCAAAAACCCTATATAGAGTTTCTGTAAATCAGTATCAACTCAATGGCAGTGGACTTACTATTAAAGGCTGTTTTATAGAAAAAAAAATGTGGCTTCGTACTAGAATTACCCCTGTTTGTATGGCATATACCTGTGGCTTATGAAATCCAGATTTTGATCTAATGTATATTTGTTAGTCTTACTCTGATTTGAGGAAGGATTAGCCTGAAATGATTTATCTTCAAAATGATTAAAGATAACTCTAGAGTCCTTTCAAATCACAACGCAAATTCAGTCTTGAAAATATCCGCTTCCATGCAAGGTCAAATGTGCACAGGCTACTTAATATCAGCCTGGAAGCCCATCGTAGGAGGGGGGAAATGTCCGTCTCTACTTCCTCTTTTCAACTCCCTGCTCACCTCTTCCTTAGAGTCAAATAGAGGACAGAGAGAGAGGTGAGATAAGAGATTAGGACCATCATCCCTTGACTAGGGAGTTTGGGTCTCTGACTTGGCTCATAGTTAAAACCAAACTTTTTGGAGAACTTGACTGTTAAGAACATTGACTTCTGTGGACGAACTCTTCTGCTCGGCTGTTTTCTACTGTAGTTCATTTTACCTCCCTGGATGGTTTTGTAACCCAGCGGGGACCAGAAACTCTTTCCCCAGTCCTGTTTATCTAGGTGTTCATCCAGCTTCTTTGCACAGTCACTTTATCTCCTGCTTTTATTTGCTAGTACAAATCCCACAAGTTTGTAGCTTTAAACTGGTAGCCTATTGGTATGGGGTTGTTTCTGACCCATGGCAACCATGCAGGACAGAGTACAACTGCCCCACAGAGTTTCCAAGGCTGTACATTTTTACGGAAGTAGATTGTCACAATTTTCGCCCATGAAGTGCTGGAGGATTTGAACTGTCAACCTTTGGGTTTAACAGTCAAGCTTCTTGTTTTTGTTAAGTGACTTTCAGTCAATTCTGACCCGCAGCATCCCACCTGCACAACAGAAGGAAACACTTCCCAGTCCTGCACCATCCTCACCTTGAGCCCATTGTTGCAGCTGCTGTGTAAATCCAGCTAGCGGAGGACCTTCCTCGTTTTCGCTGCTCTCTACTGTGCCAAGCATGGTGTCCTTGTCTAGGGACTCTGACCACATGTCCAAAGTACGTAAGACAAAGTCTCACCATCCTTGCTCCTAAGGAACACTCTGGCTCTACCTCTTTGAAGACAGATCTGTTTGTCCTTTAAGCAGTCCATGGTATTTCAGTATTCTTTGCTGGTACCACAATTTATGTATTTAATTTGGGATTTATTACATGTATCATATCATTCCATATTTCAATCACATCAAGTAGAATTACACAATTGCTACCACAATCCGTTTTCGAACACTTTTTTAGATATATGGATTCCTTGATGTTATCTCCCTTTTATCCACCCACCGCTACTGGATCCCCCTTTTCCCCAAACCTCTTATTCTACTTGCTATCCCTATGGGTTCATCAATCCTGGGTTTCATAGAAAGGAATATAACACAGCTTAAAGAGGGTGACCTCCATTGACATAACACCTCTGAGATACACTTTAATGTGACCAAATAAAAACCGAAGAAAATAATACAAACCAAACATACAGAAAATTTGGGAAACCAGATCAGGTCCACCCCACACTATAGAGGGGGAATCTA
>NW_022103919.1:12540324-12542553 GCF_000313985.2 Echinops telfairi
TTCCCTGCACTAGGGCTCCTAGTTTTGTCCCCATTTTCTCATGGATGATCCTCATAGCTTTGGGTTTCACATTTGGGTCTTGGATCCACCTTGAGTTTGTTTTTGTGCACGCAGTGGCTATGGGTCTTGTGTCATTCTTCTGCAAATGGATATCCCGCTTTTCCTACACCATTTATTGACGATGGCATCTGCTTCCCATATAATATTTTTTGGGCCTTTGTCAAAAATCAGTTGTCTGTATGTGGATCACTTTATTTCCAGGTTTTCTGTCCTGATCCATTGGTCCTAGTATCTATCATTATACCAGTACTGGGCTATTTGGACTACTATGGCTGTAGAGTAGATTTTGCAGTTGGTAATCAATTTTTCCATTTCTTTGAAGACTAATGCTGGAATTCCGATTGGGATTGCATTGAATTTGTAGATTGCTTTAGGTAGCATTGACATTTTCACAATATTGAGTCTTCTGATCCACAAACAAAGAATCTGTTTCCATTTCTGTCGACCCCTTTCAGTTTCTTGTAGTAATGTTCATGCAGATCTTTTTTTGTGTGTGTTGTTTATTCCTAGGTATTTCAGCTTTTGTGTGGCTGTTATGAATGGTACTGATTCCTTGATATCTTTTTCTGCATTCCCATCCCTGGTATATAGGAATCCAATTGATTGCTGCTTGTTTATCATGTATCCTGCTACTCTACTAAACTCCTTTATTGTGTCCAGCAATCCCATTGTGAACCCCTTAGGATTCTCAATATATAAAATCATATCTTCTGCAAATAGAAAAAGTTTCACTTCTTCTTTACACAATTGTACACCCTTGACATATTGCTGTTTTCTTATAGTATTGGCTAGAACTTCCAACAAATGTTGAATAAAAGTGGAGATAAATGACATCTTTGCAAGGGTCCCTAACTCTGTGGAAATGTTTTCAGCTTTTCTTCATTGAGTGTAATATTGGCTATTGGTTTTTCGTATATATGGCTTTTATTATAATGTGGATTTTCCCTTCTAATTCTATCTTCTCGAGGCTCTTATTAGAACAGGTGTTGGATGTTATCAAATGCATTTTCTGTATCATTTGTTATGATCATGTGGTTCTTGTTATTTTTCTTGTTCATGTGGTGGATTACATTAATTGTTTGTCAAATATTGGCCCATCCCTGCATCATTGGCATAAATCTCACTTGGTCATGATATATATGTTTTTGATATGTTGTTGGATTCGATTGGCCAATATTTTCTTGAGAATTTTTGCATTTAAGTTCATGAGAAATACTGGTCTGTAATTCTTTATCCTTGTGGGGTCTCTGCCTGGTTTTGGTATCAGGGTTATGCAGGCTTCATAGAGTGAGTTTAGGAGTTGCCGTCCCTTTCTATGTTCTGGAAGAGTCTGTGTAGGATCGTAGGATGGGTGTCAGCTCTTCTCTGAATGCTTGGTAGAATTCACCCGTGAAGCCATCTGAATGGGGCTTTCTTTAGGCGGGAGTTTCTTGATGGCCTTATCTATTTCTTCTTTTTCTATGGGTCTGTGCAAGTTCTTAATATCCATATATTTGGGGAGCGAGTGATTTTCCAGGTATTTGTCTATGTACTACACATGATTGAATTTGTTGGAATACAAGCTTTATAGTACTATGTAATTAAACTTTTTATTTTATAAGAGTCTGTTGTGACATCCTGTTTCATCGCTAATTCTAGATATTGACATCTGTTCTTTCTTTTCCTTTGTTAAATTTGCTGTCATTTTGTTGATTTTGTTGATCCTTTCAAAGAACCAACTTTTTCTTTGTTGATTTTTGGTCTTCTGTTTTCCAGTATATTTATCTCTGCTCTAATTTTTATGACTTCTTTTCTTTTGCTGTTAGAAGGCTTATGCTGTTGACTCTGTTCTAACTGCTGGAGTTGCTGTGTTAAGGTGCTGACCATAATTCTCTTCTCTTCTTTTATATGTGCATTTATTGCAATAGAGTGACCTCTGATAATTGCCTTTGCAGCGTCCCATAGGTTTTCGTGTGTTGTATTGTCATTCTCATTGGTTTCTAGGAACTTCCTAATTTCCTCTCTAATTTGGGCTAATGCCCATTGTGTTTTGAGAAGCGTCTGCAGGTGTTTGTCTTTGTTTTCTGTTCTTTCCATTGTTGATTTCCAGCTTTATGGCGCTGTGATCAGAGAAGGTGGTTTGAATGACCTTTGTGCATTTGAATGTTCTCAAGCTTGCTTTGTGTCCCA
>NW_022103919.1:12543088-12544755 GCF_000313985.2 Echinops telfairi
GATGGATTTTATTCTCTCATCTTTGTCTTTCAATAGGTGCATTTAAACTGCGCACATTCAGTGTAATTAAATCTAAATGTAGATTAGTTACTGTCATCTCGTACTATTTGTGTTTCATATTTTCATTTCTTCCCCTTGTATAGGGTGTTGTGTATGTGTGTGTGAGAGAGAATAGTTCATTCTTGTCTTTATTTCTCTGTTGGATTGTAATGTTTTGGGTACTGTTCTCAGTGTGATGGTTTCCGGGTGGTTCACCCTGTGATGGTCTCAGGTTTGTGTGCTGTGGTTGTTGTTTTTCTGTCCATAAAGAACTAGAAAGTATTTTTGTAATGCTGGTTTTGTTTTCATGAGTTCTCTAACTGTTTCCTTATTTGAGAACACTTTTATTTCTCCTTCAAATTTGATGGAGAACTTTGCTTAATAAAAGAGTATTGGATTGCAATTGGTTGTCTTTCAACTTTCGGATCACGATGCTATACTTTCTTCTTTCCTGCTTGGTTTCTGTGGAGAGGTAGGAGCTTATTCTTATCTGTTTATCTTTATATGTAACTGCTTTTTTTCTCTCTCTAGCCACCCTCATGATTCTCTTCTTTTCCTTGAAATTGGATAATTTGACTACTGTATGTCTAGATGTGTTGGGGGTGTTGTTGTTGTTAATCTAATTGGCGTTTTTTCGTCATCTTGAATGGTTATTGTCTCTTCCTTTGTGATACTGTGGAAATTTTCCTCCATGAATTCCTTTACTATTTTAACTGTAGGCTTATTTATTTTTTCCTGTTCAGGGACGCCATAATTTGAATATTGTTTCACTCCATGGAATCCTACACCATCCTCAGGCTTCTTTAGATTCATTTGCTTTTTTGTTTGATTGCTTTTCTCATTTGCCAAATTCTGCTTTGTTATCTTCGAGAAAACTGATTCTGTTTTTCATTCCTCCCTTCTATTAGTGAGATCATGCACCTTATTCTTTATTTCTGCTACGTCATTCCTTAACTCCCGAATTTCCCTTTGGTGTGAGGAGTCCAGTATCTCTTTGTCTCTGTCTCTCTTTCAGTTTCAGGAATGATCCCTTACTTTCTTGTACATCCCTAAGTAGCATTCTTTCACCTGACTGTGTTTACCCAGTACAACATATCTTTTGATTTCTTGACTGCTGCTTCCATTAGCATGGGCTGTGTATTCTTTCTCTGGCAAATAAAGAGCTGCTTCTGTGTAAACTATTGGGTTTTGGTCATCTTCAGTAATTGACTTGCTTATTTAGAATGTTTAGGGTAGCTGCTGGTGTTGGCTATAGTTTGCATCAAATCTTGGTTGAACTAAAGGTGGTTCTAGTCTTCTGAGATGTGTGTGGGGTGGGGGAGCGACTGTCTCTTTAGGTAAGGGGAGGATCAGATAGATGCTGGAAAATGTACTGTGTGTAGATGAGGAGGGAGGATTAGTTGGGTGAGTAGGTGGGTTAAGGTATAGGTGCTTGGGAGTAGGTTTTAATTGGTGGTATTAATCATAGGAAGCCTTTCCATTAAGTATAGTAATTTCTAATGAGTTGGAGAAGAGAGTTATGATGAGATTGTACTTATTCAGTTAAAGGAGAGTGTGTGTTACTGATGTGGAGGGGACAGCTTCCAGAGGTTAGGGTGGTTGGGGTAACTGAGGGGTATATTGAGTCT
>NW_022103919.1:12545851-12547379 GCF_000313985.2 Echinops telfairi
GTGTTTCCCATTGCTATCTGTACCAATGTACATCCTCTGGTCTAGCCAGATTTGACCAGTACCACAATTTGAATCCATGAGTTCTTCTTTGTTCTTCCTTATTCGATGTCCAACTTTCCCATGCAATTAAAAAAACCATAGCTTGGGTCAGGCACATCTTAGTCCTCAAGGTAACATCTTTGCTTCTCAATACTCTCAAGTGGTCTTGTGCTGCAGATTTACCCAGTACAACACATCTTTTGATTTCTTGACTGCTGTTCCCATTAGTATGGGAAGAAGAAATCCTTGACACCTTTCATCTTTTCTCCCTTGATCATCATGTTTCCTATTGGTCCAGTGGTGAGGATCTTGGTCTTCCTTATGTTGACTTAGATTCCATACTGAAGTCTGCCATCCTGGATCTTCATCAGCACACGCTTCAAGTCCGCCTCACTTTCAGCAAATGAGGTAGTTAAGGTTTATTGTGCCAACCTGGCCAATAAACACATGAGGGTTTAATGGAAGGGCGGAGAGATAGATGGCACAGTGAGCCTCGCCTTTTTGGTTCTCTGGTCTCTTGTTCTCTGATGGTTGGGCTAGTGTGTGGCTGCCTTAGCTGGCAAGACTCACTTCCTGTGAGACCTCCCTGAGAAGGAGCCACATGGACTTACCCTGATGCAGCCCTGAGTGCTGGAGAAGCTGCGTGGAGACCCCTGCCAGTGCTGAGATGTTTACACCGCACTGGATTCAAAGACTTTCTACCTACTGGCCTTGTGATCCTCCTGCATTCGGCATCATTGTGTATGTTTTGTGAGTTTGAGGAGAACTTTGTAGATCGGTGTCAGACATTTGGGCTAAGTCGGACTTATGGGGCTTGGACTGGACTGGGTTGGGATGCTTTCTGAATGTACACTTATCCTATGTATAAAACTCTCTCTTATACACATATGAGTTTCTGTGGATTTGTTTCTCCAGTTTACCCAGACAAACACATTAAGCAAAGTTTTGTTACGGGCATATTGCAGATTGTTAATAAGCCCTCCTACAACCCTGATGCCACTTTCTTCGTCATATAATGTAGCTTCTCTGATGATTTGCTCGGCATACAGATTGAATAAGTCTGGTTAGAACATACAACCCTGATGTACATTTTTCCTGATTTTAAACCATACAGCACGGCATTTTGATTCATGTGCAAATTCTGCCAAAGCGCAATAAAGCATTCTGGAATTCTCATTATTTTCAAGGTTATCCCTCGTTTGTTATGATCCACACGGTCCAATGCCTTGGCCTAGTCAACAAAGCACAAGTAAACATCTTTCTGGTATTCTCTGCTTCCAGCCAAAAGCCATCTGACATCTGCAGTGTTACCCCTTATTCCATGTCCTTTTCTGAGTCTGGTGTGAACTTCTGGTAGCTCCCTGTCAATGCACTGCGACAACTGGATGATCTTCGGCAAAATGTTGCTTGTATGTGATATCATTGATGCTGTGTCACAATGTGAGCATTCTGTTGGGTCACCTTTCTTTGGAATGGGTGCAAATATGAA
>NW_022103919.1:12548726-12558231 GCF_000313985.2 Echinops telfairi
CATTTTTCTTGCTCAGAGCAGCTGGTGAGTTTGAACAGACAGCTTTTCCATTAGCAGCCCAGCACTTGACCCACTGCACCACCAGGGCTCCTTAGAGGAGGGAAGCAAGATGAGGTGGAGTCTGAGAGCCTCTCAGAACTCTTCACATTATCATTTGCTGGAGGTGTCCAATTGGCACACAGCAGATTCATAGGGATAATTTTTTGTAAAGCCTTATTTGGAATGGCGTCTTATTCTTTTTGAATATAATTTTAATGGTATCTTAAGAAACACAGGCAGGGACAGTCCAATTCTACCTTCATGTTACCAAACACAACCCCAGCCAAATTCACCCCATTATGTCCTTCCCACTCACAGGGACCTTCATAGGATTTCCAAAGTCATAAATCTTTATGGGAACAGATGGCTTCATGTTTGTCCCTTGGAGCCATTAGTAGGTGTGACCTGCTGGCCTTTTGCTTGATGGTCCAATCCATACTTTCCTGACAGCATCATCAGCATCTGTTACTGATTGCAAGAGTGCCACCCCATTGTTTCTGCTGATTCTTACTGCATCAAAAATCAGCCTCAAGAAATAGAATGGCCTGTTTTGCTGTTGAAAATTAAATGACATGCTCAAGTTTGCATGGCGTTCACGGAAATCATTTACTTATTTGACTTAGTTCTTGAGCTCTTTAAAAGATCTTTTTGCATTCATAGCTGTATCCTCAGCACTTAGCACACTGTCGTTGCAGTTTGGTGCCCGGGAGTCGGCAGCAGGACGGGGTCCTGCGTCTCCCCGCAGTTGAGTTCATTGTTGCAGCCCCCGTGTCATTCCATCTTCTGGAGGGCCCTTCTCTTTTCCACCGGCCCTCTCCTCGACCAAGCATGGTTTCCTTCGTTAGGGAACGGCCTCTCTGATAACATGTCCAAATTATGTGTGATGAAACATGCTATCCTTGCTTTGAAGGAGCATGCTGGACGCTTTCCCAAGAGAGATTTGTTTGTTCTCTGGGCAGTTAATGGCATGTTCAATATTCTCTGCCAGCACCATAATTCAAATTTACGGATACTTCTTCAGTCTACCATATGTAATCTCCAGCTCTAGAGAATAACATGGTCAGGTGCACCTTTGTCCCCAAAGTAAACATTCTTGCTTTTCAACATTTAGAAGGCAATAAATAGGTACTTATTTATAGCATCAGTACATTTAGGACTCCTATTGTCTATACCACAGTACTTTTTCCAATGTAAACTAGCTTGCCCCTCTGTAAGTTATTTGACGTCTGACCTCCATAGCAACACAACCAGGGAAATCCCCTGATGTTGTTGAATCTGCTATGTTCAAAGCCAAACACACCTCCTTGGATCCAGATTTGAGAAAATCAAAGCAGAAAACATATCAGATCTCTGAGGGTCATCATAGTCTACTATACCCTGTTTAAATCATTATTTACGAAATACCTTGTATGTGACAGGCACTCTGTGTGTGAACTATAATGGAGATACTGTCTTGCAACCTACTCCAGAACACACTTGAGCTTCCAGGAGAGCTCACGAGCAAATCTAGAAACCTTCAAGGTTACATGAAAATGGAGACAGTTTTGCCTGGAGCTTTGAGGAGTTATAGACCTCTCAAAGTGGTCAAACCAGTTGCCTATTGTGATGGATAGGGAACAAACAGAGTGAAGTGGACCAGAGTAAGTGCACCAGAGAGAGGCGAGATTGCGATGATGTGTTAGTCTGAGTAGACTAGAGAAACAAATCCATGGACACACATATGTGTATAAGGGAGAGGTTTATATACAAGAGCAATTGAACGTTGAGAAAACATCGCAGCCCAGTCCAGATCAAGTCCATAAGTCCGACATTAGCCCATGTGTCTGAAAGCAATCCATAAAGTCGTCTTCAGACTTCAGACTCACGAAACACATGCAATGATGCCAAATGCAGGAAGATCACAGGCCAGTGGTAGAAAGTCTTTGGATCCAGTGGCATTGTAAGCATCTCAGTGGAAGGGGTCTCTATGTGGCTTCTCCTGCTTCCGAAGTCTGGTTGCCTCCATGTGGCTTGTCTTCTGCAATATCTCCCAAGAAGTGGCAGAGAGAGAGAGAGCAGTGCCTTCCACCTCCAAGGAGGAAGTCCCAGATTTCTCAGGAGAAGGCCATGCCCACACAGTAGTCTCATTGGCTATCTCCAGATAGACAGCCTAGACTCCACCCCTACACTCTTAATCCTTCAATTGACACCAGATTAGGTGACTGCCACAGATGAGTTGAATAGCTGCCTCTCTAATAGTTGTAGGAGCTACTCAGCTCTAGCTGTTGTGCCTGTAGCAATTCAGATTCCCGTTCTTCCAGTTCTTCAAGAAAAACTGGAAATCTGGATCGTTGTTTCAATAAACATTTTCTCTATTTTGAAAACACACTGTTGGTCAAACAACATGTGTGGGATGTTAGGGTTGATTTCTGGCCAAGATAGATTTTGTACCCATTTTCTTCCTCCTCATTCCACCTGTACTATCTCTTCCCTGGGGACATGGTGTGGTCATAAAAGGATTCTGGAGATTAGGAATCAGGATAAAGACTGCTTTCAACCTATTCCCTTCCCTTGGTCTTTTACAAATGAAAACCAGTGGAGGCTCAATTCACAACTCGCAGGGACAAAGAAAACTTGTTTTAAGAACCAGAAAGGGGCTTCCAAAAGTTTGCGGGAAAATGGAATTGAAAGATAATTAAATTTTCTATGAGCTTTTTAGAGCCCTCTCGTACAGTTATTTTGTATTAAATTGAAGGCTGGCCCTCTTCCTTGAAGTCAGACTGAAAAGAACTTGCCTGCCTCCCAATCTCACACATGTCATATGTACATATTCACAACTTATTATCCCCACCAATCTGAAGGGCAAGCAACTCCTAACTTGGGTGTGCAATCGTTAATTGGTTGTCAAGTAAACAGCCATCGAATAAAGGCATCTCACAGGCCATAGTGATGGGCAGTTTAAAACACAAATTGTTCTCTAAGAGCTGTTCTCCACTTATTTTAGATTCCTATTTCCACAGTCAGGAACCCTGGTGGTGTACTGGTTATGTGTTGGGCTGCGATTTGCATGGTCAACAGTTTGAAACCACCAGCAGCTCCTCAGGAGAAGGGTTGGGATTTCCACTTCCATAAACAGCTACAATCTCAGAAACCTGCAGGAGATCACACTGGGTCAGCACTGACTGGATGGCAGTGAGTTTTTGAGGGAGTATTTCCACCTTGACTTTATGAATGTCCGTGGCTTTGGACTGGTATTCATTTGTTGCAGATGACAAGAATTTTCCAAATAAGCAATTGCTTATTTTAGGGATATCAGGTATCTTGGGTCCACCTATAAACAGTCAGTCCCTTTGGGTATTGTTGTCTGTGTTTGATCTTTTAGCTTTTATAAGGGAAAGTCCAGTTCTCTGCCCAATGCCAGAAGAGAAAGTACAGATTTACTGACACAGTCAACAATATATCATTCATTCGTTTGTTTTTAAAATTTATTTTGCCTATAATCTTGAGACGCCAGGAAATTTTAATGTCAGATATTAACAATAAACAAATTGCAAGCCTGTTCTTTGTGTGTGTGTGTGTGTGTGGCATTGTGCTTTGTATATACTTAAATTAATTTGATAAATATGTCAGCAGGAATCATGTGTGTGATGGGAATGTACACACACATATATTTTTATACATATTAAAACATGGTACTGTAAAAGATTGCTAATTGGCTAATGTATGCCATAGATTTTAAAGAAATGAAACTTTCATGAACTGCTTGCAAATATGAATCAGGTGATGCTGACAAGTTTTAATTCCTGACCTAGATCACTCAAAAACTTGATTCTGGGGGGGGAAATAAGAGGTACCAAGCAGCAACAACGAAAACCTATGTCCTAAATAAAATGTCTAAATATTTAGTTTTTGTGTCTATTGTCTTAAAACTGTGTCACGAGGTTAAGAAGATGACTTTCCAAGTTAAATCAGATTATATTTATATGGTTAGTTAGAAAATATCAGGTGCAAATTTACTGCGATTCCCCTCAACCCAAACATTTTAGGTGCTATTGCACCCTAATAAATGGAGAAGTCAAAGTTTCCCAGTGTGTCATTCAGAAGCTCATCTCTGTCCCTAAAAAAGAAGTAATTCTTTTCTTGTTTGCGTCTCTCAAAGGGCATTAGTAGGGATCCAAATCCTAACCATAATATTCTTTAACTGTTCTCTTCAATGTTTTTTCATATTTTCGTACTCAAAATTGTCTCCTTAACTTATTCTTCTCTATGTCTTATGCCAATCTTCTCTCTAGCTGATGCAACTTTTACTTCCATCATTTTTCACAAGTTATTTTGAAGGGATCATTTATTATAGTCTTAAACAGGATAAAGAGAAGAACAGGCATATTATCCGATGGGACAGGCCATTGGGATGGGGTCATAATGATGGCCGAAGGCTTGTTGACACAGAGAAGTTCATTCTCTCTTTTTCCTCCATCCCGTCTTCCTTTCCCTAAGCTCGTTTGTATATCACCGTAAGTCCTCTTGTTTAATTCATTCCTTCTCTTCACTTCTCTCTAGAAGATAGCCTGGGAGGTGTGAATGGGGCTTGTGATTACAGGATTGGGGGGAATATGCACTATTTCCACTTTGATAGTTTTATCTTATTACATTGAAGGGGTTTACACCTAGCATATTTCAATCATATCAATGAAAAGAAATTGGTATGTCATTGGTCATAACCAATTATTCTGGATCCGAGGAGATTGGACCTGCTCCTTTCTATGCCTATCAATGGAATTAGTCTAGGGTCCAGTGGCAGCATTACTAAGAACAGCGGCAGACATTTCTCCTGTTTACAAAGCTCACTCCGCACATCTTCCTGCTGATTAAGTGACGTCAGCTTGCCAAAGCTGGCGCCAAGCCCACTGGAGTTATCCACACCAGCCAGAAAGAAGCGCGGGATTCATCATGTCTACAAAATTTATAGATGCCACCCTAAATAGAAATTCTCTGGAATTCCCTTTGCGTGCTCTCTCTTCTAAGCCCTGCTCCCCACCTGAAACCTATCGCTTCCTCTGTTTCAGCCCTTCCCTTCTGTGCTGGTTCCATGGCAACAGCAGAGGCTGCGGCACCAGAGCCTCTTAACCCTTTCCTCGCCGAACTCTGTTGCAGTTTGTTAGTGGGTCTGTAATAAACCTAATTTTCTCTTCCTTTGTGCCATAGCGGCTCTCATGGTCTAGATCTTTTAAGTTAGCAAATTCTCTGGCTTTAGACAAAAGGCCAGCTCTAAACTTTCTTTATCTGGCCATCCTAACCCCCTTTCACCTCATTTCCTTTGATTTCCTGTTCCCTATGAACCTCCCCTCCCCAAACAAATCTATTAATGAAAGGTCTTGCTCTGTCTCTTAACGACCTTACAGTAAGGTTATTCAGATTTTGTGTTGCCCTATTTTTCCAGCAACAGGATTTATCAGTGGCAATTAGAGTGGTGCTCAGTTGGCCACAGTCTGGACCTAGTTTTGGTTTCTGCTTCATCCTATCTATGTGTCCTGTCCCCTTGTACATTATTAACCTCTATTCATAGAGCAGATAGCCTTGACCTGTGTATATTCGTGTCTACACATTGTCTTAATGGGCGTAAGCTCTGCAGTGGCTCATACATAGTACAGGCAGAATATATCACTTGGGTTAATTTGATTTGCCGACGGTATTATAGACTCTTATCTAGTACTACGTGTAAGGCCACATTGTGACTTTTGTTTAACAGTTCTATTGGCTCATAATTTATATATCATACAATTCAATAGTTCAATTGTTCAAGCTTATCCATGAGAATTGTACGATTAGCCCACAGGGTGATTTATTGTTTCCAGAGTGTTGATTGTAGATTCAAGCAAGACAAAATTGTTGAAAACTTCAAACTTTTCTCCATTTATCATGATGATACCTGTTCGCCCAGCTGTGAGGATTTGGGTCTTATTTACATTGTTTCATAGTGGTTGGATGTTGGGCTGCTAACCACAAAATCAGCAGTTCAAAACCACCAGCCACTGTAGAAAGACAGGGCTTTCTCCTCCCATAAGGAGCTGCAGTCTCAGAAACTCACAGGTTCCGTTCCACCCTGTCCTATCGGGTGCTGTGAGTTGTCATTGATGTGATGGTAGTGAGGTTTACATTATGTTGTAATCCACACTGAAGGCTGCATTTCTTGATCTTCGCTCGCAAGTGCTGTAATGCAGTAGTGGTGTCGTACAAATGAGAGGAGGAATTTTGTTAGCCATGCAACTGGATCTAAGCCTGACACTGCATTTAGTGCTGTGTATAAATTTTTTTCTTAATGGTAGTGCCTTCCTCATAAGATTGTTTGAAGAGGTATTTTTATTTCTACCCTTATTTTACATACGAAGACACTAAGGCTCAGGAGGTTGAATGATCATTCTATGGATACCTAGCTAGCCAGTGGCTGAATCAAGAATAGAACCCAGATCTGATCCCACAGTCAGAAACTTTTATTATTCTGTGAGTTTAGTGCCTCTTTATAAGAGGAAGAAACTAAGGCTTAGAGAAGTGAAGGGGCATCTTTGTGATTTTGCAACTGTCTTAGACATGCCATTAAATTAGACTTTACCCCACATCTTTCTGAAAATCCACCAGTTTAATGTGAGCTTTTAAATTTTATTTATTTAATATTTAATTTCTGCCTATGAAAAAGTCATATCCTGTCTCCAGATAGTCAGAGTAGAAGTTCAAATGTAGAAATACTACATAGAGGGGACGAAGAGAGAGTGGAGCACATCCTGGCCCACCAAACCTTGAGGATGATATTCCTGCTCAGAGCAGCCAATCCACAACGAAGACCATATGGCCGGCCCCACTATGAGACACGACATCACTCACTGATCCTTATCCCTACAGGGGACAACACTGGAGACACAGTGTGGGAATTCCACCCAATCTGATCCCACCACACCGAGGCAAAACACTAATGGGGTGCAACAGAACAGCAAGGGAAAGAGAGCAGCGGAGTCCCCTGGGAATACCAAAAGTAGACTTCGGGGCCAGGGCTTGGCACCCTATCAGACTCGACTGGAAATTACTCCTAAAGGCCAACAAACAGTCCTTGAACTAACTACAAGCTTTTCTTTGTTGTTGTTGTTGTGTTGGGTTTTTTTTGTGTGTGTGTCATTGGCTTTTTATTGTTGTTGTTTTGTGTTCTTTTGTTGCTTGGTTTTGCTCTGTCTAGTTTCTGTGCATGTTATTATCTCCGCAGGTCTGTCTAATAAGATAGGCTGGAAGAACTATCTGGAGGAGAAAACAATGGGACCAACAGTTCCAGGGGGACATGGGAGAGGGGGAGGTGGGGGGAAAGGAAGTGGTATTAACAAACCCAGGGAAAGGGGACAACAAGTGATCCAAATCGGTGGTGAGGAGGGTGTTGGAGGCCTAGTAGGGCAGGATCAAGGGTAATGTAACCAAGAGGAATTACTGAAACCCAAATGAAGGCTGAGTATGATAGTGGGACAAGAGGAAAGTAAAAAGAAATAGAGGAAAGAGCTAGGAGGAAAAGGGCATTTATAGAGGTCTAAATAAAGGCATGTACACATGTAAATATATTGATATATGAGGATGGGGAAATAGATCTATGTGCATATATGTACAGGTTTAGTATTAAGGTAGCAGATGGACATTGGGCTGCCACTCAAGTACTTCCTCAATGCAAGCATACTTTGTTCTATTAAATTGGCATTTCATGATGCTCACCTTCCCGACACAATCGCCGAAGACAAATGGGTGCAAAAGCAAGTGTGGTGAAGAAAGCTGATGGTGTCCAGCTATCAAAAGATAGCACATCTGGGGTCTTAAAGATTGAAGGTAAACAAGTGGCCATTTAGCTTAGAAGCAACAAAGCCCACATGAAAGAAGCACACCAGCCTGTGTGATCACAAGGTGTGGAAGGGATCAGGTACCAGGCATCAAAGAACAAAAAAACATCATTGTGAATGAGGTGGAGTTTGGAGTGGGGACCCAAAGCCCATCTGTACGCAACTGGACATCCCCTTACAGAAGGGTCATGGAGAGGAGACAAGCCAGTCAGGGCGCAGTGTAGCAACGATGAAACATACAACTTTCCTCTAGTTTCTAAATGCTCCCTCCACCTCATCCACTCACCCAATATCAGGATCCTAATTCTACCTTACAAATCTGGTTATACCAGAGGATGTACACTGGTACAGATAGGAACTGGAAACACAGGGAATCCAGGGCAGATGATCCCTTCAGGACCAGTGGTGAGAGTGGCAATACTGGGAGGGTGGAGGAAGGGTGGGGTGGAAAAGGGGAACCAATTATAAGGATCTATATGTAACCTCCTCCCTGGGGGACAGACAACAGAAAAGTGGGTGAAGGGAGACATCAGACAGTGTAAGATACAGCAAAATAATGATTCATAAATTATCAAGTGTTCATGAGGAAGGGGAGAGTGGGGAGGGAGGGGAAAACTGAGGAGGTGATGCCAGGGGCTTATGTGGAGAGCAAAGGTTTTGAGAATGATGATGGCAACAAATGTACAAATGCGCTTTACACAATTGATGTATGTATGGATTGTGATGAGCTGTATGAGCCCCCAATAAAATGATTAAAGAATAAAGGAAGCAAAAAAAATAGAAATACTACATAGAGTGTTTTTAGCAATAAGCATGCAATTGTTTCTCGCCAGCCATGGAAACTGGAGCACACGATCCAGAAAGTATCTGTTTACATGCTCTAGCTTCTTTCCGTTGCTTAAGGGATGCTGAGGAGAATTGTTTTGGTTTTACTTGAAATTCCCCTTTGAACCTTCAAATCAGGTTTTGCCCATGGCTTCCACCCTTTCCTTCTCTTATCATAACGGCATTGACTGCCTTCACATATGAGAACTTGCCTATCCTTTTCCAATGTATCTACCCGTTAGTTCCGTAGTGTATTTTGCTCTGTATTCATGTATGTACTAGCCTGTGTTTTGAGTGTATCCTCAATTAAAAATAGCAAGCATTTCATTCCCTGAAGGCTCTTCTCTTCTATTAGTCCCTTGGTAAACATAGAAATCCACTTCCTGAGATTGAGAGATATGCCAATTCCTCTACATTTTTTCCTTTGTTCCTGATTTTCTCATGCCACCCATTAATGTGAGTAATAATATTTAGTTTAAAACTGAATTCTGACTCTGCATAGCAGGTTTAAAAACTTAATTCAATCTCCAATCATTTGGGGAGCTATTTAATTAGTAATTCTCTCGGAAGCTACTTTATTTCTTCTTGGACTGGGAAATAAAGAATCAGCACCAACTATATGCTTAAGGTTATGAGCAACGTGCTTGATTCAATAAGCAAGTGGAATTTTGTTATGTTGTTACTACTGTAAGGTGCTCTCAAATCAATTTTGACTTAAAAAAATCCCTTGCGGGCTGGTCCCAGCCCCAAATACTAAGTGGATGCCTGCCCCTCCCCTGAGAAGAATGTATCTCAAA
>NW_022103919.1:12562169-12577280 GCF_000313985.2 Echinops telfairi
CTGTCACACTAACCAGGCCTGCAAACTTTTCTTTATTGCCACCAGGTTCCCAAGCTACTTGGGCATCCCTGTGAGTCCCTGTGAGGCTGCCTACCAGGGAAGAGAGTGGGTGCATTTCATGCAGTACTCTCAGGGGTTTTCCCTGCACGGGCAAGTGTTATCGTTCTTTGAAGGCACTTAGCTCTCTCTCCATGAGCTGGCATGCCCCTGGCAGCTGTTTCTCTTTCTGTGTTCTGGGTCAATCAGCCTACCACCATCATCTCTCTCATGAGCTCACTCTTCCACTGTGTCTCTGTCATCAGTGTGATGGGTCTCTTTTCTGCATCTAGAAGTTTCTCAGCACAGAAACCCTGAGCACGTAGGGCGTGCTCCATCCACTTCAGGCTCTTCACAAAGATGGTGATTACTCTCAATTCTGAATGCCTATAGCATTGACCACAATACGCACCCAGGAAGACGGCAAATCTGACCCATCCCACAGTCGCACCGCAAGAGACTTACCCCTACTGAGAAGATTTTCAAGTTCTATTTGTATAGTAAGTCAACCAGTCCTTGACAAGATTGTGGACCTGCCGATTGTTTCATCGGAGTTAAAACATCATGACTGGAAAGGTCGTATAAAAATGATTCATTTCGTTAGTACTCTATCAACAAGAATACATTTCAGTCTCTTCTGACATAGCCACTTTGATCTTTGCTTTCTTTCCTGTCTCTTTAATGATCTTTTGCTGTATTTACGTATGATGCCCCTGATTTCATGCCACAGATCACCATGTTTTCTGTCGTTAGTGTCCAGTGAGTGAAACCTATTTTTAAGACATTCTCAAAATACAGATGTGATATGTTCAAGGTTGTATTTTGGCTCTTGTGGACTTGTGTCAATTTTCTTTTTAACCTGAACTTACATGTGAGCAATTGATGATCTGTTCTACAGTCAACATCTGGCCTCATCTGGGCTCTTGCTATTGAACTTCTCCATAGTCTCTTCCCACAGATGTAGCCAATTGATTCCTTTGTATTCCATCTGGTGAAGTGGCCGGGTCTATCATTTTCCTATACTGTGCTGGATTGTATGTTGCCATGATGCTAGAAGCTATGTCGCCAGCATTTCCAACACCAGCAACGTCACTCAAACTGAACAGGTTTCAGTGGCTCCTCCAGACTAAGGACAGCCTACAAAGAAAGAATGGTCCATCCACTTCTGTGGGATTAGCCTTTGAAAACCTCATGAATAGAAGATGAGCCCCTCTGGGCAGCAGACTCTTAAATTATGGCTGAGGAAGAGCTGCCTTCTCAAAGTAGAATAGGGTCTTCATTTACTGATAGGATACAGCTCAAAATGTGAAGATAAAACTGCCAACATTTACTAATAATTAGAACGTAGAGTGTACAAAGCGTGAACCTAGGAAAATCATCCCTTAAAATTGATATCTTAGGTATTCGTCATTTTGAATCACATAAGTAATTTACTATATCTGGAATAACAAATTGAAAAGGATTGGCATTACATTCATCATCAAAAGGAACATTTTACGATCGATCTTGAAGTAAAATGCTATTTGTGGTAAGAAAATCTTTATACATTTATAAAGAAATCCAAATTATTCAAATGTATGCACCAACCACTAAAGCGATTAATGAAGAAATTGAATCATTCTGAAATTTATCACACACGCAATCAAAATGCATTGCTAATTATTAGTGATTGGAATGGGACGGCTGGAAACAAAGAGGAAAGAACACTAGGTGAAAACTCTGGCCTTAGCAACAGAAACTAAGCTGGAAATAGATTGAAAGAATTTTGCAAGGCCAATGATTTCTTCTTTGCAAATAGCCCCTTTCAACCACCCTAAATGGAAACTACTTGAGGACCTCGCCAGGTGGAATACCAGGAACCAAGTTAACACATCTGTGAGAAGAGACTATGGACCAGTTCAGAATGAGCGGCCACAATGAAATCAAGGGCCAGCTGTGGAAGAGATCATCGATCGTCTAGGCATGGGATGTTGTATCTGAGTCTGTTTTAAATGTCTTCATTTGAAATGCTGAGGTTGGTCTTAGCTTGTTTTTATGACCTTACAAGTCCATCTGCGAAATGAACTTGCTTTTTTCCAAGGTGAGATTATGAGTAAAAGCCTAGTTACATGTTTTAATTTTTATTTATTTTGCCACATTGCTTCAACTGGTACCAGACATGGCCTCTTGGGGATTTTGTGTATGAGTGAGGACAGAGAGAGCTAGGGTAGAAGGAAGGTGAGCATAAGAATCCGCAGGAAAGGCATTTCTAGTCCTGGCTCTGAGGCTTCTCTTTCGTCCTGTGTTCATTTGTCAGTGAGCAAAGAAGTTGGGTAGCCTGGATCACGTGGGTGTGCACGAATCCAATGCTGGAGCGAAAAGTCAAAGAGAAAACCCAAGTGTCTGACAAAGATAGCTCAAAGCCCAACAAGGCTGTGCACCTTGTGAGTATCAAAGCAGCAGAAGAGTTTTCTCTTTTGGACATAGGAAAGGCAAGAAACTGTTCTTCTGCAGAGAAACAGTTGCATTCCTTAGAATCTAGATCATCTCTCTTATCCCTATCCCCTGCCCCCATACCCCCTTTCCAGACCACGTATGAGCCCTGTGTTGACTTGTTTTAAAATAACATTGAGTAAACCATGGTAATGAGTCAATACAAGTTTTTAATCAAATAGCTAAACATTCACAAACCTTGTTCCATTCCCAGAGTGCCTACTGGATTGAACCTATTAAGCAGTTGTCCTGCGAGTGCAATCCTTGTGCGATCCCTCTGAGTTTCAGATTGTAGTTACTCACCCTTGATTCTGTGCCTAGTCAAAAATTAGATCTTCCCTTTTCCTTAACGGTTGTCCCTTCCTTTTTCTCCCACATGGCTTTTTCCTCCTTGGATGCAATGTGAGTAAGTGATATTTGTGTCCATCTTGATGAAATTCATCACGTAAATGGCAAGGCATGGAACCAGTTACAACGAATGGTTTCTTCTAAGATGAGTGATGCCCTCTGCCCTCAGTATGGATATGAATTGGATTTCTTTGGTAATTTACCAATAGCTTTAAAAATATTTTGTGCATATGACATTTTGTGTGTGTATTCAGGACACAATCTTGGATCACTTTGGGGCCCTCACCGAGTCGTCTCTTGACAGTGACCCATAGCAAATCCTGACATTTTCAATGAATTTGTGAAGCCTCTTCTACGCCTGGCCCTCACCATGTTCCCACCTCTCACCTGCTTCCTCATGGTGTCCCTCACCTGAACCTAACATACCAACATCATTTATTTTTTACACATCTGTTTTCTCCTCTAGACAAGAAGATGTTGTTATATCCTTTAATTATCAGCACAGTGCATGACCGTACTTAGTGATTAATAGACACCCGTTGACTGAAATAAATCACCATTTGTAAAAACAGAAAGATCTTTAGAATCTTGGGGACACTGTGGAGTTTTAAGTAATAAAATATCTCCTTCATAATCACAGTGTCTCCAGCCCAGAATGCATCACCAAGACCTGATGGACATTTTTATGAACTTGAATCCAGAGAGATGGGACTTCCCATAAAGGAGATTGACACTTTGCTTCTAGTCCTGATTAAAAAAAGAAAGCAACTCTTAATTTTTTTTAATACTGGAAAACTGTTGAAAATCAATAAATTTCAGGGGACTTGTTTCCTTAAAGTATTCCTAAAATGAGAGCTAATTTCATTCCTAAAATGAGTGAATGCAAAGAGTAGCTTCTATTCCCTAATTATCTTTATTTTTAAATACATCTTTGAATGATTTTCCCTCTTTTTAATAATTTTATAAAGGTTGTTATTAAACTTACAGTTTTAATTCATAAATTACAGCATAGATTAGTAAAATCATGATGAAACTAGAGGAGAAATTATGTCTAACAAGAGATGTTGGGTTTGGACCCAAGTACAGGAAGCAGATGGGAGTTTAGATGTTCTCCTTTTGAAGAGGCAGGGAACGTATATTTGGTCAATGAGTTGTATTTGCTATTTGGGGATGTTTTAGAGGAAGGTATATGCATGGAAAGAACAAACTCTGTTTATGTTCATCCATCATTTAAACGTCAACTGTTGGGATAGCAAAACAATGGCGTAAAGAATGAAAATGAGGCATTTTGGCCACCAGGAGGACATAACCCAATTACCCCCCCCCAAAAACAAACAAACAAACAAACAAAACCAAAACAAACTCAAACTCACCGCCAGTGAGTCAATGCTGACTCATCGTGACCCCTGTAGATTTCTGAGACTAACTGTTTCCAGGAGTAGAAAGTCCAACCTTTCTTTCTTAGAGCTGCCGATGGTTTCCAACTGACAACCATGCAGACCGCAGGCCAGTGCCTACCCTCTACATCACCAGGGCTCAGTTCTCGTTTTCATTTGAGACTCTCTCCATCCCTCAGTCCTGTGTGGTTGATACTACATATTCTTTCCATTTTCAATCTAAGAGGTGGCTCACGCTCAGCTATTTGAGAGCGCTTTCGGAGGACACTGAACACTCAGTGACGTGACTTGAGGACACAACAGCCAGGGCGTTTGCATTTCCTTCTTTACTCCAGCAACCTGAAAAGAAGCTTAAAGGAACTCTCGGCTCTTCATTCCTGCCCCATCCTAGCCCTCGGCTGGCTCTCCGGCTTTCCTCTAGCTTTGGTGCACTCTCTGTCATCTCTGTCACAAACCTCTTTTGCTTAGCCAGGGTTGATTTCGGATCCTTTCAATGGAAACACTCCAATTGTTATAAAGTTATCTGGGGGATCATACTTGATCGTTCTAGGACTCAGATTCATTTTACTAGTGTCCGTACATCTTCACAGACCACGAGAGAAAAGGAAGTAGCAATAAATAGGCTCAACACGCTGTACCCCTTTGTATTTCTTTTGGAAAGCAGATCCCTGGTTGCATAGTGGTTATGGGTTGGTCTGTTAACCACAAGGTCATAAATTCAAAACCACCAGCTGCTCCTTAGGAGAAAGAGGAGACTTTCTATTCCGTTAAAGAGTTACAGTCTTGGAAATCAACGGGGCAGTAACAGCCCATTCTATGGGATTGTTATGAGTTGGAACTGACTCAATGGGAATGATATTTGTTACAGTACATGTATAATATAATATATGAAATGTAGTTATAGTGTATACTATAAAACACTATATTATTACATATATTATCATATAATTATATTATAATTACATATAATATTACATATAATATCATGTAATTATATTATATGATACATATACTATGTACAAAATCAAATAAATATATATCAATTGTAAACTGTAAGTTAAAAACTAGGAATTGTTTTCTAGAAAAATAAATAAATAAAGGGGATGCTATGTTAAAGAATAAGAGAAAGATCCCCCAGATGTCTCTTACTATATTTTCTAGTGCTCACTGGTTTACACGCACAACAGAGATTTATTGTCATCATGATTTTGATAAGTTAAGTACTAGGCTTGATCAGTAAATGTTTATTATTACAATCAATGTGTTAGTCCAGGTAGACTAGAGAAACAAATTCATAGAAACTCATATGTGTATAAGAGAGAGTTTAATATAAAGGGCAATTGTACATTAAGAAAGCATCCCAATTCAGTCCAGTCTAGGCCCTAAGTCCGATATTAACCCATATGTCTGATACCTATCTATAAAGTCCTCTTCAGACTCATGAAACACATGCAATGACACTGAATGCAGGACGATCACAGTTCAGTGGGTGGAAACTCTTTGGACCCAGTGGCATTGTAAGCATCTCAGCACTGGCAGGGGTCTCCATGTGGCTTCTCTAGTTCCTAGGGCACAGGGTCTATCAGTGTTGTCAGTAGAGCATCTCCAAGGGAGTGAGTAGAGAGAGAGATCGTTTCCTGCTACTGAGGAGGAAATCCTGGAGTTCCCAGAATTCTCAGGAGAAGGCCACGCCCACACAAAGGCCTCATTGGCTATGATCTGATTGACAGACTAGACTTCACCTCTTCACCCTTAATCCTCTGAAGTCCCAAATTGACATCAGATTATGTAACTACCACAATCAGACTTGCCAACATAAGTTTTATTAGTGACTGTTCTAGAAGAAGCCTCGTCTATGTAAATATCAAAGGCCATCAGGGAGATGGATTGGCACAGTGGCTACAGCAATGGGCTGAGAAATAACAACAATTATGTCGAAGACAAAGGACCAGTCAGTGTTTCATTCTATTATGCATAGTCACCGTTATTCTAATTGATTGGACAGTACCCAACAATAATAACAACAAAATGTACATATCAAGAATACTAGAGCAGTTTAATGTATAGTCCTGATTTTTTAAACTGATAGTCCTGTTAAGAGACATAGTATTACCAACAAAATTATCAATTATTCTTGGGCACTAATACCATGAATAAAAGTAAGATTGTTTTATTCTTCACACAAAATTAGCAGGCCCAAATTGTAGATTTTAAGAAAAACTTCTAGGGTTACTAATTTTTCCCTGCAAGGAACATTAATTGATACTTGAGTTTTATCTGTCAACTGTATGTAATATTTTATATAAGGGCTTCTGTATAATTGTCATAATGATTTACATGGGTGTTTGTTTCCAGAGATACCTAGAGTTTTCTAAAGTTTTGCTTATTGCTATTTCAATTATGCTCCATGAGAAACCCATAAAAGCTACGTACTCTAGAAATGGAAGTGGCGGAGTCCCTTGAAGGTTTGAAAGCGTAAAGTAGCATAGAGAAAGCAACATGCTATTTTGGAGATGTGAGAACCAGGCCTCTCGCTTTTGACCTCACACTGCTTCTGTGGAGCTTCATTTCACTCCACTGTGTTATAGGAATGATGGAGTTCCCTCCTACATCGGTCTAAGTAAACTGTACAATACACTCAGATAGCAAGGATACTGTGAGTCCTGCGCAAATATGAGTCACTACCGTTAAATGATGTCACAGCTTAGATGAATGATACGGAGGGACTTTCAAAACTGTGGCTCTCTAAGTCTAAGTAGCGAAGATAGCATTCACGTATTTTCATCTTCCAAATGGGGGTGGGAGTGAGGTGAGACAGAGGAGCTAGAAGAGGTATTCCAAGTTGAACATGTAAAACGGATAACACAAGAAAGTTATATTGGGCTGTAGGACTCTTAAGGGACTTAGTGCAGTTTCTTTATCCCCTCGTTCATGGATGTTCACAATGGATTTGCCCAAATTATCCCTAACAGCAACTGGAGACACTGAATGATGCAGGTGGATTTGAAAACGGACCTATAAAAAATAAGAAATGCATTAATAACTTGTCCCTAGAGAGGAAATTTAATATAATAAAGGCAATAAATGTACATCTTCCACCCGCTAACACTGAGACTCAACCTTCATAGTAGCCTTCCCTGAAAAATAGGTTTAATGAGAAACAAAATAAACTAAGACTCACTCCTCTTCTTTCACACCCCCTGACAAGAACAGAAAGTCTGAGTCATAAAACAGAGGCTGCAGACACGAGGCAGAATTAAGATTTGTCATGTCTGTGGAGCCATTTCATTATCACGATGTATGAAAAGAAACCCTAGAGATAGAATGCTTGATGCTTTTGAGAAGTGTGTGTGTGTGTGTGTGTGTTTCTATGGACTGGGTCTGTGTTTCTGGCAACTCAGGTCTTAACCCAATTCATTTACTCTGGCCTTTTGCAGCCTTGTTCAGAGAAGCAAAGCAGTTGGGCCAGCTATTTTTGCTTTGCCGTATTCTCCCCTGACTCCAGAGTTTTCTAGTTCATCGGCTGGTGACTGGATTTTACTTATAGTACAAGCAAAAGCACTGCAAGCAATTAAACGTTTATCGGAACGGATATGTGGGTTCTTTGAGGAAGCATTAGAGAAGTGGAAACACGGCATTCACAAGTGTATAGACATCGAGATATAATAGCTTCAAATGTGGAGACTCTGGTTTAATAAAAATTGTATGATTTTGAATGAATGTTTTGGACTTATCTTTGTATTTACACTTTATTAAATTCTTTCTTTACACCAAAGTGACTTTTTTTTAATAGAAATGGCATAAAAGGAGACAAAAACAGCAGATTTTTGGGAAATGACGGTAATATGACAATACCATAATGCTTTAGAAGTAGACTAAGAAGGACAATGATGTCAGGTGAAGAGTAAGGAGCCTGGGGGTGCTGAGATGGCTGTAGGGCTGCTGACTGCAACCCAACTCACCAGAGACTCCCCGAGAAAGAGGAGGTCCGGTCCCGTCGAGATTACAGTCTCAGAAACCCTAAGGATCTATCCAAGAGGGTCACCCGACCCCAGTCAGGATCAACTCCCTAGCCGTGGGTTTGCTTTGGGGCCTGTTCTTCAGGATCTTTGGGGGGCACAATGGCTGACGTGCTCAGCTGCCAACAAATGGGCTAGTGGCTTGAACACACCAACCTTTCCTTGGGAGGAAAACTTGCTATCCGAGGGCGAGGAAAGAGGAAGACGCTCCAGGGAGTGCTTTGTTCTGTTCTGCACGACTGGCTCCAAGGCTCTGCAAGCAATGGCAACTCTAGCCTCTGTGGCTGGGGACCCCAGAGCAGCTCCTGGTGGGGCTAGAGGGAGCCCTGGCATTCTTCTCCCGGAAAGATCACAGCGGAGGGAACTCCGAGTTCTGCTCTGTCCTGTGTGGTTGAGTTGGAATCCATCTGAGTGAAAGCGCAAGGAAATGCTGATCCTGCATCACCTGTCCCCACAAACACCTCGCATGTTTACTTTCTTTTTCATAATTTTTTCACTTTGACAACAGAGACGAGGGCTCAGGGGCTGGGATTCTTCTGAATACTGGGACACCTTCATCCCAAGGGGAATCTCTGCTGACAGATTTACTGAGCGACTGAAACAAAACAAAGGGCCGTATATTCTTCTCCAATGGAAATCGGTGGATAGTTACTCTACATTTTCTTTTAACCTAGGAAGGTCACTTAAGTGAACCTTTGTAAATCAAAGGAGATCAAATGAACCAGCACACAGAGAAAGAAATAAGCAAAGATAGAGTTTGAACCAGCTCTACTCCATGCAATTGTAGTATTTGAAGTGTTTACAGTTAAAAGATAAATACACAGAACCTACTGCCACTGGCCTTTCATTACTCGTGTGTCATTTTGACCTCACCTATAATGTCAAAATGTAACAGTACAAAATAAATGGTTTAGGGAATTCAATCACTGCAGTTACCCAAACGATAACGAATAATATTTTAGAAACATTCAGTAGGAAATTGCTTTCGTGCGTTTCCCAAGGGGTCTGCTGGAATATCCGACCTTTATCCAATACTTTGGCTGAAGAGGAGCTGTTGTTACTTTGCAAGACCAGAAATTTCAAACCACAGTGATAAACAGCCTCTTCCTGATTTATGAACGGCACACACTCAATGGTTTTTGCCCAGCTGACATTAAAGACAAACAAACCAATATCCATCAAATTTTAAACTTCAATGACAACTCATTGATGTCACCAGGGCTCAAACACATCCGTGACTTCAAAACCACAGTTTGTGGAATATGTAGCCTCGTGGTCATGGTCAATATGCACATGTGGCACAGTTGCAAAAGGAAATCGTTCCAAACCCAAAGCCATCAATCAAACAGACTTTCTTGTTAACAGTTACATAATGCCAATAAGAATAACCATATCAGAAAAAACATAATTTTCTCTCACTAGGGCAAAAGAGGCCCTATGATTCTGACGTTGAGTCAGAATCAACTCAGTGGCCAATAACAACAGATAACATGCAGTGCCTTTGGCTTCATGATGTTTCCATCCTTTTTTCTTTTTTTAAACATGGTCTTATCAAAGCCCTCCTCACTTTCAGCCAGCCAGGTTGAGTCATCTGCATCGGTAGGTTGTTACAAAGCCACCCTACAATCCTGCTGCTGCACTGTTCTCCACATAATCCAGCGACTCGGATTATTTGCTCAGCACACAGATTGAACACCTAGGGTGAGAGGATACAACCCCGACACAAACCAGTCCCTGGAAAAGGACGGCATGCTTGGTAAAATGGAGGGGCAGTGAAAAGGATGAAGAACTTGGACACGTTGGGTCAGTAGAGGCTGTAGCAATGGGTTCCAACAAGAACAATTGTGAGGATTGTACAGGACTTGGGAGTGTTTCCTTCTGTTGGACACGGGGTCTCCGTGAGTTGATTTCTACTCCACGCTCTGTAACAGCAATAATCCATGCCCACTTCTACTCTGATACCCATGGGTTCCACCTGCAATGGGGGGCTTTATACCTCCTGGATGACTTCAAATTCTAGCCACTGTAATGGGGGATCACTTTCAGGATTCCTCTCCAACAACTTGAAGTTAGTGATGATGCCAAGGTGTAAAAGATTCTTTGTAAGTGTAGCTGTTGTCATGAGAGAGAAGAGAACACATCCCCTGTGATTCAAGACTGAGTTTGGGCTACTTTGGAAACATGGCGTTAAATGACACTGCTCTCGCTATGAGTGTATTTTGTACCAGCTGATTTCAGGGGTGTGTGTGGAGAACCTTACTGAAAGAAAAACACGAGCAACTTCAAACTGGTTCACAACTGGGGTTCGGATGTATGCAGGCGCGTTTGTTGGATTTGCGGCTGGAATATGCACGTGTTGAAGATTGGGTGAGAGGGGCACCTGGCGACAGAGGTTATGAATCTGGGGTGGGGGGGTTTCCCAAGGCAGAGTCCACCATCAGGAAATTATTTACCTGGACAAATCCTACTCAGTTAGTTATGGGCCAAAAGTTAAAGGGTGCGTGAGAGGGAGAGGTGTTAAAGTGTGGCAGCTGGTGCTTCAAATCAGCCTGATAAAACCAACCTGTGTGTGACTGTAAGGAAGACAGAACGTTTGGAAGGTAAACAAACAAACAAATACAATAAAGCTAACTTTGCAACCATAATCCCTGGGAACCCTGTTCTTTCCCACCTTTCTCCTATGGCTGCCCAAAATTTCTGAGGGCGCCCAGAAAAGGGATACCAGTCAGGGTACATTATTCTACCTATCAGTCTCTATGAGTGTTGCCGGATACTGCTAGGTGTTGCCTAGCCAGTGATGATTCACAGTGATTTTATGTACAAGACAACAAAACCCTGCCCACACAGGTACCTTCTTCACCTGGTCCTGTGACGTCCTCACTGTCCTTGTCACGAGTCTGAATAATTTTAGATGCAACACACCATTACCATTTTTCTTACTTTACATTCTATCTTTGTTTTAGTAATGATCAAAAAAATTCTATGTGACCTTAAGTGTCACCTAGTAACTCAGGTTCCCAAAAGAAATGTTTCCCGCAAATGATCTCAGTTTCTTCATCTTTCACTATGTTCTTGGGTGAAGCACTTTGGGAATGAATTCTTGACGGTAGATGTGGGAGGACATGATTGTTTTTTGTTTTAGTAGGCACTGTTGTTTGTATTTGAGAACTTATCCAAATATGCAATAAGGAAGCGTGGCCTCACCACTGGACACACTAGATTATCTCCTGGCACTTTGGAAACCATACATCCCGCATAGTTCATGAGTAAGTCTTAGAAGAAATACCTGGGGGTGCCTCCCCCAAACTGGAATCGTGTTAGGTGGAACAGAGCTTGTTTCCCAGTTAGACGAGCAAACCAGCAACTTGAGTTAGTGCACCCAGTGGTGTCACGTGGGAAGGTGCTCTCTGGTCACAGTGAATTTTTTTGTAAAAGCAGTTTCACGCGAACTGCATTTCTTTTGTAATGGCTGATCTAAGAGAACAGCAGGAGACTGTGAAATATTGTTTCCTGCCCAGGAAAAAATGCCACAGAAACTGTTGTGATGTTGAACACAGCTTACAAGGACAGTGCTGTGGGAAAAACTCAAGTGTATGAGTGGTTTTCTCATTTCAAAAAAGGTGACATGTCGTTTGATGACAAACCTCCTTCTGGACATCAGTCTATGTTCGGAATGGACAAAAATGTGGCCTTGTAATGTATTTGGACTTCATTCCTCTAGGTCAGACTGTTCATCAAGCTTTCTATTTAGAGTGTCGGTTCTCAACCTGTGGTTCTCAACCTTTCACAGGGGTCGTCGAAGAATATTTCCGATGATCTTAGGAACCGAGACACCGCTCCTCTATCCATCTCCAGGCGGGTCCGTTCACATGCAGATGTGCCCACATACGAGTGCCTGGCGTGAAGACTGTTACCCATGCTTCAAGACAACATTTCATTTATGTGCCACTTGAAATAAATATTTCACAATATAGAATTACATATTGCTTTTGTGACGAATCACTATGCTTTAATGATGTTCAATTCGCAACAATGAAAATACATCCTGCACATCAGATATTTACATAGGAAAATGACAGTTATGAAATAGCAACGAAATGATTTTATGGTCGGGGGTCACCACAACATGAGGAACTGTATTAAAGGGTCGCGGCATTAGGAAGGTTGAGAACTATTGATTTAGAGGTTATGGAAAGGCCGTGTTACAGTGTGAAAAAGAAAGGGGTCTGATTTGTGGCAGTCAGGTTTGTGTGTTATCACCACAGCAATGCACCTGCTCACCGTCATCTCAGTGCACCAGTTTTTGGCAAAAACAGCATGCCTCTCTTGCCCCAGGAACCTTCCTCACCTGACCTCCCTCTGTGTGACTCAGAAGAAGAGGGACATGGAAGGACAGCGATTTGACAACACAGAAGAGGTGAAGGAAAAAAACGAGGGAGGTGCTGTCAGCCATCCAAACAGATGAGTTTCAAAAATATTTCCAAGAATGGAATTGCAGATTTGACAAATGTATTAAGCATTATGGGGAGTACTTTGAAGGGGATAAGGTTGTTTCATAAAAAAGTTTAAATACATAACTTGGAAAAAATGTTCCAGTTTTTTAGCGGGGGTACCCTCTCATATAATCACAATGCTCTTACGATGTGGGGCTGGAGATACCTTGGCTCACTTAATTTGGACATGTCATTGGGAAAGAATGAGAACTAGAGAGATCATGGCTGGTACAGTAGGGGGGCAGCAACAATGGAGGAAACCACTCAGATGCACAATGACCCCCAAGCATGGATACAAACAGCCTAATGACTGGGGAGATGGCACAGCACTGGACCATGTTTCATTCTGTTATACAGGGGTGTGTTAGACAGGGCTCAGACCTTCATTCCTGAGGGGTCTGGGTCAAGGGGTCACCATCAAGTCAGAACTAATTTGATGGCAACTAGCAGCAAAAACAGAGTTACAATTTCTGACACTAACAAAATAGCAGGTGTGGCAAGGCTGCTTATTTTAAGAAATGTATGCATTTTTAATGTGTTTTATTTAATTATTTTTGAAATTCAGCTGACCACAGCTATAACATTTAGCATAAAGCATCTCAATGGT
This sequence comes from Echinops telfairi, assembly GCF_000313985.2. Classification (NCBI taxonomy): domain Eukaryota; kingdom Metazoa; phylum Chordata; class Mammalia; order Afrosoricida; family Tenrecidae; genus Echinops; species Echinops telfairi. The sequence goes on from NW_022103919.1 coordinate 12,575,542, forward strand.
TTTGAACTTAATATTATACATAAAATAATCTTAAGGATAGCATTTATTTTTTAGCATTTATTTTCAAGTAAAAGTTTAAAAAATTTAAGATGCAAAAACAGGGTCAGCCCACTGAAGAACTCTAGCAATGATTAAAGACATGCCGGTGAGAGCCTGTCAGAGAGAGAAAATTAGGAGGTGGAGATGGATTCATAAAATGACAGAGACAAGGAACACAAACAAAAGAAAAGATTAATGAAAAACTTGGAGAAATGGTAAAATTACATAGCAATTATTAAATAGAAGCATCAAATCATCCAAGACCTATAATCAATGTTGGTTTTGACAGCATTTTAGGTATGTTACAACTGTGACAAGTAGAATGCTACATCTTAGGACACTGTGCTTAACATATCACAGATGAAATATTTGTACACAATCACATCGATCTTCAAGAAGGTTATGCTAGTAATGATACAGTTCCAATAACTAATCATGTTCCCTAGGGCACTGGGTGTAATGAGTACCAACCCTTGAAAATGGAGTCCGCCATTAATTATGGGCACAGGGTGGGGTATCATTTCCACCATTCCACTTGAGGTTGGTTGAGGAAGGCTTGTAGAAAACCACAAGTTGTTTTTGTGTGTGTGTGATCAATGGCTATTTATATTATTATTTACCAAGTATAGGGTGCACTTCTCTGGCGAGGAGTTTTCCCAAAGCAGGGATTCTCAAAGTATAGTCCGAAGACCAGTGTCCTGGTCATAACCACGCCACTCCTCCAGGTCCACCTAAGACTTATTGAATCAGAAACTCTAAAGAGGGTGGAGGGAGCGGGGCACAAGCTAGTAAAGTGGTAGATAAGGAAAGACAATGATGGCATGTGTGTGGCTTGTTGAAAACACTGTATGGATACATGTCAGACTAGCTTTGTATGGAGCACTGGGCCCCATCCCTGAAGTCGCTGGAAATGGACCAAACAAAGTCTCCTTTAGAGCTCATGAGCACTGGCGCATAGTGGGTGCAAATGATAGGTATGACGTTTGAACTCACCAGCTCTCCAAGGGAGAAAAGTGAATTGTTGTGTGTGTGTGTGCTGGATAAAGACTTGGTAGTTCCAGAAACCTTACATAGGCTTGTTATGAGTCCTTTTGGACTTGACAGTAGTTTGAGTTCTGCATTGGACTTGACTAGGTGCAATGGGTTTGAGATTTTAGGGCTCTTACCTTAGAACACAATTCCCCACCACTGGTTATTTGTTTACTGGATTGGCATTTGAGGCTGATTCAGCCTTTGTTCTAGGGAGTATCCTCTGTGTTTTAGAACATGTCACAGTATCCCTTGCCTCAACCCACTAGATGCCAATAGGATCTTCTCTCCCCAACATATGACAACCAAAAATATCGCCTGACTCTGTGAAAGGTCCTATGGGGGCTGGGGGGGCGGACTCTTTGCTCCCTTCTCCTGTTGTAAACCAATGAACTCTTGGAAAAAAATAGAAGCACAAGAGATCTGCGTTAGTCACAATAAATGCCCCAGTGTCACAATAAATGTCCTGGTGGCTTAGGGCACTTCACAAACCTTGCTGTGTGTCATCAAGTTGATTCTAATTAGAGGCAGCCTAGCCCAGGGTTTCATAGGCAATACTCTTTCCAGAGTTGATTGCGAAATCTTTTCTACTGAGCAACTTGAGAGCTTGAATCATCAGCCATTGTGAAAGCGAGGCTCTTTTCACAAACTCTAGGGCTGGGTAACTGAGA
>NW_022103919.1:12578078-12580818 GCF_000313985.2 Echinops telfairi
AAAAAAATCATTTTATTGGAGGCTCATTCCAGTTCCTATCTGTATCAGTGTACATGCTCTGGTCTAGCCAGATTGGTAAGGTAGAATTGTGATCATGATAGTGGGGGGGGGGGGGGAGGAAGCATTAAAGAACTAAAGGAAAGTTGTATGTTTCATCATTGCTATACTGCCCCCTGACTGGCTCATCTCCTCCCCTCGACCCTTCTGTATGGGGATGTCCAGTTGTCTACAGATGGGCTTTGGGTCTTCAACTCTGCACTCCCCCTTATTCACAATAATAGGACACATTTTTGAAGACCAAGGTCAATCTCCTATTATCCTTTACATTGAGATCATCATCATCCATTTTTCACCTGTCAGTGTCAGAGAATCCATCAAATACATAAAATACTTAACCGAGAAATTTATTTGATACACCCAAACCCACTGCCAGCAAATCGATTTCAACTCATAGAGGACAAGTAAGCTTCCTCACAGGGTTTCCAAGGCTGGACACCTTTGCTTGCGGGTTGACTGAAACCAACATGCACGCCGCCAAAGAATCCAAGTCTCTGTCGGTTAAACTTTTCTTTCTTGTACATCCAGAAGAGAGACAGGCTTTCTACTTCTGTAGAGTTACATCTCAAAAACCCACCAGGGCAGTTCCACCCTGTCCTGTAGGGTGGCTATGAGTCAGCATCCACTCGATGACAGCAAGTTTGAGACGTTCTTTTCCAGTGACATAGACCAGTGTTTAAATCTAATGGCTAACGAGTCTGCAAGGTCTTGAAAGCTGTGATTCTTCTCTCTCTCTCTCTCTCTCTCTCTCTCTCTCTCTCCCTCTTGTATTCTGAATTTTAACTTTACTTATTTATATTGTTTCCCCCTTTAGTTTGTAGAATATAATACCTATAAAGAAAAGCACAGACTGTGTAGTTGCCCCGCCCATCTCATCAAATCAGTGACGGTATCCCATTAGACCCCTGCTTATGTGTCCTCCCCATCCCTGTCCCACCTTCCCCCGTCTTTACTTTCTTGCCTCATTGTAGTCTTTCAAGTCTTACCCTTTGGTATGATGCGAAAACCATATTTCTTTTCATTTTTTCCCTTTAAAAAAATTGTGTCGGAAGGTATTTAACTTGATGAGATTCACTAACTTCGCTGAGCATAATGCTCTCTAATTTTGTGCATGTCTTAAGGCGTTTGACAGACTCGTCATTGTGTTTTAAGGATGCATGTTGTTCCATTGTGTGAATGTAACAGAGTTTATCCACAACCAGAGAAATGTTTACCCATTCTTCAGTAGTGGGGGTGTATACTTGTTTCCATCTTTTTGCTATCATAGAAATTGCTGTCACAAGCATAGGTGTGTATATGTTTTCTCATGTTTTGTTCTTTATATCTCTTCAGGGTATACAGCAAGTAGAGAGACTGTAGAGTCACAGGTATTTGTTTTTGTGTTTGTTGACGGTAACCTCATACCGATTGCCATAGGGACTTGACAGCTCTACTCCCAACAGCAATGTATGAATGTTCCATCCTCTCCACATCATTTCCAGGATCTATTACTTTCTTTAAAATTTTTTGTTGTTGCTAATAGTGATGATGTGAGATCGTATTTTATGATTGTTCTAACCTGTACTTGTAATATGGCTAATGAACTCGAACATTTCTTCATAATTGTTGGCCACTTGAACATCATCTTTAGTAAAATGCCTATTCATGTCTGGTGCTCATTTTTTATTGGGTTATTGGATTTTTCTTATTGAGGTATTGTACTTTTCTAGTCCTTTATCTGCTATAACATTGCTAAATACTTTTCCCCATCTATGGGTTCTCTACGGCTTTCTAGAAGTCTTTTGATGTGCATAAATGTACTTTTAAAGGTCCCAGTTCTCTGCCTTGTTTTCTATAGTGCGGGTGGTTTTCACATGTTCCGTTGTCTACACAGCCTTATATTAAGTTTATCCCCATTTTTTCATTGACAGTCTTTTTTGTTTTGTTGTTTTGTCTCCATCGCAGAAAACTTACCTGTGATTCCTTATTTTGTTTCATGTAGTTCTGATTCACCCTGTATATACTTAAGTAGGATGTTTTCTCCACAATAATATCACTTATGGTAACTTTAGGTATCTGTCTGTTGTTGATTCTCTGTCCAAAGAACCCCCTTTAATATTTCTTCTGAAAAAAATTACAAAGGCCTTTATTTTTTCTTTATTGGAAAATGACTCTTCCCTTTCATACCTGAGGGATTAATTTTTCTGGGTATACCGCCATTTTCGCTACCAAAAAATTTATTATAGTTATCCATGTCTTCTTGCAAGCCTGGTTTGCATAGAAAAATCTAGACTTCACTGAATTGGCTAGCCTATATATATATAATTGTTCTTTTTTCTCTTGTGCTCAGGACTATTTCCTTTTCTTGGCTGCTAGAAAGTTTGATTACAATGTGTTGTGGGGATTTCCTTCGGGGATTGATTCTGTTTGGAAGTGTCTGGACTTCTTGAATATTTTATATTCGACCATAATGTTAGAGAAATTCTCCTTTAAGACATCTTCAACTATTTTCTCTGCCATTAATATTTCTTCTTTCTGTTCTGGGATGTTTACCAAATGTATGCTGTTCTTTTTGATAGTGTCCCAGAGGGTTCTTTGGCTTTCTTGAGCTTTTTTGGTCTTCTTTATAGCTGGATCTTCTTGTATTTTGGTTTCTAGAGTTTTGTTTTTCAGATCACTGATTCTTTTTTTTTTTAAATCATTT
>NW_022103919.1:12581650-12587521 GCF_000313985.2 Echinops telfairi
GGGCACCATCAGCTTTCTTCACCACATTTGCTTATGCACCCATTTGTCTTCAGCAAAGATCACTGATTCTTATTCGATTGTTTGAACCCTTTTGTATTTTTCTTTCAAAGTCTTTTAAATTTCTATTCAGAGTTGTTGAATTATTTCTAGTTTTTCTTTTCTTTTGTTGCATTGGCCTTGTAGTGCTTTCCTGATTTCCTATATTGGCTCTTCTGCTTTTTCGATATTTCTACCCAAATTTTCCTCCAATCACTTAAAGTAGCTGGAGATTATCACCCTAAATTCGCTCATGGCAGGGCTTAAGTCTCCTCCTCCTCCTAGGCCTCATCCAGATCCACATCTGTATGCATTCAGGTTAGTTGAATGTTTTTCTCTTATTCTGGGATGTGTGCAGAAATTGATTGTTGCTTTCAAGACAGGGCTTAAAAAAATTTTTTTTTATAGTTTTCTCTGGACACAAAGCAATATCCACACATTTATTGTAGACCCAGGATGTCTAGCAGCAAACCACCCCACCATAAGCCAAAGGCAGAACAAATAAATCGTGCCTCCCACCAAATCCTGGTTTTGAAGCTGGTTTCCAAGTCCTCAGGGAATACTACGTCATTATCAACACAGCCAATATGATGGGGAGAGAAGCAGCGCTTGGAAACACTGTTTGTATGCTAGCCAAAGCTATTTTTGCTGACCCTGTTTGTCTGAGCAGGGCCCAGAATATATTTGGGTGTGGGCCTACAGGCCGGAAGGTGATATCACTTTGAATCTTGGGCCTGTGGAGAAATGTTCAGGCTCTGCATGCTGATTCTTTCTCATGACACAGGTCCACCCATTCTGCATCCCACTCTCACGGCGGGCCAGTCCCCTCAGCGCCCCAAGGAAGTTCTGCTATAGTTCAGTCCCCAAGAGTTCCAGCTGGGCACTGGCAGCCAGTTTATAGCCAAACGAAAGCTCCCCTATCCAGCTAGAATGCTGTGAGTGGGTTGGAACCTTTCAGCTCCTGGGAGCAGGAGCCGGTGGATTTTCCACTCAAGTTCAGCCTCAATCTCTCCCTAAGTATGTTGAGGGAGAACCACTAGTGTCTTTTACACTGTTAGTGGTGGGTAAGAAAGAGACCAACTGTTAGCTCACCATTTCCCCTTCCTCTGCTGAGATCCGGGCAGTGGAGGAAGAGGCAACTCCACAGGCATCCTGCTAGGTAGCACAGAATTTGCAGCTGTTTTGAGTACTCTTTGCATTAATTCCACCCTCTGCGATGCTAAGATATAATTAGCAGAAGTTTCTGCTTCTCGAGGGAAGTCCAGAACTCAGGCTGCTGACTCTTGTCTGCTTTTTCCAAAGTTCCTTTACAGAGACTTTCACAGAGGCTCACCCTAGTCAGCCATATTGGATCTCGTTTCAAGGCAGTAATGCTTTACTGTAAATCTTCTGTGGAGTGACGGGTGGGTTGAACCAACAACCTTTTGGTTAGTTTAATCACTGCATTACCAGGACTCCTTGTTTATTGGATAAATATACTCCTATTTATTATTAGTAATGATAACATTTCTTTTATCTTTAAAATCATTTTATTGGAAGCTTGTACAACTCTTTTCACAACCCATCCATCCATCCATTGTGTCAAGCACCTTTGTACATTTGTTGCCATCATCATTCTCAAAATATTTGCTTTCTACTTAAGCCCTTGGTATCAGCTCCTCTTTTTTTCTCCCTTCCTCCCTGCTGCCCTTTCCCTCATGAACCCTTGATAATTTATAAGTTATTATTTTGTCATATCTTACACTGTCCAACGTCTTCCTTCACCCACTTTTCTGTTGTCCATCTCCCAGGGAGGAGACCATATGTAGATCCTTGTAATCGGTTCCCCCTTTCCACCCCGATAACATTTCTATATAGCTGAATACATGACAAACTTCTCTCTTTTTTTTTTCTTTTTTAACATTTTATTAGGAGCTCACACAACTGTTATCCCAATCCATACACACATCAATTGTGTAAAGCACATTTGTACATCATTTCTCAAAACATTTTCTCTCCATTTAAACCCCCGACATTAGGTCCTCATTTTTCCCCTCCCTCATGAGCCCTTGATAGTTTATAAATGGGTATTTTGTCATATCTTGCCCTGTCCGACGTCTCCCTTCATCCACTTTTCGGATGTCTGTCCCCCAGGGAGGAGGTCACACACAGTTCCATGTAATCGGTTCCCTCCTTCCTACCCATTCTCCCTTTACCCTCCCTGTTTTGCCACTCACACCACTGGTCGTATAGGGCTCATCCATCCTGGATTCCCTGTATTTTCAGTTCCTATCTGTACCAGTGTACCTCCTCTCATAGATATGGAATCATGAAAGCACTACAACTCAGTTAGACCAAGAAGGAATGTTTTATTCATTCCATTAAAGTTAGAATATTATCTTTGACCTAGTATTATCTGATGTAAAACTTCCTACATTACACTCAAAGAAAACTGATATAAAAAAGTTTGTATCTCACATAAGTGCTCACTCTTATGACAGATAAGTGCTGGAAAGGATAGGCATTGCAGGCATATAAGGATTAATCAAAAAGTATTATTACTCATGAAAGTTCATAAGTGCATGGGGTTTTTCCAAACCAAACATGTTTAAACACCACTCTGTGATTCATGGATGGCTGCAAACAAGTTCCCTCAGTAATACCTGTCAGTCTCCTTAGAGAGTAGGGTGAAGTGAAATGAATTATTTACAGCCCTTCTACTCTTTTCTCTATAATTTCCACCAAAATATTGGGTGGGACCAGGCAAATAATATGCACAGGACACTAATTTGGGGGTTGGTTATTTCCCTAGATACACATAAGCCATCCCAACAGGAGAAGCAGAAGCGTGCCAGGAGCACTGAGAAAGAACAGCCAAGAACGGAGCGTCATGCAGAAGTCCTGTCTAAAGCGGAAGAAGAGGTTGCATCGCTGAGAGACCAGACACTGAAACTGTGAGGCAGAACAGTGAGGAGGTTTCTTGGCCCACAAAGGCAAAGGCCCAGGAACCACCCAGCCGAGAGGCCAAGAACCAGCGAGACATGCCTGGTAGCATAGTTGAGAAGAAGCATTGCTGTGGCCCAAATCCTGAACCCTTAATGTTTCCTGACCCTGCCTTGTTAATTTCCCTAATAGATGCCCACAATATTAAGAATTGTCTGTGAGTTCTGGGTAGCTGGATCAACGGCTTATCAAACCCAGCAGAGAAGTAGAAGGCTGAGGGAGGAATGGATGGTGTTAGAATCGGGTGCAAGAAGGCTGGAGGGTGGCCATGTGCTGTGTGGCAATCAGCTTTGGGCTGGTGTGGACTCGGGTTCTCCTTCTCCTTGGGGTGGTGAGCGGAGGTCAGATGTGGCCCCCATGTCCTTTCTTCAGTGCACCATCCAAACCAGTCCAATAAAAACAGTGGCTTCCAAGGATATTTTCTGGGTCAGTTAAACTCAAGACAGAGAAATTAGCTCAGAAAATTATGGCAGCTGCTTTTTGGAATTCCACAGTGAATTGATTAATTTCCTCAAAGGATACAGGAAAATCATGTGACTTCTTATGAAGAAGTTTTAAGAAAATGGAAAACAGCATTCATTGGTAAGGAAAAGGCCAGGAGGTTGTACTGAAGAATTTTTTTCATCACAATACACTTACTCATTCTTTGAGGATAGCAAGAGCTCTCCTGAGAATTTCAGTGAAAATCTTATTCCATTCACCCCACCGTTGCCTGCATCTTGCCCCTTCAACTTTTTTTGGTTCCCCAAACTCAACGGCCTGTCAATAGGAACACAATTTGAGTCCTTGGGGATGTTAAAACAATTGTTAGGTGTGCTGTCAACTGAAGCGTGCAGCATTCTTTGGGGCAAAGGATCAGGGGGTATAGACCTAGATGGAGGATATGTTGAGAAGGATTAACTTCACAATTTTTTATTTAATAAGGCTTCCATGATCTTGTGATCATCCTTTTTTACTTCCCCTTGTGTATTACAGCCCTTCTTTTTACTCTTTTGGTTTGAGTACGAGAGTCCTAAAACAATAAAAGTGGGAAGAGTCTTATGAGCCTAACTTCATAATTTTCCAGGTAAGGAAACAGATCATAGTGATTTCCTGCAGACCCCAAAATGTAACTCAGATCTCTGGCCTATGCTTGTAAGAGTTTACTGTTTGGTGTGGTTACTTACAAATTCCAAGTCTCTTTAAATAGAAGACTTCCCCACATCAGCACAGCGATGGGAGTTTCTCTGTTTTTTTAGTTTTTTTTGTTTCTAGTGTTTTTCAGATTTGTTTTCAAAAGAAGTCTGTCTTTAAAGATATAATAAACAGCACCTTCAAAAAATTATCTATGTGTGCCGCACCCTGGGCACACAGGTAATTCAGTAGTAGAATTCTTGCCTTCTATGCAGGAGACTTGGTTCAACTCCCAGGCAATGCAGCTCATGCAAACCCATTTCCTGTCTGTCAGTGGGTACTTGTGTGTTGTTAGGATACTGATCAGGTTTCAGCACAGTTTACAAACTAAGACAGACTAGGAAGACAGGCCTGACAATTTCATTTTAAAAATCAGCCAGCGAAACCCCTGTGAATCACCGTCAATCAAAGGGGATGATGCTGCATTTTGTTCTGTTGTGTGCAGTGGGGGTGGGGAGGCAGGAGTTGAGGGCCGGCTCAATAGCACCGAACAATAGCACGCTTTTAACTAATAGGTCAACTATGCTATCCAGGTGTCCACATATAATGACCTGCCTTTTATTTATTTTTCTCCGAAGAGGAAGCAAGGGTCCAGGAAGATTAAGTTTTGCATAGGAATTTTGTTAGCCAAGTCAACATCTGTTTGGTTCTTAAAAATGAGTCATTTCTTTCCCTTATAAGTAGGGCAAGAGGGCAGCTGGAAGTTCCCAGCTGCCTCCTCGGTCACCGCTTCCTGTCTTTTCTGTCCTTGACTTGACTTGGCAAAAAGTGAAACAGATCTAATCTGTGGTGGTTGCCAACACTGACTCAGATGCCTTAGGCTTGTGTTATGATACACGTAGGGCAAAACAAATGTCTTTCTTTAATAACAGCGTGAGTAATCGAATCTCTTCTAAAGTTTGGTTGCTCACTAGTCCACCCAGAAAGAAACACCGAGAGGCCACTCAGCCATCTGCAATCGACACAGAGCTGGTCGTAGATGACAGGACTCAATGGGAGGAGCTTCCCTAAGAGGAAGGAAAACACATCTTGAGCTGTTGTGTCTCTCTCCTTAGCCATATAGGGAAAAAAACCGAAACCAAAATAAAAAACCTTAATCAAAGACCAAGTAACGGTTGCAACATAGAGTGTCAGATACTACACTTTTTTCTATCCCTGGGCCTGAAGGCACTTCACTCAGGAAGGTGTGTGTGCATGTAGAGGGTCTGGGATTCCGTGGATTAAGTTACATGTGGGGCTGCTAACTGCAAGACTGGACGTGGAACAATGCTACTCCTCTAAAGATTTCGAGTCTCAGGAACACTCGGAGCAGTTCTCCTTGGTGCCAGAGGGGGTTTATGCTCTGAAATGGACTCAACAGCAATGAATTTATATAGGCATCACTCTTTAATTCCATTCTTGCTGTTATCGAAAATAGCATTCAAATAGAATAGACCGCAATCTGCAATTATGCACGAGCTTTCAGCTCGGGTCTCTGGGTTATTTAAAAATATGCCAGCATTTTACAAACTAGACACAGAAATTTCAAATGGTGCATCTATCTTCAAGGTAAGTATCATCCTCTCCTCTTATTTTTCTTTTGTCAAAAGAGCCTGTATTTCAGGGAAGAAACGTTTGTCAGTGTACTAGAATAGGAAGATGGATTAGACCCTTTCTACTTGCGCAAATGTCAAATGTTTC
>NW_022103919.1:12588674-12606736 GCF_000313985.2 Echinops telfairi
CCTGGATTCCCTGTGTTTCCAGTTCCTATCTGTACCAGTGTACATCCTCTGGTCTAGCCAGACTTGCAAGGTAGAATTCGGATCATGATAGTATGGGGGGGCAGGCGGGGAGGAGGCATTTAGGAACTAGCGGAAAGTTGTATTTTTCATCATTGCTACATCGCTCCCTGACTGGCTCATCTCCTCCCCGAGACCCTTCTGTAACTTGAATTTTTCAATGGCTTTGCTTTGAGCATACGTTTCAGATCTTAACTATTCTCGCACCAGCTAAACCACACTGCAGCTCTTGAGCCATATGCGTTCTTTTGGTGTGTGCATGTGTCTCTGAAGTAGAATCAGAAATGCAAATAAAACTATTATAGGTTGATTTATAAAAAATTTAAAAAGCTATTATGCAGATATTGGTGATTTCATTTGTTTGTACAAATATATTTATGGCTCGCAAATCATTTAAAAATTGTTGTGAGGGACAAGATTGGCTCTTTCATCTCAAAAGTTTGCCATCCAATGGTTTAGGACAATGAGCAGCACAGAATAGATGCTCAACCGACAGCACTTCCGTGGGAATAACATGCATTCTAATTTTAGGATGCCGCATTTGGTTCCCCAAGACGTCACCTGCCACTGCCAAAATCCACAACTTATAAGGTGACAGCATTTGTCCATTTTTTTAATTTGCATGTTGACCCCGAGAGCTTTCCTTTTCCTCGCTGGTGCTTAAAAGCAAAGCAAAAAAATGACAAAACAAATCAAAAATTAAACACAACCCAGGTGACTTTTAAAAATTGCCCAAAATGACGAGCAAGTCTATGGTTTTTTGTTAGGTGCCGTCAAGTTGGTTCCGGCTCATGGCTACCCTACGTCCAACAGAACGAACCCTTGTCCAGTCCTGAGCTGTCCTCAAAATTGTTCTTATCGTTGAGCCCATTGCTTCAGCCACGTATCAAGGCATCTTATCCAAGGTCTGTAGTTTAGAATGGTAGACGTTTCTAATAGTAGTGGGCCCAGGACACAAGTGCAGGTGGGAGCGCCCTTTCTCAACGAATCCTGCTCTTGTCCTCCAGTGTGGGAGGATCAGAGAGCACATGTGTGGTCAGCCTACTGTGCAAGTTCAAGCTTTGTGCCGATCAAGAAGCTGTTCTTTAATGAACTCGACACTAGACTCAAATGTTGGCAGACTGACTTGGGGAAGAGGGACAGGCAGGTCCTCAGTTTTACGTGGGCAGAGAACCAAGGGGATTGAGTACTGGGAACATGGTCTGGGTAGGTATTGCTGTGTACTAGATGGGTAAGGGTGTCCCATGAGCATGTTTCCTTGATTCCCTAGGGCCTCTTGCTCCCCGAGAGGGGAGTGGCTAGAAGAAGGCTATAGTTTTATCTCTGCAAAGATCAGAGCCCTGGGCAGGATCTACTGCTGAAAGGGACCATGAAAACCTATTTAAAACGCCAATTTCTGAATTCCACCTCCAGCCATTTTGACATAGCTGCTCTGTTACATGAATTTGCCTGTGTAACCTGGTGTTTCCTGGTTTGGCGCTCCTCGCCTGGGGGATGTTTACCATTGAGACAGAAGCCTCTTGCGGCTGCCCTCATCCCACGGCTGCTCTCCCCCAGGTCCGCAATGACTCACCCTGCCCCTGTTGCTGCTGCCTTCGCTTTGTTGTGGTTGCCAGTGCAGGGGCTGTGCTTTCTGCCTACACTGCCTGCTCTTTGGATTTCAGCACAAGTTCTGTTTCCTGGGGCCCCGCTACTGCCTGTTTGTCCTTGTTCGGTGTAGGAGAACTTCCTATTGACCCCACTTGGACTCCTAGCACACTGCCATCGCCAGGCTGTTTCGATTGCAAGAACGACTTCCTCTGCAGGTTCTATCTCTGTCAGCTAGATTTAGAAGCTGTCTCACTACGTTAGGGTTCCATTTAGGGCCCCCAAATAGAGCCTGGGGTTCCCCATTCCTCCATACCATTCTCTTATCTGCCCCGAGAAGCCTGTTTTCTAAAACCTAAGAGGGGTCTGTGTCCTTCAGGATTCCCATTTCCTTGGGGTATATCCCCCTAGAACTAAGGCCAATCCCTCTGACCTTCTGATGTGCCTGGATTTATGCATCTAGAGTTAACACCTGGAGTCTCTGAGGAGCACAAAGGTTGGGCACTTGGCTCCTAACCTAAAGGCTGTCAGGTCAAATCAATCCAAAGGTGCTGTGAAAGAAAGGCCTGGTGATCCACTTCAGCAGGGTTGCAGTGACTGGAAATCCTGTGGAGCACAGTCCTCTGAAACATGGGTTACTGTGATCAGAACCTCCTTGACAGCCACCAGTAAACTTGACACTGAGTCTTAGCATCTTCCACCTTATTTTATCCAGGGAGCTGAAGTTACTGCCTGAAATTCCTAGCTAGATGGGTGAGTTAGTTAATTGTGCCAGCCTGGCCGATAATCACATGTGGGGCTAATTGAAAGGCGGAGGGATAAATGGGTGGTGAAGCCTCGCCTTTCTAGTTCTCGGGTCTCTCGTTTTGTGATGGTTGCACCGGGTGCAGCTGCCTTAGCAGGTCCCTGCTTCATCTTGCAAGATTGACTTCCTACAAGACATCCCCAAGGAGAAGCTACATGGACCTATCCCGATGCAGCCCTGGGTGCCGGAGCAGCCGTGTGGAGACCCCTGCTAGTGCTGAGATGCTTGTTCGTTCACCGACTCAGCTTTCCTCCTGCAGTCGGCATCATTGCCTCTGTTTTGTGAGGTGGAGGACTTTGTGGACTGGTGTTGGGTTAATGGGTTAATGTTGGACTTGTGGGTTTGGGCAGCATTGGGTTGGGATGTTTTCGTGATGCACCTTTTCTTTACATAAAACCATCTTTTATACATGAGTCGCTGTGGATTTGTTTCTCCAAAGTACCTAGACTAATACAATGGGATGTACCCTGAGCAGCCTTCAGCATAACCTTTGCTACATGTACTTAGTAGATTTCTTACAGCATTAGATGAACAATTCCAAAACTATTCCCTACCATTTTTTTTTGAAATGATAATAGACTGCTGAGAAACTCGAAGTTTTTAAAAGGGCTGAAAATTTTATAAACTATACATCTATTTGAAATTGTTTTGACTAGGCCCCAGAAATCTAAGAGTTAATTTGGAGGCCTTCAGATCCTCAACGAAACTTCTCATGAATTGATGAGTAATACATTCTGTTGTGATAAACTTGTGTGCAAATAGGATGTGGGTGGATGTGCATAAGTATAAACACAAAACATGCAACATGCAAGTCACCAAATCACAATGAACTGACAGGCGAGTGGTGGAAATATATATTGTTTTACAAAACAACCTTACTAACTTCAAAGTACTCTCCATTACACTTGATACATTTGTCAAAATTGCAATTCCACTATTGGAAACATTTTTCAAACTCATCTGTTTCGATGGCTGACAGCACCTTCCTCATTTTTCTTTCCTTCACCTCTTCTAGGTCATCAAATTGCTGTCCTTTCCTGTCCCTCTCCCTGCGAGGAAACAAGGAGACGCGCATGGAACAAAATCAGGTGAATAAGTTGCATGGGGCAAGAGAGGCTGCTGTTCCCCCCCCCCCAAAAAAAAAAAACCTGGCACACAGAGAAGGCTGCATGAGCAGGTGCATTGTCATGGTGGTGGCAGCAAAACCAGTCCCCCATCTGTCACAAATCAGGCTTTTTGGGGGGTCACACTGTTACACTATCTTTTCAGAACCTCTAAAGAAAAAGTTTGATCAACAGTCTGACCTGGTGGAACCAACTCCAAATACAGTACAAGTCAATGTTTTTGTCCATTCAGGAAGCTGCTGGACGTCCAGCATGAGGCTTGCCATCAATTGACATTTCACCTTTTGAAAAGAGAAAACCACTCATGCACTTGCATTCCTCCCGTAGCACTGTCCTTGTAAGGCGTGTTCAACATCACAATAGTTTCTGTGGCATTTTTCCTGAGCAGGCAACGAAATTTCACAGGCACTTTCTGTTCTCTTACATTAACCATTAAAAAAAAAAAGATGAGGTTCAAATGCAACTATTTTCATGAAAAAATTCACCGTGGCCAGACAGAACCTTCCAGATGACGCCATTGATTGCACTGACTCGGCGTGAGTTGCTCAATGCTCACCTTGTGGGAGAAATGCATACTATGACAGCTCTGCCCAATGAGCTTTTTCCATTTGGGGGGGGGGTTGCCCTCTTGTATTTATAGGGGTACATTAGTTAAAAAGTTTTGCCTTTATATGTTTTAAAATATCTATTTCAAGTTTGTTTCCAGGCTGATTGTCATGTTCCCTTTGTCTTTATCTTGTTTTATTCCATGATAGTTGTTGCCTCTGGAAAAAAGTGACCGAGAATCCTAACCAGAATGTGTGTGTGTGTGTGTGTGTGTGTGTGTGTCTGTGTGATGTGAGATATTGGGACTGGTCATAAAAGAAAATTTAGTTACTGTAGCCCAAAGGAAGGCTGAGCATGATAGTGGGACAAGAGGAAAGTAAAAGGAAAGAGAAGAAAAAAATAGGAGGCAAAGGACATTTATAGAGGTCTAAATACAGCCATGTACATATGTAAATATATTTTTATATGAGGATGGGGAAATAGATTTATGTGCATATATTTATAGGTTTAGTATTAAGGTAGCAGATGGACATTGGGCCTCCATTCAAGTACTCCCTTAATGCAACAATACTTTGTTTCATTAAACTGGCATTCCATGATGCTCACCTTTCCTACACGATTGCTGAAGACAAAGTGGGTGCATAAGCAAATGTGGGGAAGAAAGCTGATGGAGTCTGGCTATCAAAAGATATAGCATCTAGGGTCTTAAAGACTTGAAGGCAAACAAGTAGCCATCTATCTGAGAAGCAACAAAGCCCACATGGAAGAAGCACACCAGCCTGTGTGATCACCAGGTGTTGAAGGGATCAGGTATCAGGCATCAAAGAACATAAAATCATATCATTGTGAATGAGGAGGGGGAGTGTGGAGTGGGGACTCAAGGCCCATCTGTAGGCAACTGGACATCCCTTTATAGAAGGGTCTCGGGGAGGAGACAAGCCAGTCAGGGTGCAGTATAGCAAGGATGAAACATACAACTTTCCTCTAGTTCCTAAATGTTTCCTCCCACCCCACCCCCAACTATCATGATCCCAATTCTACCTTACATATCTGGCTAGAGGATGTACACTGGTACAGATAGGAACTGGAAACACAGGGAATTCAGGACAGATGATCCCTTCAGGACCAGTGGTGAGAGTGGCGATACAGGGAGGGTGGGGTAGAGAAGGGAACCGATGACAAGGATCTACATATAACCTCCTCCCTGGGGGACGGACAACAGAAAAGTGGGTGAAGGGAGACATTGGACAGTGTAAGATATGACAAAATAATAATTCATAAATGATCAAGGGTTCATGAGGGAGGGGGGAACAGGGAGGGAGGGGGGGGAAAGAGGACCTGATGCCAGGGGTTTACATGGAGAGAAAATGTTTTGAGAATGATGAGGGTAACAAATGTACACATGTGCTTTACACAATTGAAGTATGTATGGATTGTGGTAAGAGTTGTATGAGCCCCCAATAAAATGATTAAAAATAAGTAAATAAATAAAATGACACTAAAGGAGAGATTTTAAAATAAATTATTAGACTAAGTCAGTTTTCGCCACTTGCAACTAGATACAACTTTCCAGGAGAAGGAGGATAATAAAAAAGATCATCTGGGGAAAAGGAAAGATTTATTGAACTGCTGATAAAGACTCGAACCCAGTTCTGAAGCTGGATGATAAGAGTGAACCTTCCCTTTGAGGTGGACTTTGAGAAGGAAGGTCAAAGGAGTCCACACAGTAGGGTCTAGGGAGTAAAGCAGAACCCAGTTTTCTACATGCCTTCCACGAAGTGATAATAAAAGAAATATTGCTGCGTGTTCTGGACAGGCAGATAAGGGACCCACAGATCTTCCTCAAAGCACAGGGCAATGTGGGCGTAGCCGAGTGTTTTATGTGACTGGGAGCTGCAAGGTCAAGGAACAGAGTTGTAAAGCTTCAGCGGTCGTGTAGTAGGACATAAAGAGTATCAGCCGTCCCCTGGTCCGGTGCAGGTCAACAACTGAAGACCGGATGGGAGTTAGGACTCTTGACGGGAAGCAACTTTGATATGTGATTGCCCACATTTGATGCTCCTTCCTTGGTCCTAAGAACCACCTTGTAGTATATATTTCTACATCACTTACCTGAGGATAAGTATGGCTTTCACGATTTCCAGAAAAATCCCAGTTATTGTCTTTTCTATTCCAATAATGCTTCTGCTGAAGTGAGTCTCTCCTGAGATTTCGATGGGATGTGTAAGATACATTTTCTATCTTCCTTTCTCTTTTGTGTTTTTAAAAATCTTAGTGTTTCATGCTAGATAATTTTGAGGCCTATCTTTCAGTTTATTTATTCTTGGTTCAGCAGTGTCTAAGGTATGGTCAAGACTAGTTGTTAACTTCTTAACTTTAGTTATCACAAATTTCAATTCTGG
The DNA here is from genome assembly GCF_000313985.2 of Echinops telfairi. Lineage (NCBI taxonomy): Eukaryota > Metazoa > Chordata > Mammalia > Afrosoricida > Tenrecidae > Echinops > Echinops telfairi. The sequence continues at coordinate 12,595,196 of NW_022103919.1, forward strand.
AATATCTAATTTGATGTTTCTTTCATATCTGCCTTGCCACTTGTTCCCGCTCTTTGGTCATAATTTTTATGTCCATGAACATAGAAAACATTTGTTTATATTTTCATACCATAATTATCATCTCTGAGGTTTATTTTTATTGTGTGTGGTTTCTGTTAGTTTATGTCCATAGTGTGCAGACTTCATGTTACCTTTTGTGTGGCAGACATTGCTTTTGCAAGTACATTTCAAATCGAATATGCAAAAATAATTTGAAGCCAGAGTGATGCTTCACTCACTAAAGAAGATTTTTAAATTACTTTGAGTGCCAGCCCTCTAGTAATCCAGGATCAATTTAATCCAGGTTCCAGGCTAGACAACTCAGAATGTTTGTAGTCCGTGAAAGGACTTTTTTTCTTCTGGATTATACTTAGATTTAAGGAACCGTCTTTCAGGGAATAATCCCAGTGTGAGGGGAATTTGGCCAGAATCCCTCCTTTGCCTGTCTCCGGTCTTTGAATTGTGTCTTCCCAGCTGTGAGAAGTTACCCAAAGTAAAGCTCAGCCTCTTGTTCATGTCCGTCTGATTGATAAATACTCCTAATTCAAAAGTGGCGCAAGGGCCAAGTTTACCTCTCAGAATTCCCATTCCTCATCTACGTGAAGCCCTTTTTTGCTTCCAGAAGATTAAAATATATATATTCCATCCAATGTTCGTAGTCATCTTTGCTGGGAAGATTGGTTTGCATTAGAAGCTGAAGTTCTATTTACACATTACCAGAGTTAATGCCAAGTCATCTGGACACCGTGGTCATGAGCCTTTGAGACAGTGAGTTAGGATGAGGCAAATTCTTAGAGGCAAATTCATGTTTGAGTATGATGATTTTGGACTGTGTACTGTGATGAGACATTAAAAAGAATGCCATGATGTATTCATTGCATAGACCCCAGTAGACACAATGCAATGATAATCTTGTTGGGGGTTGTAGATAAAATGACAATTTCTGAGGAATACCTAAGAAGGAAATGATAAAGAAGGCTATCTTAACTGACCCTAGGGCCTTCAGAGTCCTTAAAAGGAATCACCGGTTTCCCAGTATTCGGACTATTTGGCATAGACAACAAAACGGAACAACGGAGTCAATTCTGACACAGAGCGACGCCCACAGGGCAGGGCAGAGCTGCCCCTATGGATGTTTGAAGTCGTAAATTGTCCCAGCCCCGGAAAGCCTGGTATTTCTCCTGCGGAGCATCTGGGTAATTCCCAACTGCTGGTCTTGGGGGTAGCCGCCCAACTCGTAACCCGCCCCACCCCTGGGCCCTTGGGGTAAGAGACCCTGTTATTATCAGACAATGGCTCACCGTGTCATCAGATGATGGTCTAAGAGCTGCACAGGGGCCTGCCCTTCACAGAAGAACGCTCAATTCTGATCCAAACCCAATTTGTCGTCAGCTCCAGGGGCAGAGACCCTTATGCTTACCAGAGGGCAGTTCGGGTCAGCTTTCAAGTGCCCTTCTTGACCCCTTTGCCCCAAAGAACTTTGAGCATCTTCTTGTGACGGACACACCCAGGCCTGGGAGATCTGGAAAACTCCAAGACAACTCTTGGCTCTGGAAGAACTTATTTACCACCAGCACTGTGCGGGTCCTCTTCCCCAGTGGAGAGTTCTGCTCTAGAAACCGGGCCCGCGAATGAAGGAAGATCGAAGGAGGCATGTCCGGCGGTCCGTGGCTGTGAGCTGCCCCTCGAGGCCAAAGCAGTTGCAGCCTTTCTCTTCTCAAGTTTTTTGATCAGAAAGAAGTAGCTTCCAGCAACTTCCAGAGTTGTGGCAGACTTTCTCTTTGCCAGCCTGACAAGTTTTTCAGTGCTCGTCCTGTGAGCGTGACTGTTCTCAGGGGACAAACTCAGAACAAAATCCCGTTTATGGTAGCTTATAAAAACAGCAGGAATTTATTAGAAGGACACAGGACAGCGTTATGAGATCTCAGCGAGAAGCAGCTGAGCCTCAGGAACAAACAGGACCAGAGATTCGAACACCTTGGCTCCTCTGTGCATCTGATTTACATCCTCTGCCGTTCTCTTTAGCTTTTCCTACTTTTCCATACACTCAGGGAAATATAAAGTAGCGGAAAATCCCCAGAGTCCTCTGTTCTATATCCAGCTACCCCCAATCTCTCTCTATCTCTCTAATTTACTGTTTCAAATTCCAGAGCCAAATCTTTTCCCGCTGGCTCTGAAATACAAATATAACACTAGAATGCATCCCTGAAAGTCATGTGAATGGTAGTAATGTACAAGACACCTGGTGAGTATGTGGAGAGAGGTGCTGAACAAACTTTCTGGAAATCTCTAACAAAGAAAGCTATTTATATGGTCCGACTTTATAGAGTATCTATGAATGAACTAAAAAATAATTGTTCATACAGCCAAACACAAGTAAACAATGACTGAAAATTGGGTTCACGTGAAGAAATTAAGAATGATTGATTAAAAACCTAATTTTGGACTGTATAGCTTCTTAGATTTGGGTTTCATATCTAAGTTTCAGGGTTTTGTGGTGTGTGTTTTTTTTTGCCACAGATGTAAATTAAGAGTCCCAGATATTTTGAAAACCAGTATTAGAAAAATATTCATGGAAACATGGCTGGAATCATGTATGTTTAGTTCTTTTCAGAATAGCCAGTTCCTGACGCTACTGATGAAGAACTGAGAACACCGGTCGCAAGATTGTCAACATTTCCTTAGCTCCATTTTCGCTTTTCACTTTAAATGCCTGAAAATATATTCCCTGCAAATAGTGGCTTAGAAAGAATAAACAAACAATCAAACAAAATAAAGATGAATGATGTGCTTGATAGTAAAAATTTAGAGATTTCAAAGGCATGGTGGAAGAAAAAGGTTATGCGTTTTAAAAACTAGAGTAATATTACTCATCTTGCTGTCGGTGTACCTATTATCGGATCCACCGATCCTTGAAAATTGTACCCATTCTTAGATGAAAGCAATTGATTTATACTTCTTTTAGAAAGAAAAACCAGTTGGGTGCGTTACAACCACATGAATCATGTGGAATACCGCTTACAGCTGTATTTATCAAGGCAGACAGAATGTTTTCTGGGGAATTACGAGTCGACCTGAAACTACACATCTTGCCTCTGTCCTGAGGGACTTTTATTTTTTTCTCGTCAGTCTGTGGCAGAAGATGTTTCCAAAGTACTTCAAGCTGTCAAGTGACTCCCTCCTGGACCCCTCCTGGAAATGCAGGTATCTACCCCTGTTTCAATTTTAATTTTTTTCTCAAATCCTCTTGAATCTGAGGTGCATGTTTCCTTGTCTGGGCTGCATTTAAACATATCAATGCGTCACCTTTCCCCGCCTCTTCTCAAACCTGCAAACTCATCAGGTGAGAGCATTTAACAGGGCTTTCTCCTTCTTTTTTCCCCCCACAATTTCATTTTCAAGGATACCTAGTGGCTTACCATTTACCTCCACTCATCCTGAATTTTAATGTGCTACAGATTGACATATCTAGTTTGTCTTGTTTCTTGTTACTTCCTAATACTAGCCCTTTACCCCATAAGAAAGGTAAAGGAGGCAGCAGTCAAGAGATCAAACAGGACATTGCCTTGGGTACATCTGCTGCACAAGGTTTCTTTCAAGGGTAGAAAAGCAAGGATGTTCCTTGGAGGACTAGGGTGTGCCTGACCCGAGTCACGATCATTTCCATCAGTTCCTATATAAGTGAAAGTTGGACATTGAATAAGGAAAGCCAAAGAAGAATAGATGCATTTGAATTGCGGTGTAGTGATGAATATTGAAAGTATCATGGACGGCCAAAAGAACAAACGCATCTGTCTTGGAATAAGTACAGCCAGAATGCTCCTTCGAGACAAGCATGGTGAGACTTCGCTCATGTCCTGTGGCCGTGTCAGGAGAGAGCAGTTCGTAGAGATCATCGTGCTTGGTCAATAGAAGGGCGTCAATAAGACGAATGGCCTCAACAAAGTGGATTGACCTAGCTTCTGCTAACAGTGGGTTCAAATATAGGAACCATTGGGAGGATGTTGTGGGACGGGCTGGGGTTTCATTATGTGCATTCTTAACAACATAGCGTTGCTGTGAATTGGAACTGCCTCCATACACCTAACAATAACAACCCCCCAGGAGATGGGGAAGGAAATACAGAGAAGGGGTTCTTAGGGTTCTCTAAGAATTTAATGCTCTATCCCGGCTATCAAATTTTGATCTATTTATTAGCCTGTTAGAGGCTGGCCTGACTTGTTTTAAGATACAAGGGCAGAGGCAGCCACATGAGCAGTGAAATCAGGGGTAGGCCAGGGGAGCTTTCTTCTAGGAATCTGCCCCAGGGAGGCTTATCTTTGGTTTTGCTTGTTGTACAACTTTTTTTTTTTTTTTTGATGTCAATCCCACCCTCTCTCCAAGCTACCAGCTGTGTCTTTTCAGACTTGTTTTCAGCGCTTAGCCTCATCGTTACAGTTTTGAAGCTGGCTAAGAGCCCACTTTTAGTCTTTCCTACTCTGTCTCAGCTGAGACTTACCCATCGTACTTTGACCCTAGTCTCGTCCCAGTGGCCATTCTGCTGTCCTCCATTTGACTTTTGCAACCCCCTGGCACTCGTGTGAAGGGTCTTTAGAGCTCAACTACCTGAGAGCTCAACTACCTGAGTTTGAAACAACCTGAGTTTGAAACTAGGTAGGTAGTTTGAAACTACCTAAGAGCTCAACAACCTGAGTTTGAAACCCAACACTAAAAGGTGTTGTTTGTATGATGGAGGCAAGATACATAACCACTCTCTGACTCTGTTTTCTTATCTGTGCAATGGAGTTAGAAACCGATCTCTTCTGAAAGAAGTTGCAAGTTTTAAGTGAGTTAATATAAATATAGTAATTAATCATTCTTCTCTACTCCATGAAAGCAAATGTTCTTCTGCCTTCTTTAAACCGAATTACCAGATCATTGAAGCGATAAATGCTGTAGCAAAATATGGTGAAGGAACTAGATAGTGGCCAGCTATCAGAAAGAATAACACGTAGGGTCTTAAGTGCTTGTCTTTAAACAGACATGTAAGTGAGGTGTCAACCAAGTTCACATGGAAGAAGAGCACCTGTGTGATCCTAGGGTTTTAAGTAATAAAATTCAAATCAGAAGGAGGAAATGGTATCAGAGCTTAAATGGTGAATTCCTACTTTACAGAAGAAAGCTGATGGCTATCAAAAGATATAGCGTCTGGGGTCTTAAAGGTTTGAAGGTAAACGAGTGGCATCTAGCTCAGAAGCAACAAAACTCACCTGGAAGAAGCACACCCACCTGTGTGATCACGAGGTGTCGAAGGGATCAGATATCAGGCATCTAAGAACAAAAAATCATATTATTGCGAATGAAGGCGAGTGCAGATTGGGGACACAAAGCTCATATGTCAGCAACTGGACATCCCCTTACAGAAGGGTCATGGGGAAGAGACAAACCAGTCCGGATGCAGTGTAGCAACGATGAAACATATGACTTTCCTCTAGTTCCTAAATGCTTCCTCCCTCCCCCACTATCATGATCCCAATTCTACCTTACAAATATGGCTATATCAGAGGATGTACACTGACTGGTTCAGGTAGGAACTGGAAACACAAGGAATCCAGGACAGATGATCCCTTCAGGACCAGTGGTGAGAGTGGTGATACCGGGAGGGTGGAGTGAAGGTGGGTTAGAAAGGGGGAACCGATATAAGGATCTACATATAACCTCCTCTCTGGGGGATGGACAACAGAAAAGTGGGTGGAGATATCGGACAGTGTAAGATATGACAAAATAGTAATAATTTATAAATTATCAAGGGTTCATGACAGAGGGGGGAGTGGGGAGGGAAGGGAAAATATGAGGAGCTGATACCAAGGGCTCAAGTAGAAAGCAAATGTTTTGAGAATGCAGAGGGCAACATGTGTGCTTGACACAAAATAGATGTATGCATGGATTGTGATAAGAGTTGTATGAATCCCCAATAAAATGATTTTTTTAAAAAGGGCCTAATTTGTGGCAGACAGGGGACTGGTTTTGCCACCACAACAATGCACCTGCTCACACAGCTATCTCAGTGTGCTAGTTTGGGGCAAAAAACAGCATGCCTCTCTTGCCCCACACACATTTCTCACCTGACCTCACTCCGTGCCACGTCTTTTTGTTTCTGCTAAAGAATAGGGACATGAAAGGACAGTGATTTGATGAATAGAAGAGGGGAACTAAAAAACAAGGGAGGTGCTGTCATCCATCCAAACAGATGAGTTTGAAAAATGATTCCAAGAATAGAATTGCAGATTTGACAAATGTAGTAACTGTACTGGAGAGTATTTTGAAGGTGATCAGGTTGTTTTGTAAAAAAATTTTTAAATACATAGCTTTGAAAAAAAGTCCTTTTTGGGGGGTACCATATATATACATAAATACAAATGATATATATTATATCACACATACACACATATACATACACATAAAATATATAATATATATGTGCATACACAGACACAGATATAGCTCTCTCTCCAATTAAAATGCAAACTTTCAAGTGCAAATAATAAAATTCCTCTTAATTGTTCATAGCCCACAGAATAGGAAATACTACGTAGGCATTTGTCTGAATGAATTATTTGAATGACTGATAGAAATTTCCTCATTTCCAATTTTCCATGTGCTCCTCATGAATAAGGTTACCTGGAGAATTTGAAGATAGGAACATCATTCTTGGCTCACTGTTTACGCCCTTCAGAAGAAATGAGGCTTCTATCTTCCAAGGGTGTAAACAGTGAAGTAAAGTGCATGAAGGGCATTGGGGTGCTAGTGGTGTAGCAATGGAGCCTGGCACAGGCTCTGATTCTAACAGAATAAATCATCTTTGACCTTTTAGCCTAAGCTTTTTTATGTGTCATACAAAAGTATGGGCTAGAGTTTCTGTACTGTTTTCTTTAATGATGGTTTGCATTTACATTGTATCTTGTGAGATTGCCCGTGAGCCTTGAGACAATGCTATTTTCCTTCCTACACCATGTTCTCTCGTCTCAACCAATGGCACCTACTAATCTGTTGTTGAAAGTGGAAATTTGAACTTTCCTTGATTCCTTCTCTGTTTACTCCCCCTCTGTTTCTCCAATTCATCAGTTCTGCCTTAAAAATAGTCCCCAGATCTATCCGCTCATCTCAAATCTATCTACTTCTTTCCACGTCTGTCACTGATCTATTGAAAGAATATCTTGTTGTTCTTGCAAGCTGCCCTACAGTAGGTGGGTCACTCACGGTGATGGATGCACACTGGAACCAAATGCTTCCTGATCCTGGTCAGCCCTGTGATACCTTGTGGATTGGACGATTGTGACCCATTGGGTTTTCATCAGCTGATTTTCAGAAGTAGATTCCTAGGCATTTCTCCATAGTTTATTTAGTTTGGAGATTTCAATGAAGCTTGTTTAGTGTCAGCAACATATAAGTGTCCACTGCCAGATGTGTGGTAGCTGCACATAAGGTACAATGGTCAGAAACAGAATCTTAGCCTCCTACACAGGAGGCGATATTTCTATCACGGAACTACCAGGGTCCTGAATTTCTCACTGGTCTCCACATTTTCTCTCAAACTCCCCTCTAATCTATCTCAGCACTGAAGGCAGAGTCATCTTTCAGACACACAAATTTGGTCACGGCACTTTCCTGCTCACAAGACTCTGTAGTTGCTTTTTATGCTTAGTCTGGGTACTTTAGAGAAACAAATCCACAGAAACTCATGTAAAAGAGAGTTTTATATAATGGTTAACTGTGCATCAAGAAAACTTCCCAACCCAGTGCTGCCCAAGCCCACAAGTCCAACATTAACCCATTAACCCATATGTCCAACACCAGTCCATAAAATCTTCCTCCATCTCACAAAACAGATACGATGCTGACTTCAGGAGGAAAGTCCTGTCAGTGAATGTGCAAACATCTCAGCACTGACAGGGGTCTCCACATGGGTGCTCTACCACCCAGGGCTGCATCTGGGTAGATCCATGTGGGTTCTCCTTGGGGACATCTTATAGGAAGTCAGCCTTACAAGCTGAAGCAGGGACCTGTTAAGGCAGCTGCACCCTGGCACGACCATCACAAAGCAAGAGACCAGAGAACTCCAAAGGTGAGGCTCATGGAGCCATTTATCTCTCCGCCCTTCAATTAACCCCAGATGTGTTTATTGGCCAGGTTGGCACAATAAACTAACTCACCAGCCCTCGGATCGTGTATCTCCTTGGAGACCTTCTTTGCCACGCTGCTGGTGGATCGGTCAACTGCTAGAGCTAGAAACCCCTTTAGGGCCTGCTTCATTCGAATCCCGAATCTCAAGCTACTCACTGGAACTGCCCACCCTGCAGTCTGGTGTCTGTAGGCCAACTCTACCGCTCTTGCCCGAGGACAGACTCTGCTGTCTGCTTCCTTGGCCTTGGACCAGCAGCCTGCGTGAGTTGAAGGACCTTCAGTGTATTAACTGTTCCATGAAAGTGAGTTGAACTGTGTTGGCTAATTAGCCATTAATTCCTTCTCACTGTATAAATCTACCTACCTATCTATCTATCTATCTATCTATCTATCTATCTATCTATCTATCATCTATCTATCTATCATCATCATCATCATCATCTATCTATCTATCATCTATCTATCTATCATCTATCTATCTATCTATCTATCTATCTATCTATCTATCTATCTATCTATCAATCATCTACCTATCTATAATCTTAACTGTCCAGGTTTTGTTTCTCTAAGAGAACCCTGCCTAACACAGACTCTCTCTGAGGCCAAGTCAAACTGGATGTACTCCATAGGGTTTAAATGGCTAATATTTTGGAAGTAGTTCATCACATAGCTCTTCTAAGGATCCTCTGGGTAGATGTGAAATGCCAACCTTTCAATTAGGAGACAAGCATTTACACCACCCAGGGACTCGGCTTGATGTGGAATGGATGGGATGACATCTCCTTCGTGAATAGTAGTGGTTGTAAGTTGGGCTGTGATCCAGAAGGCCAGTATTTCAAAACCACCAGCTCCTCTGAGGGAGAAAGACAGGGCTTTTTACTTCTGTACAGAGTGGCAGTCTTGGAACTCACAGGGGCAATTCTACCTTGTCCTATAGGGTTGCTCGGAGTTGACATCAACTGGTTTTGATGAAATTGCTTTAGAACAAGTGTTCAATTTTTGTTGAAATAGTCAAGACAATCAAGCATTATCCATTTTATTTCATCTAGTAATGCAAGACTAGTATAGTATTGTTGTGTTTTTTTACCATTGCTGACTTTTAAAAAACTTTGATTATTTTTATATGTTAATGTTGACTTCATAATTTTTTGTTATGTAGTTATTGGTCTTAATGTATCATTAGTAAAAAAATAATATTGTATTTTCAAGGAAGGTTTAAGATGAGATTCCCGTTTGGAAATGTCTGCCTACATTCTTCAATGACCTGGGGTGCAGTCTCCACAGTATGTAAATATGCTCAATATTCCTGTTCTGACACTTCCATTTGCAGCAATCTTTGCCCTGACCTCTTACATGCTCATCTTCATTTTTAGAGTAATTGCTGATTATTTGGCCCCATGTAGATGATTTTGGGGAGAGGTAATATCATTAGGATAATATTCTAAAGTACAATATAAAACTCTCACTGCCACTGAGTCAAGGCGAACTCATAGCAACCTTCTATGGCAGGGCAGAAGTGTCCTTGTGAGTTTCTGAGACCAAAAGGCTTTATGGGAGCAGAAAGCCAACATGCATGGATGATATTTTTATTTTGTGAATCGATGTTATTTACTAAATGGTGACTTCAGGGACTAGTTTTGGTTAAAATGTTTCTAAGATTTCTTTGCCTGATCTTCCAGGCTACAAAAAAGAGTAAAACTCAGTGTTTCATTGAACATTGTTCAAGGCCGGTTCTGTTTGTGTGCAGATTTTTGTGTTTGATTAGCCTCACTTACAAATTCACTACGGAAAATAAAAGCTAACAGAGAAATGTCATCTACTTGACCCTCTTGTGTCTACATTTTTCTCTGGGATCATATATTACTTCGAAGGTAACACATTAACTTTTCAAAATTTATCTTCACAGCATGCACAGCTTCAATATGAATACTCCATTGTGCTTGAGAAAGCTTTTCTTTATTTTGATACCTATAATATGCAGGATTTTTTCCCCAACCGATGAATCTTTTCAAAATCGATGAAAAGAATGAGTACATCTTCCCCGAAGTCTGCAAAAATATCACATAGGAAGAAACACTTGCGGAAAAGTGCGTTCTTAAAATGTTTGAAAAATGATTTTGCACTAGGTTGAATTAAGGACTCAGGATTGACCTCTTTGCATTTTATTCAAGCCTCAACCTTAAGCCTCAGCTGGCGTCTCAGTGTTGTTATATCTTGATGATAATGACGGTGATAGCTAACCCATCACTATCCGTTATGCTACATCTCCTCTGAGAATTCTCGGCAGCAGTTATCCAAGAAACAGGAAAGAGATCCCAGGAGTCCTTTTCGTTCTTGCTACATGGACCTAAATGGATCCTTCGCGTATTTGATCGGGGTGTTAAACATTGGGAAGAATATCATTTGTTCTTTTTTTGCTTAAAAAAGAACTCAAGACTTGTATTTGTGAACACCCCCCGAAACTCATTCAAGGAATATTGAACTTCATAGCCTACTCTAAAAATAAATGAATGTAGCCGTGTCCACGCGTGTTGGGAACCAATGATATAACTGGGAGTTCTTCAAATTAACATCCAAGTGGAATACAGTGCTTGTTCTTATTAATAACTGCTGCCTAGCAACTCCATACACATTGCAACAAAGTACTGCCTGGTCTAGTGCCTTTTCCACCACTAGTTAAAGATTAAACCTTTGTGGTTCATAGTATGTTTATTGGCTGGTTTTCAGAAGTAGATTGCTTTCTCCCTTATCTGTTTCAGTTAGCAAGTTCTGCTGGTATCGGTTCTGCATTACACCAACACCAAAACTCCCACCATAGCCTGGTGTTAGCATGACGTGAAAATCCTGGCCTCCGGCATGAAAGACAAGTACTCCATCACTGAAGCACCACTGCCTTCCCAGTGCCCACCGAAGGACTAGGGTTGTGGTGTGCAGGCAAGTTGATTCTGATTTTTGTGGCTCTGTAGGTCAGGGTAGAACTGCCCATAGGGTTTCTTAGGCTGTAATCTCTATTCAATTATGTGAATCAAAACAAACTATGGATAACATTGAGAATAATGGGATTTTCAGGACACTTCATAGTGTTCATGTGGAATCTGTATACGGTCCAAAGGTCCAGATGAACAAGGAAATACCATGCTACTTAAAATCAGGAAAGGTGTGCAGCTACATAGTATCTTATCACCATGCCTATCCAAGCTGTATGCAGAGCAGATAGAGAAAAGCGGGGCTATATGAAGAATTTGGCATCGGGATTGGAGGAAGTCCTATTAACAACCTCTGATGTGCAGATAGCACAACCTGCTGCTCAACGTGAGGAGGACTTGAAGTACTTACTGA
>NW_022103919.1:12607033-12614692 GCF_000313985.2 Echinops telfairi
AGAAAAAATGTTACTTTGAGGACTCAGGTGTCCCTGACTAAGCTCTGGTATTTCCAATCGCCTCATTTGCACGTGAAAGTTGTACAATGAATGAGGAAGACGGCCCAAGACTGAATGCATCAAATGATGACGTTGGCATAGAATACCGAGTGTACTATGGATTGTTAGAAGGCCCAAAACAGAACTCTGGACGAAGTAAAGCCACAACGCTCCTTAGAAGCTGAGAGGGCAACAGTCTCGGGTATTTTTGACCTGTGGTATCCGGAGAGACCAGTTTCTGGGAAAAGACATCATGCTTGGTAAAGTAGACATCACCTTGCTAAGACCCTCGAGGTGGAGGGGCCCTGTGGCTACATCAGTGAGCTCAAGCGCGGTCACTGTGAGGATGGGGTGCGACAGAGCAGTGTTTCCTTCTGTTGTGAGCAGGGCCACTGTGAGTAGAAATCGACCTGGTGGCACCTAACACTCACAAATCTTTATGGGTGAAGAGTGCCACGTCCTACTCCCACAGAGGGGCTGGTACGCTGGACCTGGCAACCTCTCACTTCACAGCCAAGTGGTTAAACCACCGTGCCACCCGGGTTCCTTGACTGAAGAACAAGAAAAGGTGCCCTTTATAAAGGGGAATACAATATTCTAATTTGTAGCTTGCGTTGATGTTTTCTAAATCCAACGAACCACAGCAGTTGTTTAGAATTTAGATCGACAGAAGATTTTGGTTTTTTTGGAGTAGTATTTTATCACTGACATTGTTCAGAACCACCAGTGCACGGTTTTAATAAAAAATAGGTTTGGTCTTACCCCTTTTACTATCCTTAACTCTCTAGAGACAAGGTAGCATCCCAGCCCTCAGGGAACAAGTGTTCTTGAGAACAACCTTCTGGTTTTCTACCCATACACATTGCCGTCCAAATAATCCCAATCAGGAAAGACTGTCCTTTTTTTACAGAACATTTTCTAATAATTTGCAATGACATATTTATTTGTGTGAGGGTCGGTCACACAGGTGTCTGTTTATTCCATTATATAGTATTTTGCGCTCTTTATGAAGCAAGGAATTACGCCACTCCTGTTCCTATTTATATTTAATGCCCAGCACAATAGGGACCATAGAGTGGGCATTCAATAAATATCTGTGGAACAAGTTAATGAATTAAAGAGACTTCAAATCGCTCAGAAGGAGCAATACATGGATCCCCTGGGACCAGCCCCTCCAAGTAGCATCGTTGTTCATCATCTTCTGCTCTGAGTTTTATTACTTGCTAGACTTGCTAGAAGGACGTGCAAGGCCTGCTATTGTACATGGATATTCCCATCGAAGGTTTCTCATAAGAAATCAAATTGCATTAAATAATTTAATTGTGTTTTCTTTTCTTTAGTAAGTCCAGCCACATTACATTTTCAGAATGTAAACTTGAATTGGATGGGGAAAAGCAGTGCGGGTAACCTTGATGTCCTGACATAAGGGTGAAGCCAGATACGTTTGTGATTTTAGGAACTTAAATGATAATTATCTGAGTCTTAGGAAGTAAATACTGGGATTCAAGAAGGATAGGAGGTGTGGTAGGAAGAAAAATGGTTCCAAAGTTGTTCGTGTCTGAATTCCCTGTGAATATTTAATCATATATGACGAAAGAGACGTTGCAGATGTGACTACATGAAGGGCTTTGAGACAGGGAAATTATCTTTGGGTTATCAGAGTGAGTCCAATATGATGCTCCATGCAAAACCAATAGCGGCAGTGTCAATTCCAACTGACAGTGACCCCGTCCGTTGCAGAATAGAATGTGCTCTGTGGGGTTCGCCTGTGGAATGCACAAGGCCAGGCCCACCTTTGTAGGCCTACTGGGTGGGTTTGAACCACTGACCTTCCAGCTAGTGGCTGAATGCTTAGTGACTTGTGCCACCAAGGACGCCTTAATGTAATCAGATGTGTCCTTACAAGGAAAAGAAGGAGTCAGGAGGGCCAGAGATCATGTGATGATGGAAGCAGAGGTCAATGCCAGATAAATGCTGGTAACATCCGGACATTAGAAAAGTCAAAGGTGTTAGACAGGGTTCTCTACGGCAGTGGTTCTCAACCTTTCTAATGTCTTGACCCTTTGATACAGTTCCTCATGTTGTGGTGACCCCCACCCATAAAAGCATTTTTGTTGCTACTTTATCATTGTCATTTTAAGTTATTATGAATCGGATGACCCCTGTGAAAGGGTTGTTTGACTCCCCAAAAGGGGTCACGACCCACAGGTTGAGAACCACACCTCTAGAAGAAGCACAATCTGCCCAACCCCTTGGGTTTTGCCCAGTAAGATGGATTTTGGACTTCTGGCCTTCGCGACTGAAGGACAAGAAATGTGTGGTGTTTTTAAGTCGCCAAGTTTCTGGCCGTTTGTTGTCATAGCAATAGGAAACTGGAACCACCTTCCTGACCTCTCCCGTGGTTATTTTCTTTCCTCGGATATAGCTGAGGAATGGGTGGTAAAAAAAAATGCATGAAGTAAATGAATAATAATAATAAAGGTTTGAGTTTGGATGTGACTCAGAATGTGAGTTGGAGCCCATGGAAGTAGACAAAGTGAAAAATTCAGCCTTTGTATTTTCCTCTAGACAAGAGCTGTGGGGAGAGATTGGCTGAAATGGGCCACACTCGGTGACCTTGGGACTCTTGTTTCAAGTCATTCCAGCTAAAAGTAGTCTTGTGTTCATTACCAAGGGCTTTCCTCTGGCTGGTGAATAGGGGCTTGCTCCACCATCATCCAAATCTCGGAAACAAGAAAGAAGAGAGAAAGAGTTTAAAAGTCTTAAGATCATTTTTTTTTGGACTCTGGAGTCCGTCCACAGAACAAACTCTTGAAGATTAACTTCCACAGAGATTTGTGTAAATATTTCCACACACAATCCTGACCCCCACCCCCGTGTGCGAAGAAAGGTCCGATCCGTAAAGGAGTTCTTCCAAAGATACTTGAAAGTGCCAGATGGTCCCTGGCCAGCTAACAAGGGGCGGTGAAGAGCCTGGAGGATACCAATGGGCCTCGGAACTTGTCTTTGCCAGCGTGTGGAGAGGGTGGTGCAGGCTCTCCACCCTGAAGGATGGCAGAAAACTTCAGCTGTGGTGCAACACGCAGCAGGAGAGACCCCAAAGAGTAACCTTTGCATGGATTACATTAGAACGGGCGAATTGTCCATTAAAGAACCAGAGAACACTTCGCGGTAAGGACACAACGCGGTTGCTCACATCGACCCTCTGTGCAGCAGAATGAAACACCGCTGCGTCCCGCGCCATCCTCACAGCTGCTGCTAGCCGCGATCCCTTTGTCCCAGCCACGGTGTCAGTTTATCTCGCTGAGGTCTTCCTCGTACTTGGCTCACCTGCTAGTGACACAAAATGACTTGCTGTTTGTAAAAGCCAAGCAGCCAACCACCTGTGTTATTCATCCCACAGTAGGATGATCACTAGATGTTAGCATATTATGACTGTTTCTGCTCTGATTTATATGCGCAATCTGCAGATTTATTCTACAATAAAGGGGATCAGGTCTGGAAAGTCTCAATGCTCTGTATCTTCCTTTGATACATGATTGAAGATATATATATATATATATTCATTAAAATATATTTCTACACTGAAAATTCTCCACTTTGCATAAAATAGGCTTTTTTTATGCTTGATCCTGAATATTAAAAAAAAAAAAATCTAAGAACAGAGATCCAAGACACAAAGTATATATCCACATATTAGCCACTAGGCTATTTTTTTTTGTCTGCTTTTGCCATTTAGCCATCCTTGGATGAAGAAAACAATGCAAAGTTAGATGCATCTTTTATCTCTGCTCCATTAGAAAGAAAATCCACTATTCTCAAAGCAACCCAGTTATAGATTTTCTATTCTTCCCTATTGCTAGATTTTGGTGGAAGGACCAAAAAGAAAAACATAAAACAGCATAAAATACAAAAGAAACTGGAATTATATGGAGGTAGGGTGCTCACATTTAATCAGAAGATACCTGCACTTCGGCTGCTGATATCTTTTGTCCCCCAGCTTGGATGTTTTAAAAGCTTATGTTAAATTTATCTGCCCTGTACTAGCAGAGGAGAAATGGTCATTTCAATATATAGCAACTACTCTGGCTACCATCATCTAGTATTTTCTTTTGAAGGTAATTGAATTTCTGGAGCCTTAGACACAAAATGGCTAGAAATCATGCCACTGTGTGTGTGTGTTCGCTATGGAGCTGTTTCAGTTTATACTTTTAGTGACTTGTTTTTTAACTACTGGTATCTCCCTACATCTATCTGGAAACACATTTAGTTCTCAATCCAACTGAAGTGTATGTCTAAATATTCCTTTTTAACTTTTACAAATGGAAATCCTTTTAAAAAATAATCACCGTTGTTCTGCAAAACCATACAAGGCAGTATGTACTTAACTTAATATTTCTTCATGTTCCACAGCATGTACACCCTTGATTTTTGATCCATTGTTTTTGACATTTTATAAGCATTAGCCTCTACTCTTTTATGTCCATGAGAATTACTGACTCCATAATATTGGGTGTTGTTTTTGGTCTTTGGCTTTTTTCATTTGTGATCATTTGCTGCTAAATAATTTAGGACAATTCTCTCCTACCAAAAGTACTTATAAAATATATTTTAAAATTTTGCCCCAGGCTCTTCTAGATCCCGTGTTGTTCTCGCGTGGTGAACATTCCAGTGGGCTAGTCTCTAAGTAAGCCAAGGTTTTAAAATGTTGACTCTATTGACCAGAATTTGTTCCAGATGTATAGTGACAAGAGTCTTTTTTTCATCAAAAGACCGAGTATTAAGAATATGAGAAAGAAATGATTCATTTTTCTTGATCAGAGCTTGGCCTCTCATTTTCCTCTTCCTGCCTAGTTTATAGCCTAACCGTTGGACGTTCCAGAAAGGTATGAGAAGTAATGAGCTATGAGAGAACACTCCTTGGGATTCAGGCAGGGGGCGCTAGTGTGAGGCTGGCCTTGGTCACTCAGAAACTTGAAGGATTTTCACAGGTGCTTTGTGAGTGTTGCTTTCCCATCTGTAAAATAAGAGGGCTGGGCCAGGTACGTTAGAAGTTGCATTGAGTCTCCAGCACTGCATATTCTATGACAATAGTTTGAGAACTCCAGAAAGGTCTTTTCTTTCTGGAATAAATCCTGCAATTTATTCAGCTCTTTATCCCTGAGCCAGGATCTCTTGGTAAAGGCCTCGAACAACTAGATTTTCCCTTGAAGGAGGAGATATGAACAAAATGTAACCTTCCTTAAGATGATTATTAGTCAAACGCATCTAAATGAGACACTGGAATGCCATCAAATTAATAGCTTTCCCCCTTCCCTGTATATGAGTGTTTCTGTTTTACAGTTAAAATGCTGCACAGATATAAACTCATGAAAATAAATGGAATCTTCCTGGTAACTTTGCTTCCTGAGATTCTTTTTGTGTTGGGGGAGGCGGGGGCGCAGTAGATGGTTCTACTCCAACGGGTGCTCTTAGAGAGAAAGATGAGGCTGTCTGTTTCTGCAGAGTACAGCCTGCGGAACCTGATGGGACAGTTCTGTTCCATAGGGTCGCCGTGAATTGGAATTGACTTGACGGTAGTGGAAGTAGGTTACTCAGGTAAATGAAACTATGGCGAAAGTTGGAAAAAACGCAACTCCTGGTGATGTGAAATTGAGAAAGTGTATGGTATATGAGTGACGCCTTCAGTGTCAGGTAGGGCATGGATTATGAAACCACTTTCATGAAAGGGATATTCTTGTGCTTTGAGCACACCTCTGCCTGCTATATCCTAGGATAACACAGTGAAGATGGGTCAGGGGGAGGAGAATGGCTTTCAATAGGAGGGGTGAGGACAAATGAGGGAGGGTGCCCAGGATCCTAGGTTTTATCTGCATGAGTGTTTCTTGGATTTTTCCTTCATTCGAAACCAGGGACTAGGTGGTTCTAAGTGAGGGTTGGAGGTGCAAATGGTACCATCTCAGAAGAAAGCCTTGGTGATGTACTTCAGAGACAGCAGCCATGGAACACCCAGGAGCACAGTTTTACTCTGACATGCATGGGTTTGCCTTTCATTGAAATGGGCTTGAGGAATAGTTTGTGTATTATCTACTGGCTATTGTTGTGGAAAGTAGGAAAACAGAGCAAACACAACCCATTCCGGTGGGAGAGAGAAAGCTAATAAAAAATAAGCTAATGAAGAAGATTGATGACAAACACTCTAAAGGCAACACAACTGGATAATACATTCTAGAATGACAGGTCCAGGCTGAAAATACAGACATCAGGTGGAACCCCCCCGAAGAGTTAGCTCCCTTTTCAGATGGAACTTAAATGCTGAAAAGGTGGTCGTCACAGGAACACCTGGAGGAATAGCATTTCAGGCAGAGGAAATCGTAGGTGCCAATAACTTAAGGAAGGTGGAGTTTGGAATGCCCGAGAACAACTATCAGATCAGCATGTGGATCAGGGGTAAAGTGTGGGATGTGGCATGATGGGGCGCTTTGTAGGCCATGGCAATGTAGCTGTATTTTAAGTGCCATGGAGCTTACTAACGAATTTTAGGCATAGGAATCACATGGATTGATTTCTATTTTAAGTTATGAGTTAGGGAAGAGTGGAAATAAAATCAATCTCTGGGTTTAGATGAAAGATAATGGACATTCGATTTTGAATAGCTGCGTGGGCTTTCTGAACGAGGAGGAGCAATTTAGGTCTGATATTTAGATGAATGGATCAGGACAAAGAGGGAAACAAAAGGGTACCCACAACAACGAGCAGGCGATTGCTGTCAAACTCAACTCACTGCCACTGAGTCCAATGTAACTCCCAGTGCACCGACAGACAGGAGAGAACTATCCCTGTGGTTTTCCAAGATGTAACTGTTTAGGGGAGTAGAAAGCCATATCTTGCTCCTGTGGAGTAGCTGGTGGATTTGAACTGCTGACCTCATGGTTAGCAGCTCAGTGTGTAAACCACTACACCACCTGGGTTCCTTATGGAAACAGCAAATTAAGAAAGCGCAAAAGGAAAGAGGTACACTAGATGCTGAAGCACAAGACCTTCTGGGACAGGAGCTCTCTACTCTCATCATGAAATCCTAGAGTAAGCCACTTACTTCCTTGTGCGCCTTCTTACTTGTGAAGTATGTTCCCTGAGGAAATTCCCTCCAATTTTCCATTTTGGGGCAAATCAGACCTTCTGAAGTCATTGAGGCCAGATGACCCCCTAGAAACTATTTCCCTGAGGAAAACTGTAGAACCGGCACCCAAATTATCACCCCAAATCACCTTTGAAGAAGAGCTTAGTCTAATTAGAAAACAATGTCTACATTAAACATTATACTCTTTCAATTGACAACTGCAACTTGAACGGATACCTGAGAAACTTAGGGAGACAGCGAGCTTGTATTAATGCCAATGAAATAGTTTGGAAAAGTGTGTGTACATCTTAATCATATTAACTAACACTCCCCCCCACCCAACATATACAAATGCTTCTATTTTCTAAAATACATAGGTTGAAAGGGTGGTTTTAGATCAGAATAATTTTTTGTTTTGTTTTGTTTTAATACCTTTACTCCCTGTCTCCATTCCTTTTTTTTTCTTTTTTGGCATTTTATTAGGGGCTCATACAACTGTT
>NW_022103919.1:12615487-12618418 GCF_000313985.2 Echinops telfairi
CCACATTTGCTTATGCACCCATTTGTCTTCAGTGATCCGTTCGACACCCCATGATCGCTCAGGTTGATATGTTGTTCCATGTGGGCTTTGTTGCTTCAGATCAGAATAATTTTGCCAACTAATTTTGTTCAATAATATTTGACAATCTGGAGACCACTGTCTGACTCCATTAGGGGAGTGCTTGGGAGGGGCCCACGACTGGCATGTGGTGGCTAGAGCGGCGGCACATCCCATGAGACCCAGGCAAAACTCTGCCAACGAGGAATTCTAGCCAAATTCTACTGGTTCCACGGTTTAGGAACACAGACCTACAAGAGATTATTAGAGTAATGATTGCTGCTGGATGGGATTTAGGGTGATTCTTGGCTCTGTGTTTGAAAACGCTGTAAAGAACAAATGTTGACTATTGAGCACATCACGCATTTTACCATCATTAAAAAAATAATTAACTGGAAAGCAGACATCACCGCCACCACGTAATGTCTCCCTAGACCTTGGCCATGAGTACCTTGATGGGAGACTGCAGAAGCACAGCCTTGCGAGGGTGAGTCAGGCTGTTTGATCTGGGAAGCCGCAGGAGGCCTTAGTAAGCATTGAAGATTTCCACTGAGTCATTGGCCCTGGGCTCGGTTCGGCTTGATCCGGGCCTCGTGTGTTTGGAGGGAGAGAAGCGGACGAAGGAAAGCAGCAGGCTGTAGGGTTTCTCGTGGATTTGCCCTGTCACTGAGCAATACTTGGAACACAGGTTCTCGGGACTGCTATTCTGGGGACTGCTGCCATAGGGCCAGTGTGGGGGACTGCAAAACCCTGTGGCAGATTTTAATGCATGAGATTTCAGGTTGTATTTAGGTAAAGAAAGCAGGATCCCTGGTGGTGTCATGGTTCAGCTTTGGGCTGCCATCTGCAGGGTCGGCAGTTGGAAACCACCAGCAGCTCCGAGGGAGAAAGCCTGGACTCTCTACTCCCGTCAGCAATCACAGTCTTAGAAACCCACAGGGGGTCGCTGTGAGTCAGCATGGACTGCACGACAGTGAATCTGGTTTGACATTCACCGAGAGAAGCTCCCTTGGTATCTAAAGGGCAGCCAGGTATAAAATAAAAAGACTCTGTTTGGCGAGGAGAAATGTCCAACTAGAAGACACAGGACACTTTTAAGCCACCTTTGCCTTTTGGGAGTCTTTCCTTCCCGCTTCCTCATCCTTCTCAGGATGCCTCTCTTTGTCTTTTTGTAAATCAAGATACGGAAACATCCGTAAGGAAGCCAATCTAAAAGCAACATTTCAATCTAAGTTCTCATTACACAGGTGAACCACTCGTGAATCAAATCTTTTTCTTTTTCCAAGGAAGACGCCTTTGATAAACCACTTCGGTGCACGCTCCCTACACATGCAACGATGAGCTTGTTACAACAACTCAAGTCCTATTATTCTTGAGATACAAGGTCCCAGGGAAATTCTGATTTGAGTTGTCTGAAAGAATCGCCACAGACACACGTGTTCCCACACGTGGCAAATACTGAGATGCGCCCGTCTAATGGGTAGCCGTGGAAGCCAGGTCACGCAGCAAAATAGAACCCGAGGCCCCGTGTTTTCTAATCTGTTCGCACCCTCCATGGGTGACGGGAAGAGGGCAGATTCCTTCGCTGATCCCTGCTTCTAGCTCATCTTTTGACACGCAGGGATGAGAATGATTATCTGGCTTACACGCTCGCCAGGAGGAGTGATTGTTGAAGCCCTTTGCAAATACAAAATTATACAGCAACAGTGCAGAGTCCTCCGGCTGCTGCACCACCAGTCTCCTCTGGGGAATCCATCAAAAGCCATCCCCTCCGAAGCAGACTTTGCTAGTCCTGAGCTCCCAGGCTGACTTTTTTTAAGTCATTTTATTGGGGCCTCGTACAACTCTTATCACAATCCATCCATCCATCCATTGTGTCATGCACATTTGTGCATTTGTTGCCATCATCATTCTCAAAACATTTGCTTTCTACTTGAGCCCTTGGTATCAGCTCCTCATTTTTTTCCTCCTCCCCTCCCTCCTTCCCTCCTGAACCCTTGATAATTTATAAATTATTATTATTTTTTATGTCCTACAGTGACCGATGGCTCTCTTCACCCACTTTTCTGTTGTCTGTCTCCCAGGGAGGGGGTTATATGTAGATCACTGTGATCAGTTCCCCCTTTCTCCCCCACCTTCCCCATCCCCTCCCCAGGCTGTCTTTTGTGGAAAGATATTTAGACTTCCTTCCAAATTGTTCACTCTGTGTGTGTGTGCATATGGTGAATCTTTGTCACACAAAAGAGCTGTTAAAGTAGTAATACCTTGAAAATTGTGTTTCTAAGTTAAACATTTTATTTTAAACCTTCTCATCAATGCTTTTCAACACAAGGAATGCGACTGAATGCACCCTTTTCTTTCTAAATTGAAATGCCTGCTTTGCAAATCACAGTTTGTTTGCAAAACTGAAGAACTACTAAAGTGATGGGGTACAAAGGGTTAATGTGCAAGCTGATGAACTGGAGAGTTCAAGGTTCGAATCTGCCGGGATGTGTTTTGGGATAAAAGGCCTGGCCATTTACTTCCACAAGGAAAAACAAAAATAAAGAAACCCAGCCGCTGAGCCTGAGAACCCAGAGCGCAGGTGTACTCTGACACACCCAGGGTTGCTGAGAGTTAGAATTTGATAGCAGCTAGTTAATTAAGTCATAGAATCTTTCCATCTAGATTTATTAAATTCAAATGGAACATTTTTGAACCTAATAGATTTTTTTGCCACCTCGTGTATTATATATACTTTAATGTGAATTAATTCTTTTAATGTGGATTTATCCTTGAGACACTAGCAAGGAAAACTAGGACTATTTTTTAGAAAGAAACAATCACAATCATTCATTCTTCTAGTTCCTGAATACGCCCTCCCCCACCCCCCAC
>NW_022103919.1:12619242-12620996 GCF_000313985.2 Echinops telfairi
GAGAGAGAGAGAGAGAGAGAGAGAGAGAGAGAGAGAGAAAGACTAAGGAAAGAGGGTCAATTCCCACAAACACTGCAGGCAAATGAATTCAGAAACAGGAAGGTCATTCGTCTTGGGGTAAAAACTAGACCTCGACAGGTTTAGGATGTATGCCTCACTCTAGAACATACTATTTTCATGTTTAGTTTTTGGATGGAACCCTGTTTTCTGAAAGCTTTCATTTGGCTAGGCAATATAAATTCAATCTCACTGAAATATGCTAGAAAGAGCTATTGGGTTTGCTGTACCCCTGAATAAATAAGAATGAATAATAGTGGTAGCTGATAAAACACATCAGCACCATCCAATCCCAGTCCAATTATACTTTTACCTTTCTATAGCTCAATACATTGTTGAAAACATCAGTTATGCCAATATTCCAAGAAGCAGGTGTCAATACCTGTCATCACAGTTAAACTCTGTCGAGTAGATGACAACAATTATGCAACGATCAATCACTTATTAATATTTACTCCCTGGGAGGTTATTTGCATAGGTGTCGGGGTTTTTTTTTGAGACAATGAATGGGTTTCCGCATGCATATGCAAATGTTATGGGCCAATGGCCTTTGTTAGATAAACCTTTATGTCCTTCTATGTCCTTTGATAGCTGAGTTTATGTCATCCCCCTGAACTTGGCCCTACTTCCTCTTACTTGGTCAATATCTCTGGTAGAGGTGTTGTCATCCCTCTCGTGGGTGTTGATTCTGTCTGTTTCCCCAGGTGATTTGCAAGTTTACCAGAGCCTCTCACTAAACTTCACTTCACTACTCCAGCAAACCTCATAATTAGCTTTTTATTTTTCTGATTGCATCAGACCTACGTAGGAGGCACCCATTAACCAGAGGTACTTAACTTCATTTTGTCTTATGTTGTTTTTAGCAAATGGGTAATTCCAGGGAGCTGGAGGATGATGGACAATAGCAGTGCTCTCGTCTTGAATTTTGGAGAGATTTATGAGAGAGAATAATCCATTAATCTTTAAGCTTCTGCTCTTTTTCCTCTGGGCCCTGTAGTGGATTTTCATGGACCTGGAGGAACCAGAATTACGCAAATAGTTTTCGTGGTAAAAGACGAGGCTCTCTGCTCCCTCACAGATTTACAATCTTGGCACTCTTTCAGGAGAAGTTCTGCTCTGCCTCACAGAGTTGCTACGAGTCGGAATTGATTCCAGAACAGAGGGTTCGGTTGGTTTATGAGCCATAGTAATGAGTACAACAAAATGTAAAATCAACCAGTCAATCAATATCCGTAGATGAAATCTCGCGAGGGCTTACTCCAGGAGTCCCTGGTGGCATAGCGGTAACATATTGGGCTGCTAACCGCAAGGTCTGCAGTTTGAAACAGGAGTTGGTCCTCGGGAGAAAGACAGGGCTTTCTATGCAGAAGGGCTGTGGGGACGAGACGAGCTAGTCAGGGTGCAGTGTAGCAAGGATGAAATATATAATTTTCCTTTAGTTCTTGAATGCTTTCTCCCTCCACTATCATGATCCCAATTCTACCTTACATATCCGGCTGGACTGGAGGATGTACACTGGCACAGATAGGAAATGGAAATACAGGGAATCCAGGACAGATGAACCTCTCAGGACTAGTGGTGAGAGTGGCGATACCAGTGGAGGGTGGAGGGAAAGTGAGGGAGAAAGGGGGAACAGATGACAAGGTCTACATATAACCTCCTCCCTGGGGGACAGACAGTGGAGAAATGGGGGAGGG
>NW_022103919.1:12621327-12624727 GCF_000313985.2 Echinops telfairi
CAGTATCAGTGAGGTATAACTATAGAAACAATAACTGGATTAATGGTTTCTTGGGGCTATTGAGAGGAGGTTGGGGAGTGGAAAGGAGATAGGAGCTAATAACAATGAGTAAAAGAATGAGGAAAATGTTATAAAATTGTGGTGATGAAAATGAGGAGCTGATGCCAGGGGCTTACGTGGAGAGCAAATATTTTGAGAGTGATGAGGGTATTGAATGTACCAATTGTGCTTTACACAATGTATGGATAGATGGATTATGATGAGTTGTATGAGTCCCCAATAAAATGATTTAGAAAGGTTGTAGTGATGACTGCATAAAAAGGTTGTGGTGATAACAGCACAGCTCTTCTTAATATGATTAGATGATTGAATTGTATTATTTGTGAATTATATGCCAATAAAAATGTTCATTTAAAAAGAAAGAGAGAGAGCGTTATAGCCTCTCAAAGTTCTACCCAGTCCTCCAGGGTTCTATGACCCAGGATCCATTCAATGGCAATGAGTAAGGCTTGGTTTTTAGTTTACTCCAAGTCAAGCCCTGGCGATGTAGTGGCTACAGATTGGGCTGCAAGGTCATCAGATCAAATCCACAAGCCACT
Source organism: Echinops telfairi (assembly GCF_000313985.2). Classification (NCBI taxonomy): domain Eukaryota; kingdom Metazoa; phylum Chordata; class Mammalia; order Afrosoricida; family Tenrecidae; genus Echinops; species Echinops telfairi. The sequence goes on from NW_022103919.1 coordinate 12,621,927, forward strand.
CTGGGGGACAAGGATGAGGCTTTCTACTCCCATCAAAGTTGCAGTGTCAGAAACCCACAGGGACAGTTCACCCGGTCCTTTTGCTTTTTAATGAATTTTTGTTTGGAATTAGGTGTTCCAAACCATCAGCTCTGCAGTCACCTGTTCAAACCTCTCATCAGCACACACTTACTCTATCCCACGTCTCCTCAGATTTCTCGTCTCCCTCATAGGAACCTCTATCTTCCCTTTCATCCACCTCTACACCTGTCAACTTCCTGCTCTTCCAAATACCTCCATCTTCCCACCCTTACTCTCGTTACCTTGGGAGCCTCCAAAGTCTGTTCCCTTGGGTATGCACATCTTGTCTTGGTTTCCATCCTTAGAGCAGTGGTCTCAGGCAACATTTGTCCTTTTGTGATCGATGAAACGTCACTCCACATAATGCTGTCCAGGTCCATCCATCTCACGAGGTCTTTGTGGTTTCATCATTGTTTTATAGGGACCTTAAACTTGGTAAGGAGGGGCGCAGGAACATGGATGGACCTGGAAACCATTACGCTGAGCGAAGGTAGTCACTATCGAAGCTAGCTAGTGAAGTTAGTTCTAGTCTCAGCTGTGGTACTGGATCGCATTCCACACTGGTTATGCATCTTTACAGACCCATCAGCAGTGCATGAGCATTCCCAATCTCTGCATTCTTTCCAGAATTTGTTGCTTTCTGTTTAGTCTATTTTTTAAAAATTGGGCTGTAACTCTCGGTATAAGGTGATAATCATGTCATTTTTTTATTTGCATCATGAGCATTTTTAATGGTGAGCATTTTTTCATATACCTGTTAGCCATTTGGATATCAGTTTTGGTGAACTACCTGTCCACGTCATTTGCTTACTTTTTAATTGAATTTTTTTAATTGCAGTTTTCTACAGATTTTACAGATTTGTCCCTTGTGTCGTTGCTGAAGATGTCCTTCCAGTCTGTGAGTTCTCTTCTTCACTCTTTTGATGAAGCCTTTGGATGTACATACATGTCTCATTTTTCATAGGTCTTGGTTATTTATTTTGTCTCCTACTACATGGGCTTCTTTCATTATATTTAGTAGTATTTCTATGCCCTGCAATAGACTAGAACCCTAAGTTTGTCGCTATTTTCTCATTGCTAATCTTGATGGCTCTGGGATTTACATGTAGGTCTTTGATCTGAGTTCATTTTTGTACATGGTGTGAAATATGGGTCCTGTTTCTTTCTTGTGCAAATGGAGAACCAATTTTGCCAATGACATTTTTTGAAGTCTCTCTTTTCCAGCTGATTGCTTCCTCCTTTAAGCCATGCACCGTTTTCAGCTTATTTGATTCTCACATCCCTGTAAGTAGCAGTTTTCCAGTGAAGGAATCGAGATTGAAGTGACTGACGAAGGTCAACAGCATTAGTGAGTTCAGACCTCGGATTTAAAACTTTCTTCACCTTCCAGGTACACTTTCAACTTCTTCAAATTTTGGCACAGAGTTGGAGGTGACAAACACCTCGAACAAGTCAGCGATCATTGCAGCATATCATTACTCCTGTCTGATGAAGTCTCGCAGTCCTATAAACACCCACTTGGGGGATGTCTCCTTCTCTCCACTTGGTTGCCCTTGAACACTGAGTCATTGTTCAAGGTGATCTGCCTCCCGTCCCGCCAGTCTTCTCTATGTTCCTCCAAGACAAAAGAGTTCTAATAAAAATATACACACATACGCCCTCTCTCCCCCTCTCTTAATCTTTTTTCCCCTCATCACTTTTATATGTCTTTCTTCTCCTTAAACTTTTGTGTTCACCAAGATCATTATAGCCCATGCTTACTTATATAACATGCTCAACTTGCTGCCTGACAGATATTACAGAAACAGTGCTTTCAGGCAATTTAAATAATTTTCATGTACTTTACATTGTATACATATTTCAGTACACTTAAGTGCCATGGCATGTTGTTTGAGAACCGATCTTTTCATTTTCTTCTCAAACTATAAAGTCTGCATGAGGACATTATGTATGAAAATCTCACATTTGTTGTCACTAGGGAAGGGACAGGCTATTTAGTCTGAAATACAAATATTTAGATTTTATCTGATGTTATATCAGGAACTACAGATACAACTCACTACCATCAAGTTAATGCTGATGCAGCGTGACCCCCTGTGGGTTTTGAATCTGTAACTGTTGAAGTGAGTAGAAAGCCAGGTCTTTCTCCAGGGATCAGTGGTTTTGAACTGCTGACCATGTGGATCGCAGCCCAATGCATAACCACTACACCAACAGGCTTCCATCAGGATACTAGAGGGGTCCAACATAGTCTATCAAAGTTTTCTAATAATAACTAATCATAATCGAATGAGGTAGTTGGCATAGTACTGGGTAATATACCAGGCTATGGAAATCCAGAGATAGCCCCAATTCAGAAGTCATTTGGTAAGTGCCCAAGAAAACCTGGCTGAGGTATGGAAGCTGAGCTCTTTTTCAGATTAAGGAGAAAGTTATTAGGTAGATAATGGGGTTCAAATTCACTTGTTCTTTTTTGGGGTACTTGTACATGTTTATTTTTTAGAAGCACAATGTACTTTTTAGAAGCACAAATGTACTTGTAATAAAAAGTACAGGATAAGCAAAGCAATTAAACAACAAACAAACCAATTGCTGTGGAGTGGATTCCCACTTCTTGAGACCTCACATGTAGAACTGTGCTCTATCGGGTTTTCAATGACGGAATATTTGAAAGTAGATCACTAAGTCATTAGGCCTTTCTCCTGAGGTTCTTCTAGTTAGCCTTGAATCTCCAACCTTTC
>NW_022103919.1:12626250-12627849 GCF_000313985.2 Echinops telfairi
GTATTTCTTGCTTGTTCTTCCACAGAAATTTCTTCTCTGGCAGAAATATTTCATACTCTTCATTTGTATTTTTATCTCTCATTATTATTTTCTTCTTGACATTTCATTTTGATTTTTGTTGTTGGGTTCCCCAGTTGGTGAGGCACAGAAGGATTGGACACATAGAGACAAAAAACGATGTGAAGGTTTATCAGGGATGTGGGCGGGTGGGTGGAGAGGGTGAGGGGATTTGGGAAGCAAACAATGCAGAAGGAGGAGGGAGCATTAGAACTGATGATGATGATGTATATATGGCTCTTCTAAAAAGTGATTTAACCATGGAACTGTATGATATGTGAAGAGTCTATCCAGAAAACTATTAAAAAGAAAAGAAATCCAATTTGACCAGTGGTTCCCATGGGTGAAGGAGAAAGAGTTGTTACCTAGGGGGCATTGAGTTTATGTTAATGGTGGTGGGATAATTTGGAAAAGGAGATCAATAATGGTTGCACCCCATCAAGAGCTTAATCAATGGCACTGCATTATACATGTAGAAGCTGTGGAATTAGAGAATATTTTGTTGTGTATATATTTGCCACAATTAGAAAAAAATTACACGAATAACAATGAGTACAAGGAAGAAGAAAATGTTCTAGAATTGGATATTCTGATAATTGTACAACTTTTCTTGATATGATTCAAACATTGGATTGTATGACGTGTGGATATTAAAAAGCTGTTTTTAAAAAGAGTGACGAAATCTTTGGTGATTCATTAGAGAAGGAAGCCCCATCTTTAAAAATGTGTAGGTTTACAAGGAGGATATGCGGAGAAACAATCACTTCATATTTTAAATAAAGGTCCTATGATTGTGAAGAAACACCTTTTGTCTTACCCTGGTATTTCTTTAGTGAGATTAGCTTAAAGATGTCCCTATATTTTCCTAGTGAAGGTACTTTAGGGAAAGCATTAGGTTGTGTTGATCAAACGGTTGGCTACAATAACGATAATAGCTCAGCATCACGGAGCAGCAACCTTTTACCCTTACAGAAAACAAACTTTATCCTGAACACACGTGTTCTTGGCCTTTCTCGTCTGATGTTGCTTGAAGTTTTTGTTTTTCCACTTTGAGTAGTGCATTCTGCCAACTGTTTCCAAATCTCTTCTCCGTTCAGAGGAGGCGGGGCCGGTGTTTCGCCCTTTTGTCTGATAGCCGGGGAGTGAAGATTTAATCGGTGAGAAAAATATACACACTACAAACCTCAGAACATTCCTGCTGCTTTTCAGGTTTGATGGACTTGACAGGTTATCCTTTCGCAACAGGATAATCGGAAAGGTGGTAGTGGAAAAACCTTTCCATCCAAGGCAAAAAGCCATAGGAACACTGAAATGAACTGGCGTTAGCCTAGACATCTGGGGAGACCTATCTCTGAGGCACAGATTCTGTAGCGGAAGGCTTCCGGCTCCCTGAACGCTCACTCTCCCAAGCTCACTTGACTTCTTATATCCCAGGGTAGTTAAGGGAACGGATATTGGGGTAGGGACAAGAGGCCTGGCGTTTATTCCTGTCACTGCTACTTGTTCAGCCTATGTAAATCTTGGCTCCAAATAGCACATTTC
>NW_022103919.1:12628680-12639413 GCF_000313985.2 Echinops telfairi
CTGAGGCATTTCCTCAAAGCTTCAGAAGTCTCCAGGGAGGCAAGGGTTTTGCCCTTCTCGTCTATAGGAGCCCTCAGGAAATCTCTCCATAAGAGCCTATCACAGCGTTGGGGAAATGAACAGGATGGAGACGAAGAGAAGGCGACAAGGTCTATTCCGAGATTAAGGGCAGGGGAGGGAGAGTGGACCACTGTTGTGAAAAGAACAGGCCCTTTACAGAAATGAAGGAATGTGAAGACAGGTAAGAGTCTAACGATAAAAGAAGCCCACCAGGAGAACGGCAGTTATCTGATTGAACATTTTGGAATCCTGGGACTCCGAGAAACATCATGTTGAACACACAGCTTTTTGTTTTTTTTTTAACTTTTGTTGATCCTGACACTGCCATTACTTTTCGACTCATTCTCTCTCCTTCTCTTCGATCCAGTTTTACATTTTAGTTAAGAGCCCCTGTCCTCTCTCCTGGAGTCCTGGTGGTGTAGTGGTTAAGAGTTGGGCTGCAATTTGCAAGGTCTGCAGTTGGACACAGCAGTCACCCATGGGAGGAAAATGGGCCTTTCTATTTCCTTAAAGAGTCACAGGCCCTGAAAATCTCAGACAGCGTCCATCTCGACATAGCGGGTCACGATGAGTTGTGATTGATTAGATGGCGTGAGTTTGTTTTGCTTTGGTTTTAGAGTTCCGTCCTCTTTCCTGAGGTTAATGTTTACAGCACTCCTCAGAACTGGTCCCTAATTGTTTTCATCTATGAATGCACTCCACTTCATACAGCTGGGGTGAGCTTTCTCAAATGCAAGTCTCACTCTCAAGTCCCCTCGCCCAGTCTCTGCCTTCATGGTTGAGTTCAAGCGCTCCAGTGGGGGCCATGCATCTCTTTCTGAGCCGCCGCTCATTTCTCCTGTGTCCCCTCTCTCTATCTCCGACCTCTCCTCCGAAGTGTCCATCAGACTCGATTCCTGAAGAGGACTTTGCTATTCTTTCTTCCTTCTCCTCCTGGCATTTCCTTGGCTCTAAGATCCTCTTTCCCCTTCCTGGGTGACATACCCCCTATCCTTACCACAAGTAACAATTATTCATCCTTCCAGTTCCAGAGATGTCACTGACCCCTGGGAGCACTCCCCTGATCCTTCACTCCAACCACGTGCTCTTCTTTATTTATGTTCCCGTAGGACCTTACGGCTCTTCAAAATACGGCTGACCAGACTTTGTTTGTATTTGCATGTCTTCTTATTTGAATTCTCCACGGGCATTTACATTTCTCAGGCATAGAACTTTTTTGTTCATTATTGTAATTTCCTGTCTCCACAACAGTGTCTGTGGAAGGAATCAATGGTTACTTAGGCCCATTCACAGAATAACTTGTTGGTTAGATACAACCAAGACAATCATGTAATTTTGCTTTGCCACTGGGAAACAAGTCTACCTCTTGATCTTGGTTCATTAACAATATTTTATTCTGGGATGCTGAAAAATTGACTACCACCCCCTGGGATATTTTAATCTGTTCAGTATCACTGCCGTCGAGGCAATTCTGACTCCCAGCAACCCTGTAGGACAGGGTAGAATGACCCCTGTGGGTTTCCAAGACTGTAACTCTTTTATTTTATAGATATCAAAATTTATTAGTGGTTACTAGGTCAGTCTACAGAAAGTGGGGAGTGGAGGGTAGCAGGGATGGAAAAACTACATGGATTATGGAATGCTAGCTTGCAAACAGATTCTTGTAATTGCTGTCAAAAGACTTAAACCTGACCAGGCAAAAGTTGTGTGATAGCTATACAAGGGGGCGTCACAAAATTTGCGGGAAACTCCCATCGTTTTCTAATTTATTTGCAGTCATCGCTGGGGCGATTTCCAGCTGCTGGTTTCTTTGCTGGCCTGCCCTTCCACCTGCATGACCAGGACCAAGGCCTTCCTGAAGTCTTGCTGGACTGAGAGGTCACTGGGAAGCATGGCCATGGTGGGTTCTGCTTGGTTCTCAGTTTTCTCCAGGTCGTAGTCTGGCTGCTTGGTCATCTCGGGAGAGCTGACGTCAGGCTGGCCCTGGCTCAGGAGGAAGCCCTAACGTTTTGTGCCGCAGCTGCATCCACTTGCTTCCTGAACAGCAGTCACTTCTTTGTAGTGCGAGAAGCAGCAGACCCCGGGGCTCACCTTTGAGCTGACAGGTGCAAGGAGGAGGCACCACTGAGCGCACTGACTACACAGAGCTCAGGCTGCAGTCACTTACCTCAACTGTAACTCTTTACAGGAGTAGAAAGCCTCATCTTTCTACCAAGGAGCAGCTTGTAGTTTCAAACTACCAACCTCATAGTTAGGAGCCCAACGCATAATCCACTATACTACAGTGGCTCCTATTTTAACCCTAGCTCCTTTTTTATTCAATAGATTAAGGTTTACCCTTTGGTCAAAATTCCAGTTTATTGCCTATGAGTACTAGATTTGGAATTGGAGATCCATTAATGGAAAGAAGCGCGGGGAGAGAAGAAGAGGACCTGTGTCGGGTGATGATTGTTTTAATATCCATTGGCTAGAGAAAGGCAGCATGACTGAAAAATTGCTTGGGCAATTTCTGGCGGGAAAGGAGAGAAAGTATATTATTGCAGATTAAAATAGAAGCTAGATTAGAAGTCTGATGGAGTATGGATTTGATTAGAACAAACAAAAAGCAGAGAGATTGTTTTAGGTGTTTCTGTAAACGTGTATTGGATTCTGCTATAAGTCAGACAAGCAGCCCTGGCAATGCAGTAGTAAAGTGCTCACTTGCTAGCCAAAAGGTTGGTGGTTCAAGTCCACCCACTGGCACCATGGGAGTAGACTTGACTAATTAATGCGCTCATAAAAATGACAGCTTTGGAGACTCTAAGGGGCAGTTCCACTGGATCACTATGAGCCAGATTGACTCAGCAACACGCACAACAGAAGCATGGAGATTCCATGTGTCTCAAAGGAGGATTCTTCTTCATCAGACTTTTAATAGCTGACTTCTAAAAGCAGATCCTGAGGCCATTTGTAGGGGTAGCTCCAAATCTTCCATTGTAACCATCAGCAGCTGAGCAAGTTAACCATTCACACCACCTACCATGAGTTGGAATCAACTGGATGGGATCGATTGGATTATAGCAGGCCTACACTAGGCATCGAAGGTGCAAAGATGAGGAAGACATAGTCTTTTCCTCAAATAAATTTAAATTTAAAATTTAAATCTCTCCAGCTATTAGGGAACCACTTTGGTTTAGCTACCATATTATTGACCTATATTAGTAGATATTTTGAATATTGAGAAATGTGTTCATTTACTTGTTTGTTTTTCACTAATTTGAAATATATATTAGGCTCAGTGAATTCTAAAAGGGTTTAGTAGCCTTCAGATCTAAGAAGATGGACAAAACACTAGCATTTACATACTGTTTTAAACTGCCTTAAAATGAAAGTGTGGTGCGAAAAACAAAATAAATATATACAGCAGAAATAGGAGAGATATTATCAGCAGATAAAGATAATTCAAAACATGTTAGATAGTTACAGGTAAAAAGAGAGAAATCTTATTTAGGAAATGAACTGTCTGGCAAGCTGTAGTAAAGAAATCTAGCTATACTTTAACTTGATTTATTATATATATATATATAATTTTCTAAAGAAATTTGGCAATATCGGCACTAAGGTTCTCTTCTAACTTCCCACCTCACATAGTCAGAAAAATGGTCTAGATAGGACTCTACGTCTATTAAATGATCCACCAAGAGGAAAATGCGGATTGGTGGTACTGTATGGTGGTCAATGGTGTCGCCTTTGACGCCAGACTGCCTCCGTTCAAATCCTGGCCTTACCATTTATTAGTTCCCCTCCCTAAATTAAAAAAATAATAATTGTGATTGGGTGGCTCTACAGAGCCGATCCATTTTAAACTCCATATTCATATTTCGTTTTGGCATTCAGTGCAGTGCCCACAACACTGACCCTCCCTCCTCCTTTTCTAACCCATCTGAACGTTGTCCTTGTGTAAATGCTATCCCTTTGCCCGAAACTGGAGTATTATTCTAGGTACACAACCCTGGAATTCTTCCCCATCCAGGCCTGTCTATTGCTTGGTTGAAACTTGATCCACAGGACTGAGTTCAGTTCCAGACCTGAAGGGTGACTAAGGGTCATAGTTTCAGGGGATCCCACAGTATCTGACTAGCGGAAGCCTGATGTTTCATTCCACATTTTCCTCTCCTTCCATCCAGAATCTTTTCAAATGGTCAATTTTTCAGTAGCCGTGGCAGCTGGGCACTACTTCATTTTTCCGGTCTTTGGGTGCAGACTGAGGGTCACATTGTCCACAGCCCATGGGGATAGTTGTTTCCATCTCCTTGATTTTCTGCACTTCCATTTTCTCTGGACACAGGGAGAACAATAGTTGCGTCTTGGAGGGCTCCTCATGAACTTTTTTTCTTTGTTGGTCTCATGAACTTCCACGACCCCAGGCACTCCCCACAGGATGCAGACCACTGTCTGGTAAGCTGTTACGTCAGTTGATCTTGTGTCAGGAGACGTGGGCCTGAGCCCCCAGCACCGTGACTCATTCCTTTAAGGAATTTGCGTACACTTAGTGTTCATAACTGTGTGTGTCTCTGTGTGTGTGGGTGTGCGTGCGTCCGTGTGTGTGCGTCTTTGTGTGTGCATGCGTGTCTGTCTGTGTGTGTGTTTTCCTTGCTGCCTTGCCTCATGGGTTCAGCTGAGAAATCAGATGTTAGTTTTATTAATTCTCATTTTTAGGGAACTTGTTCTTTATCTTAAGCTTTCATCCGGATGCATTTCTCGTTCTGGAAGTTTGAATATGATATGATTTGATATGATATGAATTTGAATATGATATATGATTTGAATATGATATATGATTCATATCATATATGAATATGATTTCCTTTTGGTGTCTATCCTACCTGGGGTTTATACAGCTTCTTGAATGCATTTAATGTCTTCTTTAATCACAGTAGGGACATTTTCTTCCAAGAACTTTCTGGCCATCTCCTCTGTGCTTTCTTGGTCTTCCAGTTCTGGCGTTATTCCTCTCAGTGGTATTTCCCCAGAACTCTTGGACTTTTGTCAGATCTTTTTTTCTCTTTTGCCTGATTGTTCCTCAACCAGATTAACAATGCAAGATTTCTAATTTGGCTTTCCAGTGACTCAGTTCTACTTTTGCTCTTTCAACAGATTTTCTTTTTCAACACGTCCAGCATCCGCATGTCAACTTGTTGGCCATCAGTGTAAACGTCTGTTCTTTCCCCCAGCAATCTAGCAACCTTTCCCCCAAGTTCTGGAATATATATCTAATGAAAGAGTGTATCACACAGTTTCTCATCAGAGAGAATTTGGTCGTGTATTTTCGAGTTATGATTTCTAGTACTGTATTTTGGTCACTTGTTTGAACTACCGTTTTGCTCCACAGGATCTAAAGTAGTTTTTCACTTTTTTTTAATGCCAGAGACATAGTTCATTTGAATTTAATCAGCAGTGATTAGGTTGGTGTGCTATTAGGCACTTACCACCTGCCTCCCGGAGGTCGAGATCGGGGGCGAGTGTGTGCAGCACAACTGAGGGCATCTTTAGCTGGCACTGACCATTGCATTTCAGTTAGGTGGCCCAGTTCGTGAGGGTGCGGGAACAATGGGTGTTCCTATAGCTCCTTGCTTGTCAGCGCCTGTGTGCTCAGCCGCATTTCTGAAAGCCGCTTGTAAAATTCAAGATAGGGGCCCTACAACAAGTCACCCATATGTGTCCTTTCTCACCACTTTCTTTCAGCTTCTTCGCCCAGTCTGTATTCAACCCACTACTATGCCCTTCCCTCCCAAATTCAGCCTCCCCGGATTATCACCGGCCTCTATTTCACCAGCTCTCTCCTGTCTTTACGAGTATGGTAAGGGTCTGGGTAGGTAGCTGCCCTCTCACTCACATCCCCAGCTGCATAACTCAGCTGCTCACACCGTCTTTCCTTTCTCAGCCGTGTGACCTTGATCGGCTTGCTTAGTTGCCTCTTCCTCCGTCTCTTTGGCTAAAAAATACTTCATAGATTGTTTGGGTTCTTAGCTCAATGAATCTATATGAAACATTTACAGTGGTGCCTGGCACATCAAAACAAAAACAACAAAAACAAAACCCACAAACAACAGCAAAAAACAAACTCACTGCCACGGAGACAATGCTGACTCAGAACAACCCTATAGGACAGAACAGAATTGCCCTTGTGGGTTTCCAAGACTGAGAATCTTTACAGGAGTAGAAAACTTCATCTTTCTCGCTCTCAAAATAACTGCTGGCTTGGAATTGCTCACCTTGCCAATTGGTATTCCAACACATAACCCACTAAGCCACCAGTGCTCCTGTTAGCTATGACTATTTGTGATAGTCTGGGTACTTTAGAGAAACAAATCCACAGAAACTCATGTATAAGAGAGAGTTTTAGATAAAGGGTAACTGCACATCAAGAAAACATCCGAACCCAGTGCTGCCCAAGCTCACAAGTCCAACATTAACCCATATGTCCGACACCAATCCACAAAGTCCTCCTCCATCTCACAAAACACACACTATGATGCCGACTGCAGGAGGAAAGCCAAATCAGTGAGTGTGTAAGCATCTCAGCACTGGCAGGGGTCTCCACATGGCTGCTCCAGCATCCAGGGCTGCATTGAGGTGGGTCCATGGGGCTTCTCCTCAGGGATGTCTTGCAGGCAGTGAGCCTTGCCAGCTGAAGCAGGGAACTGGCTAAAGCAGCTGCACCCTGGTGCGACCATCACAAAGCAAGAGACCCAAGAACTCGAAAGGCAAGGCTCACGGAGCCATTTATCTCTCCGCCCTTCAATTAACCCCACATGTGTTTATCGGCCAGGTTGGCACAATAAACTAACTACCTCACTATTATTACCCAGTCACCAGGTATAACTGGGGAAGATACCTACTTCTAGGTGGTTCCATGAGCCCCTGACCAGCCTAGAGATGGCTCTCATTGAAGCACTCAGCAATCTGTGAGCAGCTCTAAGTTCTGAACACAGCAAACTAGTGAGAACATTTCAGAAATACGGGAAGTGTGATCAGCAACCCTAGGGTTCTAGGGGGAGCAGATGACAGATAAACTCTTCCTTGAGTCAACTCTCCCAAACTCACTAGATTGCGTGACAGAGCCTGCTAAGTGAGTACTAGCCTGCTAACTAGTGTCAGTGGTTCAAAACCACCAGCTGCTTCCTGAGGGAAAAGTGAAGGCTTTCTATTCCCACAGAGGTTTGCCGTGTCAAAATCCCACGGGGACAGGTCTACCCTAGACTACAAGGTGTACGTTGGATAAGCTCTACAGTACTGCTATGCTTAAACAGGAAAACAATGATCCACCGAGACTTTAGCTTCCCAGGCCCAGCTTACACAGAGGAGGGAACCCCAGAACTGAAGGTGGGATAAGGCAAACCAGATAGGAAGAACAATGAACAGAAACCTAGAGGTGCTCAGAAGAAATGAAGCTAGAATATTCTTTATTAAAAAAAAAAGAAGACACATCGATGCTCAATTTCACTTTGATCACATGGCATCCATGTAAAGAAATCCCAGCAAATTAAATAGTAGAATATAATTATCAGGCATATTCACTCGGCCAGCACCAGAATCTGACATTTAAGGAAAACTAGATTGGCCATTGTAGAAAATGGAAGTGATGTGAGAAATATCGAAGCCTAAAAAATAATTAATACTAACAATGTCTCATTGGTAGGCTCAGCAAGGAAGTCATCAAGTGGATGAAATATAAACAAAGCAGTAAAAATAGCAGAACCTGTAACCAAATGGATGTGTGTGTGTCTATTTCTATGTGCTCTCTGTGTATGTGTGGATATGTTTACATATCTTAGCATATGTGGGTAGGAACTAGAGAAATATTCATATTGGAAGAGCAGAGTTGGGCTTATTAGAAGGAGATGTACTAGTCTCAGGTGGACAGAGCCAGGGAATTTTAAGTAGAGCAAACATAATAAGCAAGCAGAATGAAGTGTAGGCAACCACAGGGAGCTAACTGCAGAAAGGCTGTAGGGCGAAGGTGTCGTGTGGCAAGGGAAGCAGGGGAAGTAGAAGCCACTTCACAAAGGACTCCATGCAGCCTTGGATACCCTAGAGAGCTTGAATTTTATCTTGTCCACAATAAGTAGGACATTGCTGCATGACGGGGCTTCAAAATGTTGATGGAAAGATATAATTAGAAACATGGAAGTCTTCCATGACATTTTTGAAGCACTCTTGTATTTGGTGGAGCAGACTAGTTTTTTTAACAGTGTTGATTCATATGATCAAATGTGATTCTTAGGTTGATGGCTACGGGTACTACTTGTCATATGGATCCCAGTAATCTTGAGAGAAGAAAGACCAAGCAACTAGCTTAAATTGAGTTGGTGGCTTTGGGATGCAAGTGAGGCGATAAAAGGTATTAACGTGATGAATGGATTGGACTTGGCAATGCTCCACGGTGAGAGAGAGGGGTCAAGGAGCAGGTTCCAGAGGAACATAATAAGTCCCTGTTTAGCTAGTTGTGAATGTTCAGAAATGGCAGCTGGTGCTGGGTAATTGAAAATTTGGGGCTGCACTTGGTATTGGGTTCTAAGAACATAAGCACAGTCCTTTTTCCTTCGGCTTCTGTCTTTAAAAGATGAGATCAAAGGGTGTGGCTAAAAAATGTTTATTGTCCCCAAGCAGGTACAGGCTTAAGTCTGAGTTTTGTATCTCTTCCTTTATCTTTTCTACCCCTTTTCAAAATGTTGGCTGTTTACTCTCATTGAACATGTAATTTACAATCACGGTAAAAGCTTAAGCCAACCTAATGTGTAAAAAAGCAGAGAATAAAACTGAAAGTTGGCTCCCAGTGACAACCATTTCTAATAGCATTTCTAAGAGCGTAGGTTCTCAAATTTGTTTAGCCTACCATCCCCTTTCCAGAAAAAAAAAATTCTTTTTCAATGTCCCACTGGCAATGAAAAACTTTTGTACTATAATCCATAATCCAAGATAAAGTGTAGGTATCTGTTTTTCAGCCCCCTGTAACAGTCCAGAGCCCCACAAGGAGCGGTATCACCCATTTTGGGAAATACATGTCTAAAGTCTCCCAGAACTAGTAAGTATATAAAATCCACTTATAAAAGCATACTTACAGTGACCCTATACGGAGAGCTCTGGTGGTGTAGTGGTTACAAATTGGGCTGAAATCTGCATGGTCACCAGCTTGAAACCACCAGCATGCTCTTCAGGAGCAGGACTGAGTTTTCCACTCCAGTAAACAGATAGGGTCTCAGAACCACCTAGGGTGGTTTCTCCGAGTCGGCATCGACTGGATGGCAGTTTGGTTTGGATTTCTGAAATCCTAAATGTTTACAGGAGTACCCAACCTCATCTCTTCCCCAGGATGCCACTTGTGGGTTCAAACTGCTGACCATTGTAGTTAGCAGCCCCAACCTTAACTCATTACACAACTAGGACAGCAAGGTCTGTTTTCCTAAGTGTGTGTGTGTGTGTGTGTGTGTGTGACCTTGAACCACCAGCCTTGGTGCTGGTAGCTTTACCATCATGTTACTCAATATTGGCAAATGGCTTTTCACAGTTATACCAGTTTATTATTGTCAGTTCATGACACTTTTTCATGAACTTTTTCAAGTTCCCTGGCAGTACCAGTAGCACATTTTATACTTTCTTGATTTTTTTCATCCTTTGCTAACACTTGTTCATTATGATTTTGTTTTTGTCCATCTTGGGGAGAAAGGGGTATGGATATATTGGCATTTTCCTTAATATTATTTATATGGCCATTTCCCTGGTGAAATGGAAGTCCTGCCCATCCCCTCTGTTTATCATCCATTTGAATTTTCTTTTTTGTAAATTGTCTGTTCATGTATCTTGTCTGGTCATAGCCCACTCAACAGTTGCCTTTCTCAGATACTACCCTTTACAGGACTTCCTTTCCAACCTCGACATCCCTCCACCTAGAATTTTTAATGTCATATCAGTTCACATGTCAGTTTGAGGGGGGGAAGATCAATGCAGGATAAAGAAGAGTGACACAGGCAGAATAGCGACGTGTTCTTCTGAAAATATGAGTTTTACGATCGGTGAAGGGAGATTGAGTGTGCAACCTCAAAACTAACCACCCACTAATGGCTTCATAGCACATGATGACATGGGCACGCCGTGCTAACATTTCTACCTATCATGATGACCCAGACTTAAGGCCAAAGAGGGCAATATTGCTAAATCTTATGTGTAGACTTTGGAAGGGAACATAGCAGGCTGTAAACCAGAAATTATTAAAGAAGGCGGTAATAGTTTCCTGTAGATTGCTTAGCTAAAAGTTGATCTTGTTCTCATCTGTATGGTTTATAATGCTTCTAAATGATTCTCAGAAAGAATATGACTCATTTAATCTCCCTTTAATGAGGACTTCTGTTTCGGCAACATTTTAGTGGAATTTATGTCAAATGTTTTCTTTTGAGACCTGTTCCTCAATATCTATCTTCCCTTTCTTTCTTTTGTAACTCTTGATGAGGCTGTAAGTATCCTGTGTGCTCCATATGGGAGTTCCTTGGAGATGAAGCAATTTTGAGATGGGCCTAGTGAAGCAGAACAGGGAGAGCTGTGAAGAGTTTCCTGCAGTGCAGAAGGATTGGGAACACAGAATGGGAACATGCTGAGTGGCCTTCATGTGGGATGCCCAGGGTATGGTAGGCGGA
>NW_022103919.1:12640389-12643946 GCF_000313985.2 Echinops telfairi
AGCATCATGAAATGGCAAGTTATTAGAACAAAGTGTTCTTGTGCTGAGGGAGTACTTGAGTGGAGGCCCAATGTCTGTCTGCTACCTTGATATTTAACATATAAATAAATGTACATAGATCTATTTCCCCGTTGTTATATATATATTTATATATTTGATTGCCTGTATTTAGACCTCTTTACATGTCCTCTTCCTCCTAGTTCTTTCCTCTATTTCCTTTTACTTTCCTCTTGTCCAACTATCATGTTTGGCCTTCATTTGGGTTTCAGTAATTCCTCTTGGTCACATTGCCCTCGATCGAGTCCTACCAGGTATCTTCCACCCTCTTTACCACTTATTTTAGATCACTGTTCCCTTGTCCCTAGGTTTGTTAACCCCACTTCTTTTCCCCCTCCTCCCCCCTCCCAGGTCTCCCCGGAAACATTGGTCCCATTGTTTTCTCCTCTGGATTGTTTACCCTTCCTATTTAATCTAGATAGGCATGCAGAGACAATAATGAATACACAAAAAAGACAGGGAAAACAACAAAAGAAAACAAAACAACAACAACAAAAACCAATGTATGCATGACGTTTCAGGAGTAGGGTAGTTAACATTTTTTTTTCTTTTCTTTATTTTCCCCCCAAACCATTTTATTAGTTCAACCAGATACCATATCATTTCATAGGTCAATCAAAAGCAGTGTTGTATAATTTTTACCAAAACCAGTTTCAAAATATTTCCTTCCTTCTTGAACTCCGTGATATCAGCTCTCCCTTACTGACCCCACCTCCCCCACTATGGCCTACCCCCTCCACCAGACACTATTCTATCTGATAGCTGGGTACCATCTAATTTCTTCATCACATTTTGCTGTAGCTCTCATGACTTCTGTGTTTCTTTCATGAGGGTGAGCATTGAGCAAGGCCATGCTGTAGCAATTAATTCTTAGATTGGAGCTGGGATGAAGTGTAAGCTCCAAATCTATTCCTAAATATGTGTTTTTCATCTGCCTCTGACGGTCACTATAGGCATCCTTGTTCATGATCTTACTGATCATCTCTCTGGAGCATAAGGATCTCCTGTTTATTATGTCATTGATTAGCCCATGGTACTAAATTTTAAAACACTATTGAGAGAGGAAGATTGAACAAGTGTAGGCCAATGCTATATCGCAATACCTGGATTATTGATTTGTACAGAATAAATCCTTATGTGACTAGATGCTATTTACATAAACAATGGGAGTTGGTTACCAGGCAAAACAATAATATTCACTAACAATGTCAGTCACAGGTCTGCAGGGATAATACAATCTTTTTAAAATTAATCAATCATGTTCCCTTCTTGGTTTGCCCCACTATGTGTGGGGGTAGGGGTAGGGGGTCAGACTATCTCCCTCTACTCTGTCCCCAGTATTGTTCTCTGTAACACTATGCTCCAGTCAGGGCACATCATGTCTAGAGCTATTGTCTGATCTACAGTCCTATCTGTACTTTATCTTTTCTGAGCACAGATGTTGTCCCCAGGGCTTAGTGTGCCAGAATGCCGTCTAGTCCCTTACTCTCTCTCTCTCCTTCTTAGTTTGCACCCACGTGGACAGAACAGGCCAGCCCCTATCCCTAGCCTGTAGCTTCAGTGCTGTCCTCTGTACCACATTCTTCTAGGGAGGTGGTCAGCATAGCTCGTACCGGGGCTGCCCCATAGCCCTTTCTGTTAATGGGTTACCCAGTGAGCACAGTTACATTGCCCTCAAGACTTGGCACGCAGTGATGAGATCTGCATTCTCACTCCCTTTCCTGTGAAGAGATAAAAAATACCTTCCGGTGGGTGGATTCATGCCCTGCTCCCCCAATGCCATTATCTCTGTTTCTTTCACCCACACTCACCCCCCTTTCCCCTTCTTTATGTTGGGATGCCATGTGCATCCTTGGGTTTGATCTGTCCCCCACCTGAATGCCTGTACCTCAACCAGTGGATTATGTTTTAAATAGCTTTTCTTCTGTATCCACTGTGCTGATTGATCTTACCTCAGTGTACTCATGTTATATTTGTCTTGGTGGTTGGCTAACTTTGCTTAACATAATTTCCTCCAACTCTTCTCATAAGATGATATGCCTCATGCAATCGTCAGTGCTTTTTAGTGTTATGTAGTACTCCATTGTGTGTATGTGCCAGCGTTTTCTAATCCACTTATCTACTGATGGAAATTGTTTCCAATTCTTTGTGATTGTGAATTGTGCCGCAATAAATAAACATTGGAATGCAGGTGACTGGTCGTGTAGTATCTCTTACTTCTTCTGAGTATATGACCAGTAGGAGGATTGCTGGGTCATCAGGTAACTCAATTTCCATTTGCTTTAGACATCAACAGATCATTTTCCACAGTGCTTGTACATATCTACAAGACCACCAGCAGTGGAGGAAAGTTCCTATATTGCCACATCCCTTCCAACATTTGTTGCTCTCTGATTTTTTCATTTGGGCTATCCTCAAGGGTATTAGGAGGTATCTCATAGTTGTTTTAGTTTACCTTTCTCTGATGGCTAATGATTGGAAGCATTTCTTCATCTGCTTATTGGCCATCTGAGTTTCCTCCCTATGAGATTTCTGTTTAAGTTTTTGCCCACCTCCTCAGAGTGCCACCTGCCTTTTTCTTATTGCAGGCTAGCATGTATTGTAGATTTTAGTAATACGTTTTTTGTCTGATGCATCATTACTCAAAATCTTTCCCAAATCTGTGGGTACTCTTATTACTCTCTTGGTGAAGTCTTTTGATGCACACTGATGTTTTATCCTTAGTATATCCCACTTGTCAATTTCAGCTTCTTCTGTGTGTATAATCTTCCCTATTTCAGTTAGCCTATGCATTCCCTGCAGCAAAGGTTCTTAGGTTTGTCCCAGTTCCCTTGTTGATGGCCCTAATAGTTTTGGGTTTTAATTTGAGATCTGTAATACACATTGAGTTTGTCCTTGTGCATGGATGAGCTAGAGGCCTTTCTTCATTTTTGTGCAGGTAGCTATCCATTGTTTCCAGCACCACTTGTTAAAGAGGGCATCCATTTCTCATTTGATGTTTTTTGGGCCCTTATCAAAGATTAGTTGTCTATATGCTAATGGTTTTATTTTTGGATTATCTGTTCTTTCTATTGGTTTGAGTATCTATCATATCAGTACCATGATGTTTTGACCACTGTGGCTATATAGTAGGTGTTCAAGTCAAGGAAAGAAAGCTCTCCAACTTTGCCCTTCTTGAGGAGTCTCTGCTAATTCTGGGCTTCTTCCCTCTCTATATGAAGTTAGTAGTCGGTTTCTCCAATTCTTTGAAGAAGGTCGTTAGTATTTGTATCAGGATAATGTTAAACTTCTATCGTGTCTTGGGTAGTATTGACATCTTTACTATGTTGAGTCTTCAGATTCATGAGCATGGGATAGTCTTCCATTTTGGAGGTCACTCTTGGTTTCTTGTAGTAGGGGTCTATAGTTTTCCTTGTACAAATCCTTTTTATTGGTTGCATTTATCCCTAGATATTTCGATTAGTGCTCAGCTATTGTGAAGAGCACTGCATTAAAAAAAA
>NW_022103919.1:12645106-12653888 GCF_000313985.2 Echinops telfairi
TAAATGTACCATAGATTGTTGTACATGGAAATGATGGTGGTAACAAGAAATTCTTGAGACTGTAGGATTCACAGTTTGGTTATGCTGGTTTGTGATGACAACTACTACTGTACCGTATACAGGTAATACATTTCCTTTTTTTTGTTCAACAATAAATGTGTACTGTATTCTTCTTCATGGAAAAATAAAATATCCCCTGAAAATAAGACCTAGCGCATCTTTGGGAGCAAAAATTAATATAAGACAGTGTCTTATTTTTGGGGAAACAGGGTAATACCTTTTTCACTGGGTGTTTTCCTATCTCTATCCATAGCAGTGTGCTGTGTATATGTGGAAGGCTTCATTCATGCCTTCTTTACACCACTGATGCAATGCTATCTTGGTGGTTGTTTTCCGGGCCTTGACTTCAGGTTGGAGTTGCTCTATATGGTGGTCTCCTGTTTGTGGTTGGTGGATGTTGGTCTTCTGACCACAGTGAGTTGGCAAGGATTTTTCCAAGGGCTAGTTGTCTTATGATGTATTCTTGGAGTTTTTCTAGTCCAGGAAGATGCTTACCTCTCTGTCTATCTTAATAGATAGTTTGGTGGAATAGAGGGTCCTTGGATTGCTGTTGTTTTCTTTCAAATTTTGGAAAAGGCTACTCCACTCTCCTCCTCTTCATGGTATCTGCTGATAGATCTGAGCATATTCTTACCTGAGTTTCATGATATGTGACTGCCCTTCTTTTTCCTCTAGCAGCTCTTATAATTTTCTCCTTTAACTCAAAGTTGGATAATTTAACTATTATGTGCCTTGGAAAATTCTTCTGGGGGCTTAGTCTATTTGGTGCCTTCTCTGCTTCCTGTATGATTGTCTGATTCTCATTAAGGTGGGTGAGTTTGCTTCCAAGAATTCTCTCCCTGATTTAGCTGTAGACTTCTTTGTTGTGTCTTGTTCTGGCAGAACAATTATTCTAATATTGTGACTCTTCATAGCATCTGTCAGGTTTTCTTCCACCATTTTGATGATCTTGTTTGACTTTGTTGAGTCTGCCTGGTTGTCCTCAAACTTGCTGGTATGTTTCTCCACCACCTGTAGTCTGTAGTGAGGTCTGTCACCTTGTTTTTCTTCTGTCACCTTGTCTTTTAACTTTTGTATTTCCCTTTGGTGTGTGGACTTCATCCCCTCTATCATGGACTTCACTTCCTCTACGTTGTGTACTCATTGTACATTGCTTCCCTCATATCCTGTATGACTCCAAACAGCATTCTGAAGATTTCCTTTTGTGGCAGATCAGCATCTGCTTCTTCTGTAAGTTTTGTTAGGCTCAGGACTTCTCCCAACGTTTTGTTATGGTTCTCTTGTTTTCCAGTTGAGGGTGTTGAGATAGGTTGCTGTCTGTGAGTCATTTTGGAGGAGCTCGGCACTATATTCACAGGAGACAAGGGGGTCGTGAACTTTCTCTCTGCAAGACTAGTACTGGTGATTTTGGGGACTCCCCGTGGCCTACTTTGGTGGTGGATTGGGCTACTAAGTAGATGTATTAGTCTGTGTACTTTAAAGAAACAAATCCACAGAAACTCATGTATACGAGAGTTTGATATAAAGGTTAAGTGTGCATCAAGAAAACATCCCAACCCAGTGCTGCCCAATCCCACAAGTCGAACATTAACCCATTAGCCCATATGTCCAACACCAATCCACAAAGTCCTCCTCCATCTCACAAAACAGATGCAATGATGCCAACTGCAGTAGGAAAGCTGAGTCAGTGAATGTGTAAGCATCTCAGTGCTGGCAGGGGTCTCCACATGGCTGCTCCAGCACCCAGGCCTGAATCAGTTAGGTCCATGTGGCTTCTCATCAGGGATATCTTGCAGGAAGTGAGCCTGGCAAGCTAAAGCAGGGAACTGGCTAAAGAAGCTGCACTCTGGTGTGACCATCACAAAACAAGAGACCTGAGAACTCGAAAGGTGAGGCTCACTGAGCCATTTATGCCTTTGCCCTTTAATTAACCCCACATGTGTTTATTGGCCAGGTTGGCACAATAAACTAACTTAGTAGATTAGAGGCTTCAGTGGCTTGGTGGCTGGTCGTGGCAAGGGTCCTCGGAAGGTGAGCTGAGGCCAGTGACTGGAGGTAGGTCTCTGGGCTGGGATGGGGAAGACTGGCAGTGTGGGAGTGGGACTGACCTGGGCTGGCCAGGAAAACACTGGACGTGGCCACAGGACTGAGGAACTGTATATATGGGCCAGGTGGTGAGTGGGGGCACAGGTTGGGGTTGGGTAGGCAGAGAAGCTGCCAGGGCCAGAGCTAGCAGGTGTGGGGCCTTTGGGTCTGGGTGGGACTATGTGGTAGGCCTCCAGCCTGGGGATGCCTAATGAGTGAGCTGAGGGTCCGAAGGGGCCAGAGCAGCCCAGCTTAGGAGGTTCAGGACTGGAACAGTCTTGTGGAGGAGCCAGAGGGACTGCTGTTCTGGGCTGTGCCCCAGGGCCGAGACCAGCCCAATTGGGAAGCTGCTGGGGCTGGTGGGGTCCCACGGAGGAACCACAGGGCTGGGGGAGACCCAGAAGAGACGCTGTAGGGCCATGGCAGCTCCATGGGTATGCCCCAGGGCCATGAGCTTCCTGGCAGAGAAGCCACAGCATGTGGCCGTCCCACAGGTATGCCGGGATAGACCTGTGGGAAGGCTGCAGTACCCAGTGAAATCTCACAGGATGATCTGCAGCTGGATGGCAGCTGGGCTCCAGCTATGGTATCAAGAGCCACAGTCATGTTGTGGAGGGATCCGGCTTGGGCTTAGGGGTCACAGGTGGATGCAAAGTAAGTATTGAAATTGTGCAGTGTAATCATTGACATTGTCTGTTTGTGCTGCTGGAACCTCACATGGATGACTTACAGGCGTTGACTGCGGTAGCATGGGTCATGCTCAGAAGGTAAGTGGAGGCCAGAACCATGTGTGAACAGCGGGGTGGGGTTTTTCCCACCACCGTAGTCAAGTCTATGGTTGGGTTGTGTGAGGGGGGACTGTTCACGGTGGGTCTTGCCATCGGTGGATGGTGGACAGGGTCTAGTCATGGCAGCTGTGCCTGTGAGCAGACAGTGGGAGGGTACAGACTTTGTGGTGGGAGTCACTGCCATGTGGGAAGGGCAGGGAGTACCACAGATTAATAGCTTTGGTTTAGGGGTCTGGTCATGGCTGTGAGAGTCTCAGTAAAGCCGCTGACTGGCTCTGGGTGTGGTGATCAGGCTGCGGGGGGATGATCAGTGGGTCATGGCCATGGGGTGCATAGACAGGTTGGACCTGGGTATTCCTGGGACTAGGCCATGGTAACCTGGCCCTCTGGAGTGAGGCTAGATGGGGTAGTGGGGGAGGTAGTCTACCCAGCGGAGGAAGTACTCCAGTTTGCTGAGGGAGTTAATTTACTTACCCAAATCCTCACTCAGTCTCCTGATTACCGGATTCACTGATCACCATTGAGGTCCCGATGCGGGCTGCTTACCTGGGGTACCACCTTGCTGGGACTTCAATAATACATACATT
The DNA here is from genome assembly GCF_000313985.2 of Echinops telfairi. Taxonomy (NCBI): domain Eukaryota; kingdom Metazoa; phylum Chordata; class Mammalia; order Afrosoricida; family Tenrecidae; genus Echinops; species Echinops telfairi. Next base: position 12,648,627 of record NW_022103919.1, read on the forward strand.
AATACAGTAATAAAGACATTAGTCAATGTCTGTCCCCTACTGACAGTTTAATACTCCTGGTTTAGCTGTCTTCTGCTCTCACACACTATGCACCTTCAGTCTTTATTTTTTATTTTCTTACTTTTATTGGGGGCTCTTACATCTCTTATCACAATCTATACATTCATCCAGTGTATCAAGCACATTTACACATATGCCGCCATCATCATTTTCAAAGCATTCTCTTCCCACTTGAGCCCCTTATATCAGCTCCCCATTTCTTCCCCCTCCACCCCAGCCCTCCCCTATGAACCCTTGATAAGTTATAGATTATTATTTTCATATCTTACATCATCCTCCATCACCCCTCACCCATATTCCTGTTATTCATCCCCCGGGGAGGGGGTTCTAGGTTGATCCTTGTGACAATTACCCCTTTCTCCCCTAATCCTCCTGGTATCTCTATTCCCATTGTTGGCCCTGAGGGGGTTTAATCTATCCTGGATTTCCTGTGTTGCGGGCTCTTATCTTAGCAGTGTGCATGTTCTGGTCTAATCCAATTTGTAAGGAAGAATTGAGGTCTTGATAGTGGGGGGAAGGAGCACCAAAGAACTAGAGGAAAGTTGTGTGTTTCATTGGTGCTATACTGCACCCTGACTGGTTCATTGCTTCCCTTTGACCCCTCTATGAGGGATGTCCAATTGTCTACACATGGGCATTGATTCTCAACTCCATGCCTCCCCTCTCCCATTCACATTGGGTATGATTTTGTTCTGGGTCTTAGATACCTGATACCCAATCACATCAATAACTCATGATCACACAGGCTGGTGTGCTTCTTCCACGTGGCCTTTGTGGCTTCTGAGCTAGATAGCCTCTTGTTTATCTTCCAGCCTTTAAGATCTCAGGTGCCATATCTTTTGATAGCCGGGCACCATCAGCTTTTTTCACCACATTTGCTTATGCGCCCATTTGTCTTCAGTGATGGTGTCAGGAAGGTGAGCATCACAGAATGCCGTATTGTTAAACAAAGTGTTCTTGCATCGAGGGGGTACTTGAGTCGTGGCCCAATGTCCATCTGCAACCTTAATTCTTAACATATCGATATGAGTACGTAGTTATACAGTGAACCCTTGCCACTTCGCGCTTCGACTTCTGCGGCTTTCACTCTATCGCGGTTTTTGCGTAACAGCGCCCACTGCCTACACCCGCTCCTTCAGAGGAAAAAGACGGTGACCCACCTGTAGAGTACATCCCTTAAGTCGTTTCATAGGTTATTGATTACAGTATTTATAATAATTATGTATAATAATACTGTATGTGAAATATGTAATACTGTAAACTAGATGCCATAAATAATATAATAAATAATAAATGATCATTGTAACGTCCAAAATGTTTTACTGTATTTTCCCTTTTTCGTTTAATAAATTGGGTAATATGAGTGTAATGGTGACTAAAGGGTGTTTTTTCATGTCCTCTATGCTCTAACTACGAAAATATTTGATTTACAAATAAGGAATCCTACTTCGCGGAATTTCGTTTATCACGGTAGGGTCTAGAACCGATTAACCGCGATAAACGAGGGTTCACTGTATTCCCCTCTTGTTATATATATTTACATATGTACATGCCTGTATTTAGAACTTTATAAATGTCCTTTGCCTCCTAGCTCTTTCCTCTCTTTCCTGTTACTTTCCTCTTGTCCCACCATCATGTTCGGCCTTCATTCAGGTTTAGAATTCCTTGCTGATACCTTGCCCTTGATTAAGCCCCACTAGGCACCCTATGTCCTTCTTTCTATTGACTTTTCACTAGTTTTCCCCTGGTCCCTGGGTTTCCCCACTCCCGTCCTTCTTTTCTCCCACCTCCCCTTCTCCTGTATACCTCCGGGGTACCATTGGTCCCACTCTTTCCATCTCCTAATTACTTGTCCTGCCTGCCTATCTTATCTAGATAGACATGCAGATACATTAGTAAGTGCAAAAACCAGGCAAAGCCAAATAAAACAACAAAGGAAGTCAAAACCAACAAAACAAAAACAACCAAAAAACCCCCAAAGCAAAATAACAATGACAAAAAGAAAGCCACTGACAAAAATGGAAAAGCCTATAAATAGTTCAAGGTCTGTGTGTTGGCCTTTACGAATATTTTCCAGTCAAGTCTGATGGGGTGTCAACCTCTGCCTCCAACGTCTATTTTTGGTATCCCCAGGGACTTCCTCACTCTGCTCCCCCTGCTGCTCTGTTGCACGCCCTTAGTGTTTCCCCCAGCATGATGGGGTCAGCTTGTGCACTATCCCTGCACTGTGTCTCCAGTGTTGTCCCCCGCAGTGCTATTGGTCAGTGAAGGATGTTGTGTCTCACAGTGGTGCTGGCCCTATGGTCCTCTCTGTGCGTTGTCTGCTCCGAGCAGGAACATCATCCTCGGGGCTTGGTGGGCCAGGATGTCCTCCCCTCCCTCTCCATCCCTTTGCCTTTCTCCAGTATGCTCTAATCAGATGTGCCCCTCTCCCCACGCTGTAGCCCCAGTGCTGTCCTCCGAAGTGCATTCTTCTGAGAGGGGGCAGTGTTCACATAGTTGGGATTGGGGCCGGCTCTGCGGACTTCTCTATTGGTTCCCCGGTACATGCAGTATGTTGTATTCATGTCTTGGTGCATCGGGTTGAAGCTTGGTCTCTCTCTCCCTCTCCGGAGGAGATATAAGCAACTTCAGTCTTAAGTCATCAGGTTGTAGGTGTGTTTGAGGTACAGTCTAGTTCACCTAGTGAGATCGTACTTCTTAATTGGAATAGAAAGCCTGGTCTTTCCCCTGTGGAGTGACAGGTGGTTTGAACTGCTGACCTTTTGTTTAGCAGCTGCACCAATTGCAGAGATTGTGTGGGGGGCCAGTCTCCGAGGGGGTGGTTATATAATTTATTAATTAAGTTACAAGACCAATAATAAATGTGTAATAAATTAATAGCACAACAGAGAAGACAACCAAGTGCTCACCTCTTCTATGGTGAGCAGAACCTGAGTGAGAGGAGAACGTGTGGTCTCACAAACATATAATCTCGGGCATGCAATCTACATTACACACATACATAACAGGAAGGGGTTGTATTAGACACATAGATGTAACAGGAAAGGGACATACTAAAGGCATAATGTACCAGGAAAAGGAGATCCTAGAGGCATACCTGCGACAAGACGGGTGGTTCTAGAGTTAAGATGGTGACTTAGCCTTGGCCATCTCTGAGCTGGCTTGAACTTCAGTGTCCCTGAACTCTTCTCCAGGCCAAGTATCTATGATCCTTATCAGAGGGGAGTGGGCCCTACTTAGGGCAAGACAGACAATAGGGTCTGATTGCTCTCGATGGCAGACAACTTTCTGGCCAGTAGCCTTCAAGCAGTTAAACTTCAAGAGCTTAGTAACAATCATGTGCTTGCAAGTAGCACCTTAAGATTGGCATTACTTTGGGGGATATTGTGGGGAACAATATTTCCACCCCATGAACGTGAAGGGCTCCCTCCATGAGAATCCTGGCCTTTCAGGCTTCTTCAATGCGAATGTGGAGAATTTGTCCACATGCACTCTCTTCCAGGTTCTGTGTCCCACAAGGTTTTTCTCCTTCAGGACAGCTCTCTAGTTAAAAAATTGCCTTTGCAACAGCTGTAGTCAATTTTGATATAAGTTATTGATTGAATTTCAAAGGATGCTTCTTTGTAGAAGGGCATTTAGCACCACTCTTTCTCCCTGATAATATGGCATCCATTTTTGGAATGACCTGAAATCTTACCTTTTCAAAGACAGATAGTAGATGGCATCTGCTGATCTTAGGAAGCTTGGACCTATTGCACAGTGATGGCCTTCTTAAAGTATATAATGGCCCCAACTACCTGGACACCTGCCCCTCCCCCCCCAGAATAATTTATTTCAGAGGAGAGCACTGAAGCTGCAGCTCAGGGAGAGGGACATGTCTGATCAGAGCACACAGGAACAAATGAAGGGGGAGGAAGAGAGAGTGGAGCACACCCTGGGCCACCAAGACTTGAGGACAATATCCCCACTCAGAGCATCCAATGCACAGAGAGGACCATATGGCCAGCCCTACTATGAGACACCACAGCCCTCACTGACCCATAGCCCTACAGGAGACAAAAATGGAAACACAGTGTAGGAATTGCGCCAATCTGACCCCACCACACCGAAGCAAAACACTAAGGCTGTGGAACAGAACAGCAAGGGGAACAGAGCAATGAAGTCCCCAGGGAACACCAAAAATAGACTTTGGGGACAGGGCTTGGCACCCCATCAGACTGGACAGGAAAACACTCCTAAAGGCCAATAAACAGTCCTTGAACTGTCTACAGGATTTTCTTTTTTTTATCTTTGGTTTTGTTGTTGATGTTTTGTTTTCTTTTGTTGCTTTGTTTTGCTCTGTCTTGTTTTTGTGCACGTTATTATCTCTGCAAGTCTGTCTGAATAAAATAGGCTGGATTTACAATCTGGAGGAGAAAACAATGGGACCAACGGTTCTGGGGGGACAAGGAAGAGGGGGAGGTGGGGAGAAAGGAAGTGAAGTTAACAAACCCAGGGACAAGGGAAAAGCAAGTGATCCAAATCGGTGGTGAGGAGGGTGTAGGAGACCTGGTAGGGCATGATCAAGGGTAATGTAACTGAGAGGAATTACTGAAAAAACAAATGCAGGCTGAGCATGATAGTGGGACAACAGGAAAGTCAAAGGAAATGGAGGAAAGAAATAGGATGCATAGGGCATTTATAGAGGTCTAAATAAAGGCAGGTTATATGTAAATATATTTATATATGAGGATGGGGAAATAGATCTATGTGCATATATTTAAAGGTTTAGTATTAAGGCAGCAGATGGACATTGAGCCTCTACTCAAGTACTCCCTCAATTCAAGAAAACTTTGTTTTATTAAACTGGATTTCCATGGTGCTCACCTTCCCGACACGATCGCTGAAGACATAAGCAAATATGGTGAAGAAAGCTGATGGTGCCCAGCTGTCAAAAGCTATAGCATCTAAGGTCTTAAAGACTTGAACGTAAACAAGCGGCCATCTAGCTCAGAAGCAACAAAGCCCACATGGAAGAAGCACACCAGCCTGTGTGATCACGAGGTGCCAAAGGGATCAGTTATCAGGCATCAAAGAACAAAAAACTATATCATTGTCTACACATCTTCCTGAAACAATTGCTGAAGACAAAGTGGGTGCATAAGCTAATGTGGTGAAGAAAGCTGATGGTGCCCGGCTACCAAAAGATATAGCATCTGA
>NW_022103919.1:12654154-12692640 GCF_000313985.2 Echinops telfairi
AACTTTCCTCTAGTTCCTAAATGCTTCCTCCCCCACCACTATCATGATTCCAATTCTACCTTACAAATCTGGCTAGACCAGAGGATGTATACTGGTAGAGATAGAAACTGGAACCACACAGAATACAGGACAGATGATCCCTTCAGGACCAGTGGTGGGAGTGGTGATACCAGGAGGGTGGAGGGAAGGTGAGGTAGAAAGGGGGAACGGATCACAAGGCACATAGAACCTCCTTCCTGTGGGACAGACAACAGAAAAGTGGGTAAAGGGAGATGTCAGACAGTGTAAGATGTGACAAAATAATACTTTATAAATTATCAAGGGTTTATGAGGGAGAGGGGAACGGGGAGGGAGGGGTGAAAAAATGAGGAGCTGATACCAAGGGCTCAAGTGGAAAGCAAATGTTTTGAAAATGATGATGACAACAAATGTACAAATGTGCTGACACAAGGCATGGGTATATGGATTGTGAGCAGAGTTATAAGAACCCCCAACAAAATGATTTAAAAAAAGTATATAATGGCTATTTTCTTGTCCCTTTATACAGCAATCCCTGCTGAAAAATATGCCGCTCACCAGCGATGAATCTTAAAGAGTCCACTTCTCCAGGAAGTATTATCTGAGCACTTGGACATTCTATTAATGGCCCCTACATGCGCTCCCCACCTTGGAAGCCATTGCTTAATGTAACCATTCACGTGGCCATCCCTGCCATAGAGTTTAAACTCCCCCACGTGCCTATTGCTCAATGCCCCAGACTTAGTATACTGTGGGATGATTTTAATAGCTAGAGTTGGATGCGGTGAAAGGAGTCAGCTCCGAACTCTTTCTCCAGCGCCTTCCTGATGGCTGAGCATGAGGGATCTCTGTGTTTCCTTTCATTTGAACTTTTGTCCTTCTTGTAGATTTTGCACTGGTTTTGCACTGATTTTGCCACTGCCTTCACTTTACTTTCATCTCTGCCTTTCTACCGAACAGGAAATAAATGACAATATACTTGTACAGTGGTTTGGAGCCTCTGGGAGTTCACCTGGCTGAAACATTCAGCTGCTAACCAAAAGTTATGAGGTTCTAGTCTACCTAAAGGCCCGGGGATCTGAATGAAATCAGCCCCTGAAAGCTCCATGGAGCACAGCTCTACCCTGGCACACACGAGGCCCCACGGAGTCGGGATCAACTTAAAGGCCAAGGGTTTTTCTTTTTCTACTGGGTTTCCATGCGTTAGCTCACCTGTTTTGTTATTCCACGATAACAGGTCAAGTTTCAAGCCTGAACCCTAAGTCCTTAACTTTGCAAATCTCCGAAGGAGAATCAGAAACAACGACAAGAGTCTGAGTTCCCCAGAGGCTAAGCTCTGTGAGGGTTTTGGGGATAAACAGCAGACTGAGGGTTTTGGGAGAAAAGCACATGTACAGATGGCTTGTCTTTTATTGGTTCATTCTTGCCCAGGAGACAACACTAACGGAGACAAAGGAACCTTATAGGACAGGGTGAAGGGTCACAGCTGCCTACCGGATGGCCCTGCTTCTTAGCTCTTGTCTGTCTGGTCTGTTCTGCATTGCTCATGCCATTACTTCCCAATCCAGGGCTCGTGTGTGACATCTTCCTTCGATAGAGTGGAGATGACAGAGTTTCAAAGCATCTGTTTCTAATTTGTATCTGTCAGTTAAACGGGAGAGCTATGCTCACTTAAACTAGGCCTACAGAGATCTCCCCATCAGCTAAACAAGTGTTTGCCGATACAGGAAGAACTTGTTAGGGGACAGTATACAGGCAAATGTTTTTAATAGTAATGCCTGTGGAAGCCAGGCCTAAAGAGATGTCAGCACTGGAGCACCAGCCACATGGCAGCATCTTCTTTAAGGTCTCAAAGCAAGCAGAACATCACTGCTAGAGTGCGTGAAATGCAAGGCAAAATGGAACAAAACACACCATTGCTCCCTCTACCAATTTTATAGAGAATGCTGGTCATGGAGTACCCTAACAACTACAGAACTTAGACAGAGGTTAAAAATACCCTTGAAATCTCATCAGTAGCCTAGATGTGACTGGTTGCAAGAGGAGGGGTAAAGAGGGTTGTCTCCACCAAATGCCTACCCTAAAAGGAGATCAGCTGGCCCTGCCACACTGAAGGACAGGAAAGGAATCAGGCACACTAATTAGACACCTAAGAGAAAAATCCAGAACAGAGCACACCCAGACCCAGACCACCTAGGCCCAGGTGGAAGCCAACCTGGGCACACCCACATTAGACCCCAGCAATATCACATCACACAGGTGTGTCTAAACTCAGCCCCAAAGGATGACCAGTACCTTCAACCATGACCCGTCCTCAAGTGGGGATAGGAGGGGATAAACAGCAGACTGAGACAAGCCACTCCCTCTTGTTCAGGTGCTCTCTTGCAGGTCAGAGCCCTCTGGCAGCCCTCTCTCGCCCTCAGCCCTGCACTCTGGATCCAGAGTTCCCCGATCTGCTACTCCTTCAATGTGTTTTTCCGCACTCCCCTGAAGTGGCTGGAGTGACCATTTTCAGTTGTGAACCTTCCACGGCCCCCGCCATAAGGCCTTGCACACTTCCCAGGGATAGTGTGCACTCTCTGAGACTGTAATACCTGAACCTTTCCTTACCTCATAAAAGTTACTTAGATGACAAAAGTGCTTCTGCCACGTGAATTCGTTCAGCTTTGCGCAGCAAGGACTGAGGTAAGCCATCCCGGAAACCTAGCAGATACGCTCAAGTTCATGTGCCAGCGTGTCATGAACTCCTCTCCTTTCCTCCTCCGTCTTTATTCTAGCTCCATTCTCTCTTTCTCCCCTCTGGTCTCTTCATCCCTCCAGCCACCCCTTCTCTTTTATCTCTCTTCTCTAGAACTTCTTTCTCACCACTCCCTTTCCTGCCCTCTTTCAGCTTACTCCCCTCTCCTTCCTGCAAACACTCTGTGCCCTCTTCATTCAATGAGTACGTGCAGAGTCTGCTCAGGCTCAGAGCTGGGAGGCTGGAAGGAATCCATTCTCTCTGCGTGCTCCGCACCGAGTTATGGTTTGATGGGCTTTGACCAATCCCCCATCCACCCCCAAATTCTACTTACTGGAACTTTCTCTACTTTCCAGACTTGGTCTTCTTCTTGTTTAATGTAAGCATTTGGGATTTTTATTTCCCAGTATTATCTAAATTATCCCATCAAAGTCTGCAGCTTTTGTTGCTGCTGCTTTCCGGCATCATATGATGTAAGGAAAAATAATGTGTTTTTAGGTAAAGCCAAGTTCAAGACAAACTTTCTAACTTCACATCTCAACGGATCATTTCTCGATGAAATCTCTTCCCCTTGACCCTCCGATGAGAAAGCTTGGAGTCAGCATTGTTCCTGCCCCAAGCAATTCACAACCAAGGGGAACACCACTTAGATCCGTCGCTTTAAATATTTTCAATCACTAGGGATTGATACAAAAAGTCGGCACGGAGGATGCAGCCCGTTGTTCCTCGATCCATGGGGATCCATGAAGCAATGAGACAGGAAGCTAGAGACTCTGAAGGCACTTACTGTGATTGAATAAGAGAGATCTAGCCAGTGACACGGGTACTGGCAAAGGCACCTCATAGCGATTCTATTATAGTCTGATGAAGAACAATTCACCGAGCAAATAAGTGAATGTCTGAGTTTCTGTAGCAGATTAGGTCACCTGAAGGCAAAGGATTTCCCTTCCCTTGCTATAGCTTTTGGCAAACTATCTTCAGGTTGATGCAAAGGATCAGGTTAACTCTTGCAAAACGGGTTCATCAGGAACAATGACTAACTGGGGTTTTTTTTTTGCCTTGTTTTAGCATCTGGCATATTGTGTCTGAACAGCTATAAATATATTACAAGCTGGAGTTTCAAGGGAGGGGAGTATTAACTTGCTGGAAAACAAGTCAACTGCATCATGAGACTTTGCCCAGCCGGAATACTGTTTTCATCTTTGATTTTATTTTTCTCCCTAAGGACTTTGATCTATTTAGCATCCATAACTTATCACTCTGCTCTGTCAGTGTGTATGGTTTTATGATTTCCCACCCACCCAACTGCACACACACACACACACACACACACACACACACACACACACACCTCTTTTTCCTTCCTGATCCACTTAGAGAGGGTTCAGTGTATTAGGTTCAGTGGGTCAGAGATGTCCATATAATTCACGTAAGCAGCTAATCACTTGCCTTCAAGTTAATTCTGACTCACGACAACTCCATGTGTGTCACAGTAGAACTGTGTGTGCTCCGTAGAATTTTCAGCAGCTGGACATCCCCTCACACAAGGGTCACAGGGAAGGGACCAGCCAGCCAGGGTGCAGCATAGCACAGACAAAACACACTACATTCCTCTAGTTCTTTAGTGCCCCCCCTCCCCATGACCCCAGTTGTACCTTACAAGTCCGGCTAGACCGAGCATGTACACTAGGACAGATAAAAGCTCTTGACACACAGAATCCAGGACTGATAAAGCCCTCAGGAATAGTAATGGGAGTAGCGATACCATGAAGGTAGGGGGAAGGTGGGAGGAAGGGAAACAGATCATAATGATCGGTGTATACCCTGCCCACCTCCAATGAACAACAGAAACATGGGTGAAGGGAGACAGCAGATAGTGTAAGACATGAAAATAATAATAATTTATCAAAGGGTCATGAGGGTGGGAGGGAAAAAAGAGAAACTGACACCAAGGGTTCAAGTGGAAAGAAAATGTCTTGAAAATAATGGTGGTAACATATATACAAATGTGCTTGATACAATTGATGCATGGATTGCTATGAGAGCTGTAAGAGCCCCCCAATAAAATGATTTCCATAAAAAAAAGAATTTTCAAGAGCTGAGTTTTTCAAAAGTAGATCGATCACCAGGTTTTTCTTCGGAGGTGTGTTTAGTCTTTGGTTAGCAGCTGAGTACGTTGACTGTTTAACCAACTCTTGCTTCCCACGGATGATCTGTTGAAGAACTTCTGCACCAGTGGTAAAAACCTACTGACAAGCCGGAAGTTCCCTTATCCCTTCTTGGCAGCAGTGAATCTAAAAGTAGAGAGGAATTTTCTTTCAAACAGAAAATGTTTGGAGTCTCAACAACTCTGCATTTAGACAACCTGCGTTCAGATGCAAATCTTGGCAATGGGACTAGGCAGACGGATGTGGCAACTACCGACTTTGACACTGGGCAATGTTTCCAAGACTGTCTTCTGAAGAAGTCAGCGTGGGAAGGGTGCTGTCCAAAGAGTTTACTGAAACAAGGATTTCCAACAAAGGAGATAACAGTAACATAAAGTACCAAATATGCTAATGGACCTTGTCACAGTCAACAAAGAGTTAGGGTAAGTGCCATTTGTCATGTTTTCATAGAAACCACATCACCTGCAGGCATTCTTTAAAGGTAGCATTCCGAGAAACGTTGCATTTATGCCGGAGGATTGCGGAAAGATGTGGGAGACGGGTGGGACCTCCCTGAATAGAAAATTCCAGTGGGAGACACTGGTGATCCCCATCATTGGCTGACTTTCCCGTTGCCACTACTGTGAGACTTAAAGCTGGAGAGACAGACCAGAATTAGGGACAGATGTTTGGGGCTTCTGGGCTCTTTCTTTTTCACGTCTTCGTCCATTTGATTACACAATTAAACCTTGTACCAGAGAGAGGGGTTGTAATTATAAGGACATTTAGGTTTTATTTGTAGTCAGTTAATCTGTTTGAATTTTATTCTTTTCTTTTTTTTTTAGGTATATAAAGTGCTTGGAACACCCAACTTTATTTACCTAAAAAAAAGTGAATATAATTTAGTTGAATAATATAAACAGGGGTGCTGACTACAATCGGTAGATCGAAACAACCAACTGCTTCACAGGACAAAGAGGAGGCCTTCTACTCTCATGGATATTTAGTCTTGAAAACTCACAGGGGCAGTTCTGGTCTGCCCTACAGGGCAGCTATGATTTGGAATTGGCAGTTTGGTTTTGTTTCAAACAGGTATGTATTAAAGGTGATACTTTTATATTATATTATATTTTATCTTATATTATATTACATTATATTATACTATTTTATATCCGCATGGTTCTTTATCTGGTTTCTCCTGGCTCCATGTTTGAGTTTAACACTTGTTTTTCCAGGTTGCTGCTCTGTCTCCTTGGTCCTGTTAGGTATATTTCAGTTTGTACTTCAGGTGTACCTCAGTTTGTACTTCTCAATGCTGGAAGGCTTCACGCGGCAGAAGCACCTTTGTAAATCCAAGTAACTTTTATGAGGGACAGGGACGTTTCAGGTATTACAGTCTCCAACAGTACACTCCATCTCTGGAAAGTGTGCAAGGCCGCATGGCGGGGGGGGCCGTGGAAAAAGGGTTCTTTCAGGGAAACGCAGAAAAGCACGTAGCAGGAATACCAGAGCAGGAGCGCAGCACCAGCGAGCTGAACCAGAGCTGAACCAAAGCAGGAACCAAGAGCCGAAAATCCCAAGACACCAAGAGAACGCAGGCCCCGAGAAGGCCCACAGGTGCTTAATCGCCATGCATGCAGGAGATTCCCACCCTCTACCTGCAGAGCCCACCGGAACTACAGCCCTGCCCTCAGCCTGTGTTATTTATCTCCTTCTGGGCCTACTGGCTGCGGAGGAGTGGTTGAGGGGATTGACTGATCTTATTGGCTGAGTTTAGGCAACCTGTGTGATGTCATGTTATTTGTGCCTAGTCTGTGCACCTAGGTGGACTTCCCACCTGGGCCTGGGTGACTTGGGTCTGAGCATGCTCAGTTCTGGATTTTCCCATAGGTGTCTAATTAGTGTGCCTGATCTCTTTGCAACAACATTATTGCGGCCCTGCCAGCTGATTTCTGCTAATCCCTAATCTAGCGACCTCAGTCCTGTTGTTAAGGACGTTGCCTTGAGAAACTCAGACTCATTTCTCCGTCCAGTGTTAGAGGATTTTAATCCTGGCTGGCCTCAGAACCATGCAGGCTTCACGTTAATCAGACAGATTCCACTTTGATCGTTTGACTGAAAGTTGGAATCCAGAAGCTTCTGCTTCTGAACTGGTGCCTGGTTCCTTCTGCTGCCCACCCCAGGCTTGGGGTACACTAGGTTCTGGGCACCAAACTCTCTATTCTTCGCCCCGGAGCTGAGCTTGGTCACCGTTCCATTTCCTCTACCTCTGCCCTTCAGAAGGAAAAGAACTGAAAGTACTTGGTTTTAAGGCCCAGAAGAGACTCCACCTCAAATATAATTTACGAAGACTTAATTTATTAAATGTCAAAAGGGACAAAGACAACACATAAATAGACACGTCATCTGGAGGTGGGATGCCGTTAGCACAAGTTTGAGATGGTGCCCAGCGGTTTGTTGAGATACAGAGCCTTAAAAAGGACATTGAAGGGCACCGAAACTGTCACAGAAGCACGACTGGCAGCAGATGAGCACATCACAATGAAAGGTGGGACCGCCACAGCAGGAACAGAAGTGTGATCGGAACACATACGTTATGTTAGATAGAAGCGTTTACAAGATTGCTGCAGTGCCTTCCAACCCAGGCAATCAGGGTACAACTGAAAAGGCACGACTTATGACGATGGTACCCTTGTACTGTCCCAATGTGGTGACCTAAGGACAGACCCAGGCAAGCCCCTAAGAGAGGCTGCCCTTCCCTGGGCTAGTCAGAGAGAGGTGGAGGTAGTCTACTTTCCAAGGCACACTGCCTGAGGCCAAAATTATTTACATCTTTTGTTAATAATCAGAAGAAATCCAATGGAGGCTTAATCTAAGAGGGGGCTCTGCAAATAGATGTGGGGCTGACACTGTCATTCCTGTTGTTGTTGTTGTTGTTATTTAGTGCCAGCAAGTTGGTTCCAATCCACAGCACCCTTATGCACAACACGGTTTTGCATTACCTTCACAATTGTTCCTATGCTTGAGCCAATTGTTGTAGCCATTGTGTCTGTCCATCTCTTTGAGGGTCTTCCTTGTTTTCACTGCCCCTCTACTTCTCCAAGCAGGATCTCCTTCTTCAGGGACTAGTCTCTCCTGGCAGCATGTCCAAAGTCTGTAAGATGAAGTCTTGCCATCCTTGCCTCCAAGGAGCACTCTGGCCATACTTCTTCCAAGACAGATTGGCTTTTCCATTTAACAATCCATGGTATTGTCCATAGTCTTCTCCGGCACTATCATTTATATACATCCATTCTTCTTTATTCAGTGTCCAACTTTCATATGTGTATGAGGCAATTAAAGATGCCATGGCTTGGGGCAGGCACACCTTAGTCCTCAAAGTAACATGCTTGCTTTTCAATATTATAAAGAGATCTTGAGCAGCAGATGTACCTAATGCTACTCATCTTTTGATTTCTTTACTGCGGCTTCCATGAGCACCGATTGTATATCCAAGCAAGACAAATCCTTGACAACTTCAACCTTTTCTTCATTTATCATGAACCTATTGGTTCAGTTGTGAGGATTTTGGTCTTTTTTACATTGACTTATTGTGGTAGTTACACAATTTCATGTCAACTTGATACAAGAATGAAGGGGTGGAGTCTAGTCTATCAATCAGGTCACATCCTGGTGATCCCTCTTTGTGGGCGTGGCCTTCTCATGAGGATTCTGGGAACTTCCTCTCTTTCTCCTCGGGGGCAGGACACACTCTCTGAGCCTTCCCTTTCCTGCTGTTGACATACTCAGAGAGCTGGAGAAGCATCATGTTAGCACTGAGATGCTCCCAGTGCCACTGGATCCATAAGACTTTACACCCACTGACCAGTTGTCTTCCTGCATTTGGCATCATTGCTTATGCTGTGTGAGTCTAAAGAGGAATTTATGGACTAGTATTGGACACATGGGCTAATATCGGACTTATGGACTTGACCTGGACTAGGCTGGGATGTTTTCTTAATATATGATTACTCTTTGATATAAAATTCTCTATTACACACATATGAATGTCAATGAATTTGGTTCTCTAGTCAATCTGGCCTACCACTGAAGGCGACGACAATCCTTGATCCTCATCAGCAAGTGTTTCAAGCCCTCCTCACTTTCAGCCAGCCAGGTTACGTTATATGCAGATCACAGGTTGTTAATTAGCTTTCTTTCAATCCTGATGCCACATTCTTCTTCATAGAAGCCAGATTTTCAGATTATTTGCTCTGTGCACAGATTGAATAAATATGGTGAGAGGGTACAAACCTGTTGCCCACCTATCTTGATTTTAAACCAGGTGGTATTTCCTTGTTACATTCAAACAACTGCCTATTGATCCATGTACAAATTCCGAATGAGCACAATGAAGTGTTCTGGAATTTCCATTCTTCTCAAGGTTATCCCTAGTTTCTTATGATTTACACCATCAAATGCCTTGACATAGTCAGTATTAAATAAGTAAACATTTTTTTCTGATATTTTCTACTTTCAGCCAAGATCCATCTGATATCAGCAAGGATGTTATTTCATCCATATCCTCTTCTGAATCTGGCCTGAATCTCTGGCAGCTCCCTGATGGTCTTCAGCAAAATTTTACTTGCATGTGATATCAGTCATACTGCTCTATAATTTAAGCATTCTGTTGGGTCACCTTTCTTTGGATGGGTACAGATACAGATTTCTTCCAGACAGCTGGTCAATATCTCTCTCCCAGTTTTCTTGACATTAACTGAGTACTTTTATAGGCTTCTGCAAACCAGCGTGCTCAGAATTCAAATTCTGATACAATTTGCACTGTTTCTATATGTCCAGGTACATTAAATACATGGTACACTAATTCTTCACATTAACTTTAATGAAGTATAGATTTACATTTTCATCTTAACGACGAAGAAACTAGATTCAGAGAACCAGGGTGATTTTCCCAATGGCTCACGATGAAGAAGGTCTTGCTACTCAACAAAGTTGGTCCAGCAAAATCAGAAATTCAAATAGTTGGTGCCCATCTCACAGCTACTGAATCCACTCCTTTGGAGGTGGGTCACATGAATCTGTATTGGTATTTTACCAAGCCATCCAAGTAATTCTGATACACTTAAAACTTAAGAAAACGAACCTGAAGTGCCAAGGATTATCTTATTATGCTGTCTTGTCTCTTTCTTATTCCTTCACTAAGAAAAATTGGTTGGCAAGTTTTCTCACCAACTTCACAATCAGTTCACTGTAACCTCACTCCATCTTTCTCAAATAGAAGTTTTATTACCTCTCTCATTTTCTTACAACACCATAGGCATCTCTAACTGAATGTGAGGACCACATTTTCCCTATTCTATTTGTTATTTGCCCTGTTCTATTGATTATTCTATTACCTCAGTTTCTCCTTATCTTCCCCTGCACAGTTAAGGCATTGAAGATATTAACCTCCAATCCTTTTCTCTAAATTTTGAAGTGCAAATTCACACATATATATGTAAATTAATTTTGATCACCTCAACCCACTTTTCCATTAATGAATCCACTCCAGGGCTCAGACATCCCTGTTTGCATTCTACTGCAAGTCTGGATTGTCAGACCAGAAGGGAAAAAAAGAAGCAAGCATCTAGTGGCCTTGGAAAGTCTCATTTAGCATTGAAATGTATTTCTTCAAAGTGACACAAGGTTAGGGAGATTTCTCAACATGAATCTGCTGATAACATGACTCCTTCTCAAAGCTATTGTCTCACTCAGGGTTGGATGTTGTCCAAGTCAGACGAGAAACAATCCCATGATTCTCCGTCATCAGCCAGGGCTTTCAAGATAATAAACAACTTTTGTAGACTCTGCCTTGCCTTTCTTCATGCGTGTAGAATGTGCAATTTGTTCAGAGAAGCTTTGAATACTGACACTTTGACTATTTAGGAATAGAGATCTTAACTTCAAAAGAACATTTATGGTATTTGGGATATATTTGGAAAACGTATTTCCCTCCCCCACCCATATCTTTAAGCTCCTAAGCAATGCAGAATGTTAAGGAAAGCTTAGGATTTTGGATTTCAAAATGCATAGTTTTCTTGGATAGCTGATGATACATTATTTAAGGTGATTAAAGCGGGGCACCATTGATGGCGGGGGGTGGGGGGGTGGGGGGTGTTGTTGGGTGTGTTCTTGATGAAAAAAATTGGTCTATATGGACCAAATAGACTGTTCCCTAGCTTGTCGTGCATTCTTTCCAAAAATCGGGACATCTGGTCACGTTATATTAAGTAGAATAAGGGGAAACTGCAGGTGGGCAAAACAAACCTTGGTTTATGGTCTTTCATCCTCTCTTCAGGTACATTTGGCCTCCCAAATGGCTTTGTCAATGACATCTTTCACAAGTATAACCCATGGGTGATATTAGGTTGTCTGTAATGGCCACATTATTCTACTCAGTGTCTTGCTCATGGAATTGTATCCTAACTAGAATTGCAACTGGTATATTGAAATCCATTGGATCCATTTATATTTTTCATGCCCTCTTTTAAATGGATTCTCACTGGGTTAATGCTCCTAGAGGTCCTGTTAGTCAGCTTCATTACTAAAAGAATTATAGTTTCACCACTCAATGACCTTACAAGAAGTGTCTGTGCAGCTCAATTTCAAATTCTGCTCAAATTTCAACTCTATTTGTGATCAACGTTACTTAGCAGTGCATTTGCCTGCTCACTGCCACTGTTTTTTTCCTGAGTAACAAACCTCTATAAATAAGGCTCCATAATGGAAGTGACTCAAAATTCTGGTTATTTTACTAGTAAACTCTTTGGGGGAGGGGGGGCGAACACTCCACATTTGATATTCTCAGGATCCACAACACTGAAAATAAATCAGAATTGTTTTTTCCCGGGTTGATGGCAAGTACTTTTAAGATGATTGGAAGACAATGAAATTAGCTAAACAGTGCTATCAGTTTTCACATTGAATTACTTTAGAGGGGATGATGGTATCTTATACTTAACAATAAACATGCAAGCGCTTGTAAGCATTGGCAGAGAGCAGGAAAAACACATGTAGAAAATTGTGCTATGATTTAATGCTTTGATTAGATCACTGATTTACTATTTTCCCCCCTAGATAGTTAAAATGAAGATTGAAACACAGCTGATCTTGGCTTGGATATACATTTTGGGGGGATTCAGTTATCATCCAAAGACTGTACCTACTTCTGGCAGTGAGACCCAAAATAATCCCCTTAGAAAGATCTGAAGGAGCTGATTAACTGAAATCGAACCAGTTACTGTCAAGGTAATTTCAACTCACGTGCTGAGTAGAACTGTATTTCATAGGATTTTCAGTGCTCCGACTTTCCCAAAGCACATCACCAGCCCTTTCTTCTGGGCATCCATGCGTGGGTTTGAGCCACCATCCTTCTGGCTAACAGTCAAAGAACCATTTGTTTCACTTAGTAACTCCTAGAGTTTGATGAGCCTTCTAAATTAACCTTTTCTTCTCTTCCTGGCCTCTGCTTTATCTAATTGTATACTGATTTGCAGTGGAGGCTCCTGATTTTTTCAGGAATTTCTACTTAAGTGAAATTTAATAACATTCTTGATTTTTAAAATCTTGGACTTTATATATTGGACTTTTTGGAAAATCATCCCTGTTTTAATAACCTCCATAATTCAATGATTATGGGTGAATTATTCAATCCTTTTTTCCAATGTCCCATTTGTTAAATGTAAGCTATAACTAAGAAATATTGAACTATTGACCTCAGTATGTTTCACTGAGATTTCCCACAAAGCAGAAACATAAATGTTTCCACTGACATTGCAAACAAGCAAACAAAACCAGTGACGACAATGGAACAATTTCTACCTGTACTTTGGGGATGTTCTGCTAGGCTTTCCATGGGTTTTAGGTGTGTTCTGAAACTCTTGGTAATTTCAGAGCAGAAAGAATGCCTTCACTACTTTAACCTCTTTTGAGCTGCCTTTTGCCATTAGCAGCAGTGCAGGAGCAAATTATGCTCCAAAATTCAATGGCGAGTTAGTTGTTTCACATCCTCTGCATCCCTTGTGAGAAACATCATACAAGAGCTTGCATTTCTGAAACAAGTACCAGGAAGGGTTTGCTTCCCCCGAGCAATGGCATGTTTTTGTCCCATATGGACAGTGAGTGCCATGTAATCGAGCATAGTTTACATTGCGCGTTGGCTGCCAGGAAGCTCAGAGTCAATCTTGTAGCCCAACATGTGTGGCTATGTAACATCTATAATTCATGTGTTTGAACATTTCCCTTTCCCTTAAGATCAATCTTCAATGCTTATTTCTATCTTATAAATATGTCATTACAAAAATTGCATATGTGTCTATAGACTGCCTGAAATGATTGACAAGCTCAATCATAGACAAACAAGTCCCTTGTTTGACAAGTCATGCTTTTTCGTTTTGTTTTGTTTTGCAGGGAGATAGTATAATGGATCTTTGACTACAGGTCTATCCCCAGAGCTCATTTCATGTTAATATACGTGTTACATGAATCTGCCAGATGCCCGTAGATATGCTCCAGGCAGTGACAGACACAAATGGCAGCAGGGTCAGTCTCTCAGGGGTCTTTCAGGACATCACCAATTGCAGTCAGGTTGGTTTTTGGTCCATGGTAATGCCACGTGTGTTACAGCAGAGCTGTGCTTCATACGGGTCTCCGTGGTGGACTTTTTGGGAGTAGAGCACGGGGATTTTCTTCCCAGATACCCGTAGGTGTATTCCAACCTTTTGGTCATCAGGTGAGTGTATTGATCATTTATATCAGAGAAGATAGAAATGCAAACAATGCAAAACAAAACAAAAGTGTTAAGAAACTTGATGTAGGAGTGCCGAAGGAGGAAGAAGCTTTTTATCCGGACTTAAAAGCTAAGGACTATTTTTCCAAGGCAAAGAATTTAAGGGAAGTCATTCTAATCCAAGGAGGCTGCATGAAGCACCAGTGACAAATGAAAAGACAACGATGCTACTGACCATTACTAGTAACATTACAGTTGCTTCTTCAGGAAGACAGGGATAGTTAGAGGAGACTGTTTCCAACTCACTAGCTTTTCAGCGGAGAAAGAAGAGACTGTGGGCTCTCATAATGACAAGTCTCAGAAACTCAAAAGGACAGCATACTCTGTCCCATAGGGTCACTATGAGTTGGAATTGATTCAATGGCAGGGGGGTTCTGGGGTTGGTTCAAAGTGAGTTAAAAATCTTAAGGGAACTAATGGATAATTTCACTACACCAGTCCCTGTCATCTGCATTTCAATTAAACAATCTCGCTCTCTGATTAAAACACACGCACAAAACCATTGGGTGTATCCTGACTCATAGTGACCTTACCCGAGAGAGTATAATTGCCCCGTAGGGTTCTCAAGGCTGCACATCTTTACAGGAACAAACTACAACCTCTTTATCCCTTGAAGTGGCTGGTGGATCCAATAACTGACCTTTTGGTTAGCAGCCAACCCTTTTAACCTCTGTGCCACCAGGGCTCTTTTTGTAAAAAAGGGGTATCAATTGGAATTCTCTAATAATATGGGTCATGATGGGGGACTATTTCTGAATTGACAATCCAAATGAAGATCAGAAGCAGTGGAGGAAATGGGAAGAGAATACAAGAGGAAACAAAGAGAATAGTAAGACCAAGATTAACAAGGGAGAAAGAGGGTGTGAAGATTAAAAGCATAAGAAAGTCCTCAAAATCAGAAGTTTCTCTGGATTCAAATGAACTAAAATAAGAAAGAGAAAAATGATAAGAGAAGAGAAATATGGCAATTTGGCCTTGAAATAAATGTCAGTGGAGATGTTATTGAGTCATATAATTGCTCTCTTGGGTAGAACTTGGTGTTAATTTAACTAGGAAAATAATTGGGGGCAATTAAGGAATAAAGCATGTATTGTGCAGGCATGTACGTATGGACTAGTTTGGGTATAAATGGAAAGGTAGCAATTGTCCAAAGTGATCCTGAACATCCACTGGTTCTGTTAGTGTGTTGTATTGTTATGCATCTAGACGTGTCTCTTGAATGGAATCAAAAGAAACGTTCATAAAAAATCTATAATGGTTCCTGTGGAGTCCTGATGGCAGAGGGGGTTATGGTTTAAGTGACTCAAGATCAGTAGTTTGAAATCACGCATCAGCTGCTCCGCAGGAAAAATGTGCTTTCTATTCCAGGAAAGGGTTACAGTCTCCGAACCCCCCAGGGGTAGGTCTACATTGTCTTACAGGGTTGCTACGAATCAGACTGTCTTGATGGCGGTGAGTTTGAGTTTTGATTACTTCCGTAATGATTCGCACTTTTGGAAACCCACTGGGGCCCTTCTAGTCTGGACTCTAGTTGTTATGAGGGAGGACGACTTCATGGCCGGGAGTTTGTGTTTGAGTTTACAGTGATTCCTATTGGCTGGGTGCTTTTGGAAACAATGGACGCAAGGCCTGATTTTACAGTGCATTCATATCCAGTTTGCCCGGCATTTTATATGGAAACTTTAGTTAATGGTTAACATTAGCACAGCATTTCCATAGATGAGGCAGTTCCACAGGCCCATGTGTTAAGGTTTGAGCATTTGGGATCATTTGACAGAGATCTCTGGCTGATTCAGATAAGTCACCAATCTTAGGAAACCTCACCAGTCAGTATTAACTTGAATGGCTTTGACCCTTCTTATCCAGTTGCGTACATTTGATTTCCCTGCCTTTTCAAGATTCACGATTAGGGGTGGTATCTGTACAGATATCAAGCTTGGATACATGCATGTTCCTCATCTTTCTCCATGTGGGTACATGTCATAGATTTCCCTCAGACTCTGGGTCAGAACGTATGTTGGCTTACATATAAATGCCACATTCACCACCATAGAGTCGATACTGGCTCATAGGGACCCTATACGAGAGTGGAGACTAAAATGGGGTGTGAGTAGTGCTATTGGCACATAGTAAATAGAAACCAGGGATGTTGCTAAACATATTACCATTCACGGCACAGTCCTCCCTCAGCAGTGTTACGTGGCCCACCGTGTCAATAGTGACACTGTTGAGAAATCCTGGTCTAGATTATGCTAAAATTTCAAAAAAATCTCAGCAATTTAATCCAACAACTGACCGTTTCTCCCCCACACATGTGCAGCATGAGTTGGCAAAGCAGCACTGGTCATTGTAGATGCCTCAGAAATGGGGCTGAGTTTAGTTCCAGGCAACATCATTGTGGTGGGAGAGGGAATGTGACATGCATCCTTTTCAGCTACATTTCACTGGCCACGATCAGCATGTGACCACGCCTACAGTCAACGTGGGCGGAAAGCGCAAATCTGCCGTGCATACTGAAAAAGGAGACAGTGAGAAGAATCGTGAATCATCCTCCTGACTGTCACACTGATGGTAGTCATGGGTTGTGGGTAGCAAGGAGACAAGGAAGGATCTCTTTTGGTTACATATTGTTACACATTAAATCACCCTGAATGTAGAGACGTAAGATAGCAACAGCCACCGGGGTAGTCGTTGTTGAGTAGTGGAATTCTCATCCTCCATGTTGGAGACCTACGTTCAGTTCTCAACCAAGGTAGCTCATGCACAGTCACCATGCATCTGTCAGGCGGTGCACGAGTTTCAGTCCAAGCTTCCAGACTACAATGGATTAAGAAAAGCCCAGGTGATCTACTTCCTTCAAATCAGCCAATAAAAACCCAGTGAATTGCAGGAACTTGTTATTGATCTGCCCTGTAACTCTTCATCTGATTCACAGTAAGAAGTTAAAAATAAAAGAAAGCAAAAACCCTACAGATCCCAATGGTCCCACCCTTTTTTGTATTCGTTGGAGGCTAACTTGCAGGCCACCAACAAAAACAACAGCAAAGCGACAAGCATTTAATTTGCTCCTAAAGTTGCAATTTGGACATGGAGTGGGAGCAGAAGAGCCGGCTTGGTGCAGTAGTCAAGCTCTTGGCTGCTAAGGGAAAGGCTGGCAGCTTGAATCCACCTGTCGATCTTCAGGAGAAAGATGTGGCAGTGCTCTTCTGTAGAGATGACAGCCTTGGAAACGTGATAGGACCTTTATACTCTGTTCTAAGGAGAACCGACTGCCTGGATCTACCTATAGCCTCCTCCCTGGGGGACGGACAACAGTAAAGTGGGTGAAGGGAGGGAGACGTCGGGCTGTGTAAGATATGATAAAATAATAATAATTTAAAAGTTATCAAGGGTTCATGGGGGAGGAGCAGGGAGGGAGTGGAAAAATGAGGAGCTGATATCAAGGGCTCAAGCAGAAAGCAAATGTTTTGAGAATGATGATGACAACAAGTGGGTAAATGTGCTTGACACAATGGATGCATGTGTGGATTGCGATAAGAGTTGTATGAGCCCCCCCATAAAATGATTTAAATGAAAAACAACAAAGGGTCTCTATGAGTTAAAATTAACTGGATATCAATGCTTTGTGTGCGCGTGTGTGAACCACTCATCTCTATACCTTTTTGGGGTAGTTTGAAAGCTGGCGATGATTCAATGTTTCAGGCATAGGGTCATCTGAAAGCTTGATGGATGCCCATTGAGGCTGGCTGTAGACTGAGACGTCAGCTGTGAGGACCAACTGGAATACTCAGCTCCATGAGGGTGATTGGCTTCCTGGCTGTATGGGAGCTGGGACTAAGGGAGGTAAATTAATGCTGCCTGCTCCTTAATTTGTTATCTTGGAAATCAGCACAGCATCATCCACCATTACCTATTCACAGAGGGGCTACAGAGCTCAAATTTAAGGGGTGGAATCATAAACTCTCTCTATTTTTTTTAAGTTTTAAAATGTCTTTTTAACAGTTTTTTTTACATTTAATTCACAGTCTTAAAATTGAATGGTGTACATACAGTGAACCCTCACCACTTCGCGCTTCAACTTCCGCTGCTTCACTCTATCGCGGTTTTTGCGTAACAGCACCCACTGCCTACACCCACTCCTTCAGAGGAAAAAGACGGCGACCCACCTGTAGAGTACATTCCTTAAGTCATTTCATAGGCTATTGATTACAGTATTTGTAAGAACTATGTATAATAATACTGTATGTGAAATATGTAATACTGTAAACTAGATGCCATAAATAATATAATAATAATAAATGATAATTGTAACGTCCAAAATGTTTTACTGTATTTTCCCTTTTTCGTTTAATAAATTGGGTAATACGAGTGTAATGGTGACTAAAGGGTGTTTTTTCATGTCCTCTATGCTCTAACTACGAAAATATTTGATTTACAAATAAGGAATCCTACTTCGCGGAATTTCGTTTATCACGGTAGGGTCTAGAACCGATTAACCGTGATAAACGAGGGTTCACTGTATATTAAAGGGTTTTGCCATCATAACCACAATCAACGTTAGTATACTTTCTTCATCTGTGACTTCATTATTATGAGCTCCCGTTGCTCCCAGCCTCCCCTGTCCTAACCCAACACGTAGCTACTATAGGAGGAAGCTGAAGTTTCCCAAGTAAGCGACAGGGTTTAAGAAATGGCCAGGTTCCTCTAGAAGGAATTTGGGGAACTTACAAAGTAAACAGCATGGGCAAAGCCCAAGAACAGCAGAGCAGAATTCCTGCCACTTAACATTCTCCACTTTTTTTTTCTCAATAGGTTTTACCCAATCACTGCTCACTCCTGATGCTGACGTCCAGATCAAAACTAATGGACTGTCCTTGATTTAGTTCCATTCATAGGAACACCTATCTATATAGGCTTCTAAGGCTATGTTAATTATTAAGCGAGCCTTTGAAGTGGTAGGGGATTTGAGCTACCACAGTGAACTTGACTCACAGTAAACCTGTGTAGAACAGAACAAAACAATGGCCAGTCCGGCACCATCCTCACAATGGTTCCTATGTTTGTGCACATTGTTGCAACCGTTGTGTCAATCCACCGCACAGAGAGGCTTCTTTTTGCTGCCCTACTCCTTTACCACGCATGGTGGCCTTCTCCAGGGACTCGTCTCCTTCTGACATGTGCAAAGTATGTGAGATGACGTTTTAACCACCGTAGATTTTTGAGACCCTCAGACCAACTTTGTGGTGCTGATCTAGACATTAGAAAATATTTTGATCCATCCATACCATTTCCATTTTGCTTTATTAAAGTGAATTATGATCTGGCTTACTCTGATTTAACTGTCTAAACTTAAATGTAATTCATTTCGATGTAAAAAGTGAGATTATTTTAAAAATTGGAAAATAGTGCAATCAACCTTTTCTATTAAGTGTATGCTTATTTTAAAATAAGTCTACTTTGGTTTGGGTTTTAGGAGGTCAGGGGTATTCACTGTCTTGGCTTCATTCGACTGTGGACTTCATGATTGCCTTTAGGAAGCATGATTGGTTTGACCTGAAGCACTTTCTTCAAGAATCAGATGCAGTAGGAATTGAAGAATAGCATAGGAGTTAGGACATTCCTTTTGCTGATTTTGAGAAAGGAATGATTTTGAATATCCATGCATGTTTGAGACAGTTAACATTTATGGTGCCAACATGGCCAATGAACACATTTGGGATTAATTGAAGGGCGGAGAGAGAAATGGCCCGGTGAGCCTCACCTCTCTTGTCTCTTGCTTTTTGATCATCAGACCAGTGTGAGGCTGCCGTAGTTTAGTCTCTGCCTCAATTTGCAATCTACACTGCCTGTGGGACACTTAACCCATGGACTGTGTCACTGTAATTTGAGGTTCCTTCAAGACCTGCTTTGCCACACCATTGGAATTTACATCTCTTGAGCTGGGGACTGTGGGACCTTGTCATCTGGCTGAGTGTTGGTGACCTGCCTTGCTGTTTGCTGCCTGTGCCCAGAGAGCCTGAATTATTCTACAGAGGACTACCCGGTGGCCCGCAAGACTTGAAGGCCTGCCAGTGTCTCACAGCTGTCTCACGGAAGTGAGTTGCACTGAGCCATTTGTACTGCTTTATAATTTAATTAACTGTTTATTTCTTATGTTATATATTGATCTATCTGTATAAATATATATAAAATTATGAGCATTTTGGTTTTGTTTCTCTAGAGAACCCTGTCTAGCATATATGCTCCTACCTTGCTTGAGTCAGTTGTAAAGGGACTGGTGGCGTAGTGGGTTATGCGTTGCGCTGCTCACCACAATATCGGCAGTTCTAAATCACCAGTGCCTCTGCAGGAGAAAGACAAGACTTGCTCCCATGAAGCCTTGGAAACCCATAGAGGCATTTGTGCTTTGTATTATAGGGCGACTATGAGTCAAAATGGACTTTACAGGACTCTGTTTTAAAAATACGTACGGCCAATCCTAATCTTATACTTGTGGATCTAATCTCATTTGGGAATTGGATTTCCTTTGTTATGTTAATGAAGCCATGAGAGGAGGAGGAGGAGGAGGAGGAGGAGGAGGAGGAGGAGTCTTTAAACAGCCACTTTCCAGATATAAAGAGAGGCGATTAAAAGAAGTCAGAAAGCTCAGATTGATGCCATGGGGACGTGTCCACCGAACCAAGAAAGAAAAGCTGGAAGAGAAGGGGTTTTACCCAGAGCCCACAGAGAGGAAACCTTTCCCTACAGTTGGTGCCCTCTTTGTACTTCTGGTCTCTTAAATGGTGAAAACAAAATGCATCTTTGTTCATTAAAACCACCAACTTGTGGTCTCCTTAAGCAGCATGAACAAACGAAGACAGAGTAAGACAGGTTGCAATTTGTAAAACAGGGACCCGGGAATCAATGAAGCAGTGTAACTTCATCGATTTGCAGCTCATTCTGACACAGAGAGAGGATGGACAGCTGGTACCAGTGGAGGGGGCACACGGAGGAGCTGCAGGTACGCTCACGTCCCTGCTGGATTCTGGCTAAGGGAGAAACAGTTTCTTCGCTGATCACTCCATTGGCTTCTCCAGTGAGCCCTGTCCCGGCCTCCAACTGCATGTGCTCCTGTCTGTCCGTCTCCAGGTCTGGAGCATCCCCATCTGCCCCGGGATTATGCACTGACAACTGTCTTTCCCCTGGCCCTTTGTTCTCACGCTTTGAAAGCTCAGAGAAAGATGCTTCACTGCTAGCACTGGACTTCCTCTCATGAAAAATTCCCTAACAAGTGTACATGACTCATTGATCTCTAGTTCCCCTCCCCCCATTTGCCCTTTCTACCCTGAGAGCCGTAAACTTCATTTCCTTGGAGCAGATTGCCATTTCAATGGAAAGGAAATAACTGTGGAGCCTTCAAGCTGCGCTAAGATCTAACAAGGCCCAAGGAGAGCTCGGTCCTGAGTTTCTGTGTCGCTTTGTCTAGAACCATGGAAGATCTCTTGTCAAACACAGCATTGTGGGTATGGACTTTGGACAATTCAGACGTAGGTTCACATTCTGCCTACACTGCTCACTAGCTGTGTGTTCTCAGTCAGCTGCCTAAACTCTCCAGACCCCGTTTCTGATTTTATTAGCAGAAAACAGGAAAGCTAGTAACCGCCCACCTCAAAATGCAGTTCACTTGTTCATTAAATACTTGTTGAGTGCCTTATGTGTACCAAGCTCTCGCAGTGCACATCAAGTGAGAAAGGTGGGCATGAATGTAACTGACAAAAGCCACAGAGATGTGTAGGGGAATGTATGTGAGAGCGGGTCTAGTACATAAGTGGATTATAAAATTCGCTGTTCAAAGCAGGGCATTCTGAGAAGGAACATGCAGACTATTAATTGTGCTGGAGTAATAGGCATACATGGAGGAGCCTTAGCAGTGTGAGGGTTAAGCTTGGGGCTGCGGTCTGCCTGGACGGCAGTTCCAAACCACCACCAGGCAGCTCCTCAGGAGAAGACTGGCCCTTCTACTCTTGTCATGGTTGCCGTCTTGGGAACCCACGGGGAGTCATTCACTATGAGTCAGCATGGGGTATTTATTTATTTTTGAATAGGGATACGTCAGAACTTCAGGGGGCAAATTGGGACATAAGTTCCCCTTTCTTGCCAAACATACAGGACAGGGAAGGTTGGAGAAGACTTTCCTGGGAAAGCCCGGGAAGGCTTCCTGGGAAGATAGAGCTAAAACCTACAAAATGAGTGAAGTCCATTGGAGGGGAGACAGAGTGATTTAGGTTGAGAGAGCAAATGACTTGTACAAAACCTTATGGCAGGAGGCAGCATGAAGTCTGTAAAGGGTTTCAGGAAGAGATGGGAGGGGTGTGTGGCTTGACAAGGGATTCCAAAGGTAGGCTCATATCACTTGCCTGCTTTGTAGTTATTAAGAAATGGAGACTTAATCCTGGATTGTTTTAAAGAGAGGAATTTCAACACTAGATGTGCATTTTGAAAAAAAAAGATACAGGGGAGAATGGATTGGAGTAGCATAGTGATTCTCAGCTTTACCTGTCCAAGAGAAGCTTTTGCGTATACTAAAGCCCAGGCCCCATCCCCAGAGGTTCTGAATTAATTGGTTGATTGTGAATCCCAGGAGATTATAATGTGTGCCAAGTTTGAGATTCTCCCTAGCAAGAGGCTGTAGTTGAAAGTCTCACGTGCATTGTGTGGGGGAGAGCAGTTAGATATCTACTGGACTGTCCAGTTATATATCTACTGGACTGTCCAGTTAAGAAACGATAGACTACGTTTGTGCAGTGGGCCTACCACCAAACCCCAATCAAACTCACTGGCCTCCAGTTGATGTTGACTCATGTGACCGTGAGTTTCTGAGACCGAAACTGTTTATAGGAGTAAAAACTTCCTGTCAGCAGTTTCAAATTTCAGTCCAATTTATAACCAGGGGGTCTTAACTGGTAGAGATGTATGCAAAGTGATACTCTGTATTTCTATTCACAATCGATTGATGGATCACCAGGAGTGCTCCTTGAAACAAACAGTCCTAGTGCCCCAACCCCCACCCTGCCCTGAGTTTTTGATTTAGTGGGTCTTTTGCACCCCCAAGTTCCCTGGGAGGCATTGGTGGTTTGATGGTGGAATGGGGTTGTTTAGTATATGCGAGATCTTGGTTTGCTTTCTAGCCAATGGCTCTCAAACGCAACTACCACACATTCCTCAGTTGTGGGTGATCTCACCATGAGTCAAGGCTGACCCATGACAGCTAACAAGAAGCCCCTGCTGATGTTAATGCTGCTGGTCTGGGGAGGGCACTTGGAGAACGACTGATCAACAGAAATATAAATCTCGGATTTGGTTGAAAGAACTCAATTGGATTTGTGGATCCAGTCTCATGGGGTTGAAGTTAAAGGAGGAGTGGAGTGCTTGTTCCATCTTATGATTTTTGCAACAGAATGATGCCATTTATTGGCATTCTGGGGATAACTGATCAGACCAGGGAAAAGCATGAATTTAATGTTACTTTCAAACAACTAATCGGAAATGTACCTATATACACATGCATACATGTGCCTATATGTACATACATATAGGTATATATACGTATTTGTATGTATATACACACGTATATGGAACATGCATGGAATGGAATTGTGGATTACATTTGGGGTCTTTATATAAATGATTATTGAAGGCAGGGGTTTCTCAATGGGATTATGAAATCACTCTTCGTTTTCTCCCTCTTCTCATGAATTTCAGAACTGTAGCGACTCTTTTTCTTGGTGCCTCCAAAGTACCACCATCCTTTCAGCTTCGTACCCCTGCTTGTTTCTCCTTCTGCTTTGGAAACCGTCCGCTCTCCCCTTTCCAGAATCTAGTTCCAGCATGTCTTTTGGAATCTACTCCTCAGGCTGGGTCATGTGCCTCCTCAGCAACTTTTCAGTACTATGGTTTCTTTCTGTAGCACATATGCGTATTTATTTGCTAAAAGACCCTCTTCTCTGTTAGATGTTATGTGTGTGGTTATTGGAAGGTGATGTCATAGCATGACATCCCTAAGGCTTAGCTCAAAGTCTTACATTGAACAAACCCTCAGAGACTGTTATTGAATGACCAGGGAGTCAGTTACCGAGATGGTAGTTATTAATGTAGTGGTGATTTCTTAGGAAACTGACTGTTAGCTTCTTCTTCTTTTTATATATAATCATTTTATTAGGGACTCATATAACTCTTATCACAATCTATACACACATCAATTGTGTAAAGCGCATTCGTATATTCATTGCCCTCATCATTCTCAAAACATTTCCTCTCCACTTAAGCCCCCGGCATTAGGTACTCATTTTTCCCTTCCCTCCCCACTCCCCCCTCCCTCATGAGCCCTTGATAATTTATATATTGTTATTTTGTCATATCTTGCCCCGTCGACGTCTCCCTTCACCCACTTTTCGGTTGTCCGTCCCCCAGGGAGGAGGTCACATATAGTTCTTTGTAATCGGTTCCCTCTTTCCTACCCACTCTCCCTCTACCCTCCCTGTATCGCCACAGTTGTTGGTCTTTGAATCAACTACTGAGTGTTTTGTGGGGCTCTTTTGCAGGAACTAGCAACTCCGCCACCTAGTGGAAACAATGGACCCATCAATTATCTCACCGCGTAGGCTCCAATTAATGGTGCTCTGGGGTAAAAGCCTGCTTCTTATCCTTAATAATACAAGTACAGTTATTCAAAAAGATGATAGACTCTCTTCTCAAGATAGTTGAAAAGTTAATATTTACTGGAAATAGCACTCTGTTTTCAAAGACCAGAGACACAATCAAAACATGTTAATTAAAAGGAGCTTATTGCGGAAACCCTGGTGGAAATCGGGACTAGAGACTTCTACCCAGTGCAGGACCAAATACATCAGCAGGCTTCTTGGAGGCTGATTTGGAACTAGCTGACCAGGGCTAGTGCTCCTATCCAGGTGGCTGTGTTGTAACCTCCTTGGTGACTCTCCGCTCTGATGCTTGCCTGGGACTGGTTCCTTCCTACAGAAGCCTGATGTCCCCAAAATGAAGCTGGCAGAGGCAGGGCTATACATTGTCATGGGGTGGTGGTGTGGAAGCACAGTCAACATTTTTATTTGTTTCTGATTTCTGTCATGTCGATGATGGACAGAATCAACCTTTATGAAAGCAGTGGTCAAGAAGCCAAACGTGCTGTGGGCAAACATGATCTGGAAGGCCTCTTTAAAGTGTAAAAAGCCAGAGCTGTTACCTTGAGGACTAAGGGGCGCCTCACCCAGGACATTTCCCATTACCTCATATGCGTACGAAAGCTGGACCGAAGAGGAAGTGCTCCGTGTGAACTGTGGTGTTGGTGAAGAATGTGAAATATGGTGTGTTCCGTCAGAGAACAGAAAAACCCACCTTGAAAGAAGTAAAGCTAAAGTGATCCCGAAAAGCGAGGATGGCAACATGCCATCTCACCTGCTTTGAACATTTTATCAGGGAGGATCAGTCTCCGGAAAAGGGCATCATGCTTGATAAAGGAGAGAGTCAGTGAGAAAGAATAAACACCTCCGCGAGAGGGTAGCAACAATGGGCAGAAACATAACAACAATCAGGCGACTGGCACAGAGTGGGCAGTGCTTCATTCTGGTCTACTCAGGATCTCGACAAGCTAGACCCAACTCAATACCAGAAGCAATCAATACTGCCTAACGACATCAGCATCATGATCTTCTTTCTCTCTTTTTCTTTTCTCCAAGCTGTTTTATTAGGAGCCAATCCCGACATTTTATACAATTCCATAGTTCCGTCAAGCAGTCTTGTACAGTCACTACCACAATCAGTTTCCAAACAGTTTCTTCCTTCTCGAACTCTTTGATGTCAGCTCCCTCTTACCCACCCACCTCTGCTCCAACCTCTCCCTTAGTCTAGTCGTTGCCTCTACTGGTTCGTGTATCCTGAGTTTCATATACTGAAAAACAGAAAAATACATAAGAGTCAAGAAGGCTCTCATCAAGGACAAAATACAAGCGACAAACCCCAATATAAAAAACAAACAGAAGATATTAAAAACCAGATCAAGCACAAAGTATATCAAAGGGGAGATGAAGTGACAAGGTTTTAACTGTTCAAATCAGATTTATGCTTAATCTACGATTGTCATTTGATTAATACTCTCTGTCCGACAGCCAGGTTACTCCTATCCCTCAATTATGGTTAGATGAAAATCACTAGAGGCCTATTTCCTGTGTTGATGCCTCAAATGAAGTTTGGGCTTCCACTGTCATCCACAGCCTTCTGCATACCAGAATCTTCTTAGGCTTTGGGTTATATAATTTACAATCCTTGGATCACGGATGCGCGTGTGCTTCTTCCATGTGGGCTTAGTTGATGTCTCATTTAGATGCCTGTTTGTTTGATAACAAACTTTTAAAACCCAAGATGCTGTTCTTTCTGAGAGCCGGGCACCATCTAATTTTCTCACCATACTTTGCTAAAGCACCGATATCTCCTGTGTTTCCTTCATGAGGGCAAGATTGAACAAGGCCATGCTATAAGAACTAATGGTTCTTAGATGGAGATAGGAGTAAGTGTAAGCCCGAAATCCATTCCCGTATCTACATTAAAAAAAACACCTTCCTATGGTTCACCTTATAGATACCCTTGTAAATTTATGATAGAGAATCTAGTGGATCATCTTCCTGGACCAGAAGGACCTTCTGTTAATAGTGTCATTGATTAACCCCTGGCACTAATTTTAAAATATTGTTGAGAAAGGGATATTGTACAAGTTTAGACTAACCACAAAGAACAACACTTAGATCATTGACTTGTACAGAATAAATCCTTACATGACTAGATGTTATTTGCCCAAACAATGGGAACTGGTGGTCAAGCAAAACTTATACTAATATTCATTGACAAAGTCAGACACAGGTCTGGCAGAATAATGCATATCTTAATACACCAAGTTGGGCATTGAAGTAATAAGTGAATGTTAGTCTGCCTACTGACAGTTCGATACTCTTGATATAGCTGCCTTCTGCTTCCTCACAGACCACGTACTTTCAGTCTTAAGTCTTCAGGTTACAGACAGGTTTGAGGCAGAACCTAGTTCACCTAGTGGGGTTTCCACATCGCATCCCTCTGGTGTGCCCTTGGGAATGTGTTGTGTGTCTTGAAGATCCAGGATTCCATGTCCCAGTATTCTATGGCACATGGACTGGGTCCCCATGGGGGTGTACAGATCCTTGGACCAATGTGGCTTATTAGGAGCACAGTACAAGGCATACTCCCCCTTTAAGGCCATTAAAAGTGTCGTTAGTCAATTTCTTCCCCTGCTAGGAAATTGTTCACTTCCTCCCACTTTTTTTAAACCAAGAGTCACGCACCTGTCTTCTCTGAGATGTATATGTTCCCTTTCCCCTTCCTGATTTGACTTTCCCATCAATATCCCTCATCACTCAGGGAGGAAGAAGTGCAAGTCTGGGGGGACCTTGTCGGACCCTTTCATGGCAGAAATTAAGTGGTCATCTTCCTGTACCCCTTTCTTGAAAACCTGATCTCCACTGGCGTGAAGGCTTCTACAGAAAAGCAGCTTTCAAGATAACACAGGTAGAGAGGATGGTGCGTGGCTCATGGCCACCAGTCAGGCTCGCTACTGAGCTGCCTTGCTTACCTGGCCAGCAGACTGGATGGCCTGAAAGCCGGAGCCTGCTCTCATCTGTACCTCATACTGTAATTGACCTTGTGTGATCAACTAACTTCACTCAGCCTAATGATTTCAGTGCTTCATCACTTTTTTTTTTAAGAGATGCGTACAATTCCACGGTGTACATATAGCAAAGCTTTTTTTATCCTTTCTGTTACTGATGGGAAGGTGGGCTGTTTCCAACTCCTTGCTATTGTGAACTAGGCTGCATGGGAGAGCTCGTGACTTTTCTCTATTTTTTTGGAGTACAGTATATGCTCCAAAATAGTATTGCTAGATCATATGCTATTTCTATTGCCAGCTGTCTTAGGAATCGCGATCTCACTTTCCATAGTGGTTGGATGCATTTACAAGCCCACCAGCAGTGTATACAATTTTTTTTTTACTTGTTGTGGGCTTACAGTATTCTTTAGATTTTGTAATTGGTCCTTTGTCCATTATATTATTGCTAAATATCTTTTCCCAATCTGTGGGCTCTCATTTTCCTCTATTGAAGAAATCTTTTGATGTCCACAAGTGTTTTATTTTTAATAGGTCTTATTAATTTAGTTTGCCTTCTGCTGTGTGTGCTTCCTTTATTTTAGCTGGTAGTCCATCTATGCCCTGCACTGATGATCCAGATAGCTTTGGGTTTTACATTTTGGCCTCTGGTCCACCTTGACTTCATTTTTGTGCATGGGGTGAGATATGGGTCTTGTTTCATTCTTCTGAAGGTAGATATCACGCTTTTCCAGCACCATTTGTTGAAGACAGCATCCCTTCCCTGTGAAGGTTTAGACTGTCCCAAAGGGGTCCCAAGGGTGTAAGTCTTTATGGAATCTCACTGTTCCTTCTTTCTACTGAGCAGTAGCTAGTTCAAACTTCCAACCTTCTTACATAACAGTCAAGCACTTTCAACCACGGCATCACCAAGTCCTAAAAGTGGGAGGACTAGATATAGTGTGCCTTCTGACATGATTCACTATGACGCAGACCCGGCAACACTTGGGAAGTGTTCTTGCAAAAACATGAAACAGAACCGAAAACTTAGCTCCTTTAGAAATAACTTCTATTGGAAGAGAAAATTCAGAGAGAGGAAGAAACATAAGCACTACCTGGAAGAAATAACTGACAAACCCAGAATGTGAGATATATAGCATATCAACTGGCCTGGCATCTTCAACAAATCAATGGCACAAAGAAGGTAAAAAAGAGAGAGAGGAAGACAGAGAAAAAGAAAAGCAGATACTCTGAGCTTTAATCGGATACCAATTTGAACAAATAATTTATGAAAACATGATCAGAGAAATTGGAATGCACAGTATGTTGAATGATACCAAGGACTTATGTGTCCTATAGTGTTGCTATGAGTCTGAATGGGCTTAAAAGCAGTACAATTTTGGTTTAGTTCCATTAAAAAAAAACATTTTACTGATACGCACTTCACGTATGATACAAGGAATGGTTTAAGTATGTTAAAAATCAGTTTCTCAATCATCACCACAATCAATGTTGGATTATTTTCTTCATTCTTGTATCCTTTGGAATTAGCTTCATATTTTTCCAACCTCTCCTCTCATAATTATAAGGATCTATTAGTCTAGTTATTGTCTCTATAGATTTTTCTATCTTGGATTTCGTACAAAGAAAATCATACTTAAAAAACCTTCATCAACAACAACAAAAATAAACACCGATACACTTCAATCCAAAAGAACACAGAAAATAACAAAACTAGAACAAAAAAAACCTCTTTACAATGTTTTTTGTCTGATATTTGGACAGTTCACTTCCTAGTCTGTGGGCAGTGGGGATTCACCGGGGACTCAATCCACACAGCCACTGTACTTAGACTGGGCTGTAACACCTTGCCCTTAGATCTTCCTCTGGACAGCAATCGATCCTAACTTTTTAATATTGTTTGCTTTTCCTTAGATTGAGTTCTTTCACGGTTTTATCTGATTGTTGTTGCTAAGTCCTTTCCTCCCCCTCCCCTTCTTCTGCCTGTTCCTTGTTCTTGTTTGAATGATTTCCTGTGTGGGGAAGTCAGGATTTATAAAGACAGTAACTGAAATCATAATTACCTGGGGGACAAGAGGGGAGAGTGGGAGAAATGGGAAATCAACAGCAGTGGGTTCAAGAACAACGAAAATGTTTCAACATTGATTGTGGCGATGATTGTACAAACCTTTTAAATATGGTCAAATTATTAAATTGTATGGTATTAATTATACCTAATGTAAACTAATTTTAATAACTAGAACAAGTTAGAAATGAGTCAAACAGGAAAACGAATGTGAAATGTTCAATAGTAATCTAAGTATATCTTCAATAATCCATTTGCCAATGTACTCTGTCTGCTAACAAAACTATTCACAAATCTGGTCGAAGATCCAATGGAGTTCAATGCAGACTTAATCTATGTAGGGACTCTACAAATAGATGTTGGGCTTTCACGGTCATGAGTTGCCTTTTGCGAACTGAGTGCGATCCATAAGCTCTAATACAAATTTCTCCTCTGGTCTTGGATTTTATTATTTCCAGTCCTTGGATCGGGTGGGCTTGTGTGCTCCTTCCATGTGGACTTACTTAGCTGATGCTCCTCTTAGATGATTGCTTGCCTTAAGCCAAGCCTTTAAGACCTCAGACATTATTCTTTCTGATAGGCGGGCACCATCTGCTTTCTTTAACATGCTTTGTGATATCCCCCACATCTTCAGTGATCACTTCATGAGGGCAAGTATCAAGCATGGCTAAATCACAAGAACGAATTGTTCTTCAATTAAGGCTTACTATTAAGTGCAAGTTCAAAATCTATTCAGATATTCAAGGTTTATATATATCCCTTGTCTACTTTAGAGGTAGCATTATCAGCTTCTTGAGAAATAATATAGGTAATCTGCAGGGGA
The DNA here is from genome assembly GCF_000313985.2 of Echinops telfairi. Lineage (NCBI taxonomy): Eukaryota > Metazoa > Chordata > Mammalia > Afrosoricida > Tenrecidae > Echinops > Echinops telfairi. Next base: position 12,684,456 of record NW_022103919.1, read on the forward strand.
CATTCTGGTATTCTAATAATAGTATGTCCACTGCCATCTAGTTGATGCCAACTTACAGCCACCCGAGAGTACAGGGTAGAGCTGCCCCTGTGGTTTCTGAGACTAACTCTTTACGGGAATAGAAAGCCCTATTGTTCTCCCTTGGAGCAGCTAGTGGTTTTGAACTGCTGACCTTTGGGATAGCATTCCAACAAGTAACCACTATGCCACCGGGGCTAGCCATGTCTAATTATAGTATCATGAATCTAGCTAATGGTATAGAACTTAAAATACTAGTGAGAAAAGGAAAATATGCACATATAGGAAAATATGCATATATTGAAAACAAATGGAATTATGAAACAGATGAAAAAGTTAATTGACATAACACCGCTCAAGAAAAAAACAGGCTTAGACACAAGGCAAACATTAAAAAAATCATTTTATTGGGGCCTCTTACAGTTCTTATAACAATCAATACATCCATTGTGTCAAGCACATGTGTACATATGTTGCCATCATCCTTTTCAAAATATTCTGTTTCTACTTGAGCCCTTGGTATCAGCTCCTCATTTTTTGTATCCCTCTCTCACAAACCTTTGATAATTTATAATTATTATTATTTTCATGGTCTCCCTTCACCCACGTTTCTGTTGTTCGTCCCCCTGCAGGTGGGGTGGGCGGTGGTTATATGTCCATCAGTCATTGTGATCTGTTTCCCCATCCCCCTACCCTCATGGTATCGCTACTCTCATGATTATTTCTGAGGAGTTTATCTGTCCTGGGTTCTGTGTGTAGAGAGTTCTTATCTGTACCAGTGTACATGCTTTCATCTAGGATTTGTAAGGTAGAATTGGGGTCATGATGGTGGGGGGTGGGGAAAGCATTAAAGAACTAGCAGAATGTTGTATGTTTCATCGGTGCTATACTGCACCCAGGCTGGCCCGTCTCTTCCTTGTGACCCTTTGGTGAAGGTATGTCCAATTGTCTACAGATGGGCTTTGTGTCTCCACTCCATCCCCTCTGTCCCCTCCCCCTACCTCATTAACATCAATATGATTGCTTGCTGTGGGTCTTCTGATGCCTGATACGTGATCCCATCGACACTTCATGATCACACAGGCTGGTGTGCTTCTTCCAAATGGGCTTTGTTGCTTCCCAGCTAGTTGGCCACTTGTTTATCTTCAAGCCTTTAAGAACTCAGACACTATATATTTTGATAGCCCGGCACCATCAGCTTTATTTACCACATTTACTTATGCACCAATTTTGTCTTCAGTGTTCTATTGTGTCGGGAAAGTGAGCACCACACAATGCCAGATTATTAGAACAAAGTGTTCTTGTATTGAGGGAGTATTTGAGTAGAGGACCAATGTTCATCTGCTACCTTATTATTTAACATATAATATATGTATATAGCTCTATATCCCTATTGTCATATATAAGTATATTTACATATGTATGTGCCTGTATTTATACCTCTATAAATGTCCTTTGCCTCCTAGTTCTTTCTTCTATTTCCTTTTACTTTCCTCCTGCCCCACTATCATGTTTGCCCTTCATTCTCCTCTCAGTTACATTGCACTTGATCAAACCCCACCAGGCATTCTACACCATCCTCACCATCAATTTTAGATCACTTGCTGTTCCCTTGTTTCTGGGTTTGTTGGCCCTTCCCTTCCTTTCCCTCATCCCCCACCCTTCACTTCTCCCATATCCCTCTAGAACCATCTGTCCCCTTGTTTGCTCCTTGGGATTGTTTATCCTCCCTATCTTATCTAGATAAATGTGAAAAAACAAAAGCAAAAAAAGAAAGAAAAAAAAGCCTATAAATAGTTCCAGCTCCATCTGTTGGCCTCTATGAATATTTTCCAATTTAGTCTGATGAAGTGCCAATCCCTGTCCCTGAAGTCTATTTTTGGCATTCCTTGGGGACTTCAGTGCTTTGCTGCTCTCGCTGTTCTGTTGCACTCCCTTTGTGTTTTGTCCTGGTGTGGTGGGATCAGACCGGGCACAGTTCCCACACTGTGTCTCCAGGATTGTCCCCCATAGTGCGATGGGCCAGTGAGGGAACACCATGTTTTGTGCTGGGGCTGGCCCTATGGTCCTCTCTGTGCATTGGCTGCTCTGAACAGGAATATTATGCTCATGGTTTGGTGGGCCAGGATGTAGTCCACTCTTTTTTTCCCTCAACGTCCCTCTTAGTTTGCTTCCAGGTGTTCTGAGCAGACCCACCCCTGTCCCCGAGCTATAGCTTCAGTGCTGTCCTCTGTAGTGTATTCTTCTGGGGGGTGGGATCCATGTAGCTGGAATTGGAGCCATCCAAGCAGACCTCGCTATTGGTTTGCAGCTTTATTCTGGTATGTTGCTTCCAAGTCTTGGCACACCAGGTTGAAGTCCCGTCCCTCTCTCACTCTTCTGTGGAGTATAAATAATACCCACCCCTTGGGTGAGTTAATAAAGCAAACATTTTTATTCACTAAAGCTCATTCACTAAGGGAAAACTATGCTTTTAGAACTAAGACCTGTTGCAAAAAAGCAAACAAAATATAAAAATACCAAATATAGGCTTATCTTATATTGCCAATTATTAGACAACCTTGAAAGCAGGAGATTTGAACCAAAGTCCAATGATTTCCAAGATCTAGATATGGCTCTTTTTGTGTGTGTGTGATATCTAGATCATCTAAATTAAGTATTGACAGTCTGATTTTTCTATTCACCAACTTTTCTCCTAATGGCATCCACATTAACTTCAAACACATTCTACAAATATCCATCCCAGCATGTTAAGCTATTTCTTTCTACAAGATACTGAGGTTACACAGTTGAGCATCACAAATCAATTACTGACAAACATAAATATTATCTGCGTATTGTTAACTTTTTTGGTAAATCCTGACAAATATGGAATTTGTATTTTGGGAGCAGAATTTCTAGCCAGGGAAAGGCTTGGAATGAAAATACAGTGGGATCCAAAGCTTCCCTGCTGTCTAATTAAACCTATGACCTCTCTCTTTTCTTCCTTCGCCTCTTTCATGTCCCAAATAGTTTGCCCTTTACGGTGTGCTTGGCACATTGAGGATTAGCTTGGAAGTGTGGTTCACCAAAATATTTATTTTTCCATGCTGTGGTAATTCATAATGGAGCGAGATAGCAATCTGATTTTGTGGAAGAGGAACCTGAGGTACCACGGCCTTGTTACTCATCCAAGTTTGCACGACCGATGCTAACCAAACAGTGGACTTCTTAATTGAAAGGACCCCGCGCCACCCCTTTGGACAAGTAGCAGTGACTTTTCCAAGAAGCTAGTTGGCCAAAGGCACACAGTGTAAATCTATACCAATGCACACCTGATAAGGGGTTGTATAGAGTGTCTGCTCTGGAGACAGACTGTCCTACGCTTTTACCATAGGTAAAAAGATATCTGGGTATCTGAACACCATTAACCTTTGCCTATCAGTGAGCCTTCTTTGTGGAATTCAGATGTTAATAGCTTGAAGAAAAGACGGCATAACTCACTGCAGAAATGAGTTTAAAGAATAGTCCAACAAATAACAACAAGGTAAAGCAAAGTGTGTGAGAACCCTGACCATGTAGTTTTACGATGTTTAAAATGTTCCATAAACACCTCTCGTTCCCATGTCACTTTGTGGTGGCATGACAGGGACACTGGCCTGTCAGCGCCCCTGGTAAATATTTGTGATTTTAATCACACAAATGGAAACACATCCTGCTGAGGGCTTAGCTGCCCATGCTACAGGGCTGCGGCAACACCCCCATGTGGGAGTCTTCTCAGATGACGAGAGGCGGAATCCCTAATAAGAAGAGTTGCTGACAAGACTTTCTAATGCTGCTTGTTGGCAGAAGCACCGTTTACCTCTGTAATGGACCAGCATTCTAGCCATGGACATTCCTTCACACAGAGGGCAGGAAGGATGGCTGGAGATGCTGGTCATCTGGGGGCAGAAAGAGCTTGCCTGCCAAGCAGGTCAGCAGGGCACAGAGACTGTATCCCTCCCTGCCCTGCATATTGGCTCAGACATATTCGGCTCTGTGGACACTTACCCTAATGTCTGGTGATGGATTTCTGGAAAAGGAGGGGCCACCTGGAGGGCACCTGCTGTTCACCATCCATTAGATTAAGGCTGACGCATGGGTGGTTGTGGCCATTTGTGGCACTTGGCAAGAGGCAGCTGACTGCATGAGTGCCAGGCTCAGGAGACTTCAGCGTTTTGCCAGGTTTCACCACTCACTCTGACTGCGGATGAAATTTAGGGCTTGCTGAGGCAGGTGGAGGGTTGGTAACGATAGTGCTCCCTAGTGCCTCTCCTGGCCGTAAGCTCAAAGCTGTGCCTTTGAGGTTTCTGAGAACTGGGATGCAAGCATATTATTTGGGTCGCTATCCGAATATAACAACAATAAGAACCCTACGGATAATAAACTCAGACGTCAATACAGACCCTAGTCTCTGTCTGTCCTGAGATGTTGAGGGAGTTAGTTTATTGTGCGAACCTGGCCGATAAACACATGTGGGATTAATTGAAGGGCGGAGAGACAAATGGCTCAGCAAGCCTTGACTTTCTTGTCTCTTGCTCTTTGATCATCAGACCAGTGTGCGGCTGCTTTGCTTGTTCTGTGCCTCAATTTGCAAGCTACACTACCTGTGGGACTCCTAACCCGTGGACTGTGTCACTGTAATTTGAGGTTCCTTCAAGATCTGCTTTGCCACACCATTGGAATTTACATCTCTTGACCTGGGGACTGTCGGACCCTGTCATCTGGCTGTTGGTGACCTGCCTTGCTGTTTGCTACCTGTGCCCAGATAGCCTGAATTGCTCTACAGAGGACTACCCAGTGGCCCTCAAGACTTGAAGGATTGCCAGTGTCTCACAACTGTCTCACGGGAGTGAGTTGCACTGAGCCATTTGTACTGCTTTATAATTTAATTAACTGTTCATTTCTTATGTTATATATCGATCTATCTGTATAAATATATATACAATTATGAGCATTCTGGTTTTGTTTCTCTAGATTTAGAATGTTTCTCTAGAAATCTAACACAGATTTCTACACTTTCCCAAGCATTAACGTGTGTTCACGGCTGACTCCCTACTTTCTCTTTGTGGGAGAACTTACTCCATACCCCTAAACTCTCATCTCCCACACATGTTGCCTTCTCTTGGCTCCCTGCTGATCCAGATGTGCTACTCATCATCTTTCCTTTGAATTGCAAGAGTGGGGGGAAGGGGAGGAAGGCCACCCTCTGGGGCCGTGGATGTGTAACCATCTTTGCTACCCAATGGAAGGCACAGAGGGGGTGTGGAGCCTAGCAGAGCACACATCTCAACTGCGGAAAACACCAAAACCCCTCAAAACACTTCAGCCACGCCATGATGTTTTTTCCTCTCTCTTTTCCTCCACTCGGCTCTTTCTCAAGAATAAAAATGGCTAAACTCAGTCCTCAATCTCAGCTCTAGTTGAGCTCTGCTGAGGGTCTCTGGGAGATACAAAGGACGACTAGATATACCCTTGCACCCACTCGGAGGAAACTGGCAGCATCGTTCTACTCTGATGTGGACGGAGTTGCCATGCATGGGAAATGTTGTTAGATGCCCTTGCCACCCCATGTACAACAGAACCAACCACTGCCCAGTCCTGGGCCATCCTCACAATTGCTCTTAGGTCTGAACCCACCAATATAGCCAGGGTGTCACTCCATGTTGGCGAAGGACTTCCTCTTTTGCACTGCCCTGCTACTTTACCACACGTGATATCCTTCTCTAGCGACTGGTCTCTCCTGACAATGTCCAAGGTGTGTGAGATGAAGTCTCGCCATCCTTGCCTCAATGAAGCTGTACTTTCTGTACTTCCAAGACAGAACTGACACCGTGGCAAATCCTTCTTTTTTTGGTGGGTGGGTACTGAGCCTGGGAGCTCTGCTGAATGCTTTGCAATGGGTTCCATTCTTTTTTACCCACCAATTTCTGAAGCAGGAAGAAGGCAGCCTGGAGATTTATTTTCTCAATGATATGAGCGTGTCCTCCCCCAGTTACTGACTTTAGAAGGCAGACTTGATTGTGGTCAGTTTTGATATGAGTTTCTTTGGGCCCCTCTTCTAACGCTAATAATGTAACAGAATACTGAAAGGGGCTGATTGTTCTCTGCTTCATCATGTTATCTATCAGGTATAGTATCTTTTCTACCCTCAGAGGTTGCGGAATAGTGCCCTGATAACCCAAGTACTGAATTCTTCAAGGCCGAGGGCTTGATTTGAGGTCACAAAATTTCTGATTTTTACTTGCCTGCTACCCGCTTGCCGGAAGAGCTAGTGCTACATGGATTTCGCAATTCTTGTCAATGATTCCTCTTCAAGGGGTGTCTGTGAGGGAGAAAGATAATGTCTTTTGGGAGAATGCAGACTTTCTGGTATGGAAACGATTCCTCCTTCTTGTCACGTGGGAGGAAGGCTTTGAACTTGTTCTCCCTTTCGTGAACATTTCAAGGGGGCAGAATCCTTTGTGCTCAACCTCCACTTGATGACAATTCCCCCCTGTTGTCACGTTATTTGCTACTGGGCCAACAGGGGGTTTAGCATTAATTGAGTAAGGAGAAAGTGGTGGGCGGCGGGTGAGTTAGTTATGAGAAGGATGAGAAGATGCTTCCCCTACCTTTTTACTGGCAAAGAAAATTGAATTTCCCTCCATTGGTTAAACACTAAAAGAAGGATGGAGTCAAAGCCTTCTTCCCAATATCTTCCCAAAGGTCTGACCATTAGGGGAAGGGTTCTCGGTTACAAAAAAGAGCGTAGGTTGAATTTGTCAATTAAAGGGCTCGGGAGATGTGTATAAGGAGGACATGGAATTCTCCGAATCAGATTGTGCAGAGGAAGCCCCCCTTTGAGTCCGCCAAGGAGCCGACAAATGCAAGTCCCACATCTGCCATTCAGATGAGGCCCATAATCCGGCCATAGTGATGGCGAAAAAGCAGCTACCCCCACCCAAGAAGACATATCAGAGTTATCAACAGCGACTTGTAGTGCATCAGATAGTCCATGTGGCCCCTCTCCCTCACCTTCTGCTTTAAGTTTTGAGGGTAGACACCAATCAGTGAGTTGAGAAAGACAAAGACAAAAGCAGTCAGTGAGAAGCAGGCCCTGTCTTCAGTGATGTGTTAGAACGAGTTCAGCCCAGTCTACGAGACCTGACCGTGAATTTCCAGGAATTTTGCAAGTTGTTAGTTGAATGACTTATAGCTTGACATTAGTCATACTGGGAGTACCCAGTACCCGGTGAAATTAAAACAAGAACATCAACTGCAAATCAGGACTTTTGACAACCCCTGCTTCCCATAAGAGCTGATTTATCTCTGTCTTTTCCCCACTCCCGTAGGTGGGATTAAGGGACTGAGATAGCTTGAGCTTTAGCTAGTCTGGACTGTTTTTATCATCAAAGGGCAACGTGTTAGGACTAGACTGAAATATAATTAGGGAAGTCTGCGTTTGAGCAGGTAAAGGGAGGCCCACAAACGAAAGTAGAAGAGCAGTCATTAGAAAAACAAAATGTCATTGTTAGGTAGCATTACGTTGTTCTCACTCATTGTAACCAGAAGGCAACTCAGCCAAATCTTGCATCATCCTCACAACGGTCACCATGCTTGGGTCCATTATTGCAACTACTGTGTCAATCTAGCACATAGAGCAGCAGTTCTCAGCCTGTGGGTCGTGACCCCTTCTGGGATCGAATGACCGTTTCACAGGGGTCGCCTAAGGCCATTGGAAAACACATACATACTTCACAATACATAATTACATACTGTTTTGTGATTAATCACTATGCTTTAATTATGTTTAATTATGTTCAATTCATAACAATGAGAATCCATCCTGCATATCAGATATTTGCATTATGAGTCATAACAATCGCAAAATGACAGTTATGACGTAGCAATGAAATAATGTTATGGTTGGGGTGGCCACTAAAACAGGAGGGACTGTATGAAAGGGTCAAGGCATTAGGAAGGTTGAGAACCCCTGATGTAGAGGGTCTTCCTCTTTTTCACTCTATTTTACCCGCATGACGTCCTTTTCCAGAGGCTGATTACTCTTGATCATGTCTCCCCATCTTCACTTCTAAGGAGCATTCTGACATAGCTCTGCAAGACAGATGGCAGTCTCATCAGGATTTTCCTCCAATCCCGATCTGTG
>NW_022103919.1:12692873-12697979 GCF_000313985.2 Echinops telfairi
ATGAAGATCAAGGGTTATAGTCTTCATTATGGTTTACACCTAAACATCAAGAAAACAAAAATCATTATAACGCGAACAAAGAAATACAGAGGAGATCGAAGTTGTCAGGATTTCATTTTATTTGGAGCTGCAATCAACACCCATGAAAGCATCAGTCAGGAAATCAAACAATATAGTGTGCTGTTGGGCAAAGCTGCTGCAGAAGATATCTTGGAAAGCGAGTGTTTTGAGAACGATGAGGGCAACGCATGTACAAATGTGCTTTACACAATGGATGTATGTGTGGATTGTGATAAGAGTTGTATGAGCCCCCAATAAAACGATTAAAAAAATAAATAAATTATGGCATAGTGAAAAAAATTGTTAAAAACAAACAAAGATATCAACTTGGGGACCAAAATAAGCTTGAGAAGCCATGGTCATCTCCACCGCTCCATCTGCAGGTGGACGCTGGACGATGACTAAGGAGAACCAGAGAAGAATTGATGCCTTTGGATGAGAGTGTTGGCAAAGAAAATCACATTTACCGTGGGTTGCTGAAAGAAGGGACACAGCTGGGTTGTAAGAAGTACAGCCAGAATGCTTCCTGGAAGCAAAGATTGGTGAGCTTTTGTCTCGCATCCCTTGGGCCAGTCATTAGAGGAACCCCCAGGCTCTGGGGAAGGGAATCATGGTAGAGGGTCGGCAAAAAAGAAGAAAGTCCTCAACACGATTGATTGACACAGAGGTTACAATAGCTGACTCCAAATTAATCACACTGGTGAGGATGGTGCGGGAGTAGGCAGTCTTTTGTTCTGTTTTACATTGGGTTGCTATCAGTCAGAGCTGACTTAATGGCACCTAACAGTTATAACAGCATCTATTATTTGCAATGTGTCCATTTCATGCCTAGTGTTTATTTTTATTTCCTGAATTCACCCTGACACACGCTTTATAAGAACGGGGAAATCGAGATGTGGTCTCTGTCAGGAAATACCATGAAAGCTTCAGCATTCAAGGCCTCTCACCATCAGCAACTGTCAACAGATTTTCAAGGGACGCCCCTCTAAGCTCTGGGTGTTTAGTTAGAAGGGAAATCAGTGCTATTTTTTTCTGGACGCATTGATTGCTCTAATTCACTTCAAATTTGAAAATGTATCTTTTGTTGTAAGGGACAAGATACTACACAGAGCCATCAAACAAGTAGGTTATCTCCACGAATTTACATTCAACACTAGGTAGTATAACCGTTCATCATTGAGCACTCCAGGCACAGAATTGGATTAGATAGCTGAGTCCAGCCACCCCACACTAAATGCTTCAGGCTGAATGATTTGGCAAGAATACAATACCAGGGGCATAGAACAGAGCCAAGTTTTAGAGGGGGAAATGCTACTCTAAGAGGTTTTGAAATAGTCTCAGAACTGTGAAGGAAGTAAGATGGAGGGTGGTGGGTAGAGGGATGAGCAGCCGATGATCATGATGCTTGTGTGCTGACTCCAGTGGGATTTGACTCTTTTAGTTGATCCACCCATTTTATTTTGCAGGTTGGACTTAGATCTTCTAGCTACAATGCTCATGAGTGACAACTTGGGATAACAATTGGGGTCTCAATCAAGAGTCAACTGATCTAGTACCTTTTGGGGTCTGGAAATAAAATAAAATTTTAGAGACCTTCAAGAGAGAAGGGCTGGGGCATTCTGACAGGAGAGTGTGCATACTGTAATGAGGATGACCTTGGCATTGCAACCTTGGCAGTGATAAAGCTCTCCCTCTACATTCAAAGGTTAGGAGAGAGGCTGCGGCGCTTGTGTGGTTTCCAGGGCTGATCTCAGGCTCATGCATACATCTCACCTTTTAGATCCATAGAAAGTGTTCATTTATCTACTCTCTGTCTTGTACTGAGCTTCATGTCGATCACCTGGGACACAGAGACATGCTTCTTATTGCCAGTCAAAATTAAATCAAAGTCTTGTTGAGATAGACATTCAAACAATTAGCATGCAAGCAAACATACACTGAAAGGTATGTGTATGGAGCGCGGGAAGCTTAAAACACAATGAGAGATTGACTCTCCAGGGATGGAGAGTAGACCATCAAGGGAGGCTTCAGGGAAAAAGTTCAAGGCCATAGATCTGCAGGGGCAGGTCATTTATCAGGCTTGAGGGAGCCTTTTAAGTCTTTTAAACTGTGAAGTGACATGGTAAACATGTCCTTTAGAAAGGTCTCTATGGCAGCCGTGTGGAGTATGAAATGACCAAAATAAACCCGCCGCTTCATGTTGTTCTACGTGGCCATTTTACCGTCACCTGTGCCCTTCCCTTGTTAGCTGTGAGCAAGCAACAAAATGAACAGACAGAGGCATCCCGCATGGTAGGCTTATAAGCAGTTTGGCCACTGATTCAGGATGGACCTATGTCCCAGTATTGTCGCAGTTAAGATGGACAAATCGGATGTGCTCACATACACAATCTCATGATCACCACCAAGGCTATAGAGCCTCCCTTTTGGATGGATTCTTCTACTGTGTCTTTGCCTTTGAGTCAGAGCTGACTGAGTTAAAATTGACTCGGCAGTCCCGAACAACAGCAATTACACCTCTGCCTTTCCAAGACACAAGGCCAAACAAAACCATGCCCACTGCTGCCAAGTGCATTCCAAGATCACATTGATCCTATGCACAAAGTAGAGCAACCTAATTTAATAATAGATGCCTTCGCACATAGTTGGGGGGTTTTAAGTGTTGTATATACACTTAGATTAGTAAAAAAACAAGATCCTAAGTTTTTTCCTACAAAACTCCTCAGCTTCTCAAGCTGTTTCCTGTAGCTCCTTTTCGGTATATTTAGAAAAGGTCAACTCAAACGTTCTCTGATTTTTAAGTAGCCACAAAACAAGTTCTTCATGGGTTTATTAGTATATACTCTCCCCCACCCCCACCCCCACATCCAATTAAATAAAAAACAAGCCTATAGAATTGATTGTGGCTTGTGGCGGCTCCATGTATGACAGTCTAGAACTGCTCCACGGGGGTTTATTTGATGTACTATTCGTGCAAGCAAATCACCAGGCCTTTCTTTTGAGGCACTCCTCTGTGGGTTTGAACTGCCAACCTGTAGGTTAGTAGCTGAGCACAGACTGATTGTTTTCTCTTTTAGTCACATGTCGTTTATAGCATGTGTGCACCAGAATTTCCGGACTATCTTGCTGGGTTTACCTCCAGAATTTATAGACCGATCGGCCACACTACCAATATTACCTCCAGAGTTTATGATCTGTAAGTATGGACACTAAAACAAAGCTAGGTTTTGTGACAGGTGATGCTGTGGCTGGTGGTCCAGGGTTTGAGAGCCATCATGGATTTGAAACAGTGATATCAATAAAATAACAACAACAACAACAAAACTCACTGCTCAGTCCACACAGTCACTACTGACTCATAGTGACCTTATAGGACAGGGTAGAACTGCCCCTGTGGGATTCTAAGATTGTAAAACTTTACAGGAGTAGAAAGCCCCATTTTCCTCCCATGCAGCTGGATGGTGATTTCAAACGGCAATCACTCCTGCAATCATAGCAATAGCCAGCATCTTTTGGACATTTTCTTTATTTCGACTTTGTTCTGAGTATTTCACACTATTACGATTCACATAGAAACTGTGGTAGTTACATAATCTGGTGTCAATGTGAGGATTAAAAGTGAAGGGGTAGAGTCTAGGCTTGAGGCCTCTGTGTGGGTATGGCCTGATCGTGAGAAATCTTGGAACTCTGGAATTCCTCCTTGGAGGCTGGAGAACTACTCTCTCTCTGCTCATTCCCTGCACGACATTTCTGAGGAGAAGCCACATGAAGCTATCCTGATTCAGTCAGAGCCCTGGGAGCTGGAGATGCTACATGGAGACCCCTTTGAGCACTGAGATGCTTACAATGCCACTGGATCCATAAGACTTCTGACCCACTGGCCTGTGATCTTCCTGCATTCAGCATCATTGCATGTGTTGCATGAGTCCAAAGAAGACTATATACATTGGTATCGGACACATGGGCTAATATTGGACTTATGGACTTGATCTGGACTGGGCTGGGATGTTTTCTCAATATTCAATTACTCTTGTATATAAACCTCTTTCTTGTACCCATATGAGTGTCTATTGTTTTGTTTCTCCAGTCTACCCTAACACATTATTTTTCGTACTGCAGTATTATAGATGAAGAAACTGAGGCCCAAAGAAATAAGGCCATTCAATCAAGGTGGGACTCAAAAAGTGGGGGTGGGAAGAAACCCAGCATTTTCCCTGCCTGTGAATCGCTGTGGCTTTGTTGCTGCTGCTAGTGAATGCCTGTCTTCCAAACGAGCTTTTCTTCCAGAGAGTTTGACACACAGAAAAAAGTTCTTGTTGTCTTTGGAGATTAATACTGCCTTATTCTGACTTGCCAGTGGTGTAAACCATTCGCACACTTAGCAGATAACCAACAGGTTGGATGTTCAAGTCTACCCAGAAATGCCATGGAAACAAGGCCTGGTCATCTGTTTTTGAAATATCAGCCATTCAGAACCCCTTGGATCACCTTCTACTCAGACACCCCGGGGGTCACCGTGAATTAGAATCAACTCCGTAACAACCGATTTTCCTTTTTTATTGCCTTGGTTTAACATGAAAGACTCTTTGCGAACAAAGAAATATTTCTGGATAGAAATTGAGTTCATCCCCAGCGAACATTTCTGATGGTAGAGAAATTACCGAATCTGTTGACTCGTTACCAAAAATAAAAAGCATCTACTCTTTAGTCTGTGGCTTTTACTTTTACGAGGTGGTGGGAGGAAGGATAGCTTGCCACCCACTATAGATCATTTTACTTTCATTTTATGGCATGCCACTTACAGTACAGTGTCTGGAGGTATTCTTGAGAGCTTTGTGGAAAGGTTTTTTTTTTTTTTTCAAGATTACAGATGGCTCTGATAAATATTTAAGGCATCTTGGGGAACAAAAGTATGATCCTGACTCAGGGGAAATTGGCCATGTAAATCACTTTTGTTTCAAGCGATTTGGCCTGTGAGCATCTAAAATAGACACACAATTTATTGGATTATTAACTTATTGCTAGTGTGTCTGAAGGGCCAGGCTA
>NW_022103919.1:12699116-12735594 GCF_000313985.2 Echinops telfairi
TGTTACCATGCTACACCATGCTTCAAGAAAAAGTTTCATTGATTTTTAATTGGAAATAAATATCTCGCAATATAGAATTATATATTGTTTTTGTGATGAATCACTATGCTTTAATTTGTTCAATTTGTAACAATGAAAATACATCCTGCATATCAGGTATTTACATTATGATTCATAACAGTAGCAAAATTAGAGTTAGAAAGTAGCAACGAAAATAATTTTATGGTTGGGGGTCACCACAACATGAGGAACTGTATTAAAGGGTTGCGGCATTAGGAAGGTTGAGAACCACTGTTTTAGGGAGATTCAAACTCTTAAACTCTTGGTTAGTAGTGGAGCATTTAACCGTCTATATCATCCAGGGACTCCACTTCTAAATTCTAGTTTGCTCATTTAGAGAGTGGTGAGAGAGGGGCTAGTACAGCTAAGAGCAGATGGAGAAGGGTTAGCAAGGGAAATTAAGCCTATTTGGAAATTATATATTGGCTGCTAAACTATTCTTGATCAAGATCGAACTCCTCAGAGATCAAAACCATGAATACTGGTTTTAGGGTGTTTATGAGACAGTGCTTAAAATTACATAAAAGTAGTAGATGACCTAATTGCAATAAAAATGCTCCTCTTTGTAGTGTTTCATGTTTAGGAGTTCTGGGAAGCGATAAAAAGCAAAAACAAAAACATGAGCCTGTGGTTGAAGGACCAGTTCTAACAAGACTGTTTGGCTGACTCATGCCCGGATCAGGTCAGTTTGTCTTTGGATGAAATATCACTGATATGGGGGTGGGATTCTGACATCTGTCTTTATAGCACCCATTTTAAGCTAAAAAAAACATTCAGAACTGCCAGCCATCGATTCCATTTGCTTCACCCAATCAGCCTCAGGATGCTTACCCCAATTGAGACCCTTCCTCAAATTTCCCTAGCCATATAAACCCTCGCCCGTTGCTTGAAGAGTCATCTTGGTGATACGAGTCCCAAGGTGCTCCTTTGTGCGCGCAGCCAGCAGAGCCTTCATTTGGCTTTCCGCGGTGTTATGCCTCTGTCAATTTTACCAAGCAAGCCCCACGATGGCAAAATTTATCTACAGAATCAACCTCAAATGCTTAAGAAAAATTGTTTGTAAACTGTTCTTGTCTCCCTCCATGTTTCATTCAAATGAAGAGACAACTTCCAGAATGAGAGAAAATAATTAATGTCTAGAATATATAAGAGGACTGCTACAATGGAAAAACAACAACAACAAAGCAAACAATCTAATGAACAGGGCTCTTTAGCTGCTCTTTCTGCTTCTCCCTTCCCCGGTCTCTGGCCTTTTGTCCATCGAGCAGATTCGTCCTGTTAAGTATAATTCAGATCGTGTGACTCCTCCTCCCAAACTCCCAGTTGCTCCTAAATCCACTAAGCGTGACACCCGAGGTCCTTAAAAGGACATTTCACATGAAGCAATCCTTTCCAACTACTTTTCTCCTTCTGTATTCTTCTCCTTGCCTTTTCCTAAAGATGTCAAACATGATCTCCTGACCTTTGCATTGTGTTTTCCTGGAGTGGGACGCTTGCCCCTAGAGAAATACCTGGGTAGGTGTGTCACCACCTTCAGCTATTTGCAAATGTAAGCTCCCCAGTCAGGCTGTTCCTGCCTTCCCTGTTTCCAATCGTATCCTCCTCTCCATCTCATTGGAGGCCTTCGTCATTCTCACTGCATGGCCTGTTTCACTGTCCTGCTTATTTATTCCTTCACTGATCACTACCTAGCATAAGATATAGAATCAGATCAATTGTTGGTGAGTGGATTATGAATCCTTGAACCTATAGGCCAGAGTAGAACCTCAAGGAAAAGATGGCAGCCTAGGGAGATGTGTCACTCATTCCATCTACAGCAAAGGATCCAGAACAAGAGAAACTTGGAACGGCAGATCTCTGGGGAAAGGGCAGCTGAGGGGGCTGAACACACCTACAGGAAAATCAGGGAGCAGAATCCATCAACAGAAATGGCAATTCCTTGCTTGACAGGACTGAATTACTCCACCAACCTGCAATGCTGGGCAAGTTCCTTCCCAATAACCAGAAAGGACAACCGAGATTTACCCCAAGGCCAGCTCCCAGCAGAACAATTCCTTCGACATGGAAGAGCCCGTGAGAGACAGGAGGAAAAATACCAAATGCTGTGGAGGCTCTGGAGCTATTGGAACACTTGTACACTGCTGGTCGGACCACAAAACTTTGCAACCACCGTGAAAAGGAGATTGACCCTTCCTCAAACAACCGGGTATAAAAATAACACATGATACAGCCATATGTTTACTTGATATACACCTTAAAGAAGAACGAGCCATACCACAGAAAAGATAAATGCATACCCATGTTCACCACAGCACGGTTCACAACAGCAAGAAGAAGGTTCAATAAAGTTTCCTACATCCACCCAAAGAATAAGGCTGGAGCTGTGAAGCACCGCATGGCATGGATGTGTTTGGAGAACAATGTGCCGGGGGAAGTTAGTCGGTCACAAAAGGACAACGATTATATATTGTTGTGAGGTGCCATTGATTCTGATGCACAGCAACTATACACAGCAGCACGAGACATAGCCTGGTCCTGCACCATCTGCACAGTTGCTCCTCTGCTTTAGGTCATTGTTGCAGCCCCTGAGTCAATCTATCTCATCCAGGGTCTTCCTCTCTTTCCCTGCCCCTCGATTTTACCAAACACGATGGCTTCCCAGGACTGGGCTTTCCTGACGCCATGTCCAAAATACGTAAGGCGAAGTCTCTTCAACCTTGCCTCTAAGGAGCACTCAGGCCACACTTCTTCCAAGACAGAGATGTTCGTCTTTTTAGCGGGCCATGGCACTTTTAATACTCATCTCCAGCGCCACCATTTAAATGCACCAATTCTTGGTTGGCCTTTCTTATTCAGTGTCCAACTTTCTAATGAATGTGAGGGAATTGAGAACACCCTGGCGTGGGTCAGGCGCACTGCAGTCCTCAAAGTACCATCCTTGTTTTTCTATACATGAAATAAATCTTGTGCCGCAGATTTACCTAAAGGATCCTGTCTTTTGATCTCTTGACCACGCCTTCCATAAACATTGATTGAGGATCCAAGCAAGACAAAACCCTAGGCAACTTCAATCTATGCTCCACTTATCCTGATATTACCGATTTGCCAAGATGTGAGGATTTTATTCTCTCCTCTGAGTCACAATCCACAGTGAAGGCTGCAGGCCTCAACCTTCATCAGCAAGTGCTTCAAGTGCTCCTCCCGTTCAGCAAGCAAGGTTGTGTCACCTGCATACTGCGGGTTGTTAACAAATATTCCTCCCATCCTGATGCCCCACTCCTCTTCCTATAATCCACTTTCTCTGATGATTTGCTCTGTATACAGATTGACTAAGCATGGTGAGAGGATCCAGCCCTGAGGCACTCCTGTCCTGATTTTAAACCATGCGGTAGTCGCTTGTTCTGTGTACACAACTCCCTCTGGATCCATGTACAAGTTCCACATAAGCACAATGAAGTGTTCTGAATTTCTCATTTTTTTCAAAAACAAAACCAACCTCTTACATTTATTATAATATCAATTTGATTCAAACTAGTCACTTGTGTGGGATGTGTCGTCAGGAGGGATCAATCGATGGAGGCAGTCATCGTGTTTGGTGACATAGAGCACTAGTGGGGGCACTGGAGGGCTTGTAGAGATGCATTGGCACAATAGCTGCAAGCTGGATCATGCAACATTCCGGGAATCCCAAGAGTGGTGCAGGACCAAGAGATGTTCTTTCCTATTGTGGCAGTCACCTAATCTGGTGTCAATTGATGGATTAAGAGGGGTAGAGTCTTCAAGCCTTTAAGACCCCAGACACTATCGAATTCGACCTTGCAAGTCTGGCTAGACCAGAGGATGTACACTGGTACAGATAGGAACTGAAAATACAGGGAATCCAGGGCAGATGAGCCCTACAGGACCAGTGGTGTGAGGGGCAAAACAGGGAGGGTAAAGGGAGAATGGGAGGGTTAAGGGAGAAAGAGGGAACCGATTACAAGGAACTATATGTGACCTCCTCCCTGGGGGACAGACAACCGAAAAGTGGGTGAAGGGAGACGTTGGACAGGGCAAGATATGACACAATACCAATTTATAAACTATCAAGGACTCATGAGGGAAGGGGGAGAGGGGAGGGAGGTGAAAAATGAGGACCTAATGTCGGGGGTTTAAGTGGAGAGAAAATGTTTTGAGAGTGATGTACAAATGCGCTTTACACAATTGTTTGTATGGATTGCGATAACAGTTGTATGAGCCCCTAATAAAATGTTAAAAAAAAAAAAGAGGCCTGTCAATCTGGAGATAGCCAATGAGACTTCTGTTTGGGCATGGCCTTCTCCTGAGAATTCTGGGAAATCTGGTACCTCCTCCTTGGAGGCAGAAGACACTTCTCTCTCTCTGCCACTTCCTGGGAGACGTTGCAGAAACAAGCCACATGGATGCAACCAGACCCCCGAAGCAGGAGAAGCCACAGAGACCCCTGCCAGCACTGAGATGCTTACAACACCACCGGACCCAAAGACTTTCTACCCACTGGCTGTGATCGTCCTGCCTTTGGCTTCATTGCATGTGTTTCGTGAGTCTGAAGAGGACTTTATAGATTGCTGTCGGACATATGGGCTAATGTTGGACTTATGGACTTGATCTGGACTGAGCTAGGATGTTTTTTCAATGTTCAATTGCTCTTGTATATAAACCTCTCCCTTATACACATATGTGTGTCCATGGATTTGTTTCTCTAGTCTACCCAGACTGACACACCTCCTATGTACAAGGTTGCTGTGAGTCTGAGTGGACTCAACACCAGCTTGATTTCCTGGTTTTGATCCACACAGTCAAATGCCCTGACATCATCAATAAAGCACAAATAAAAATCCTTCTGTTATTTTTTGCTTTGAGCCAAGATCCCCCTGACATCAGCAATCGCTGTTTTATATCTTCATCTGAATCTGCCCTGAACTATTGGATGATCTTAAGCAAAAATTGACTTGCAGGTGATAGGAATAGTATTGTTCTGTAACGTGAGCATTCTACTGGGTCACCTTTCTTTGGAATAGGTACAAATATGGATCTCCTCTAGTCAGCTGGCCAAGTAAGTGTCTTCCAAGTTTCCTGGCATAGACAGGTGAGTGATTCCGATGCTTCATCAGTCTGTTGAAACAGTTCAATGGCAGTGTTTCAATTCCAGTTGTCCTCTTTCTGACTAAGGCCTCCAGTGCAGCCTGAACGTCTTTCAACACTGTTGGTGTTTGTGCATATGCTACCTCCCGAAATAGTGGAATGTCAATTAGTTTTTTGGGGGGGGCACAGTGACTGTGTATTCTTTCCATCTTCTTTGGAAGCTTCATGCATCACTCAATATTTTACCCACAGAATATTTAAATATTGTAACTGAAGGTTTGATTTTTTTCCCCTTGAGTTCTTTCAGTTTACGGTACGCTGCACATGTTCTTTCCTTTAGATTTTCTGACTCTAGGTCTTTGTACATTTCATGGTACTCTTTTACTCTGTCTTTTTGAGCTCCCCTTTGAAATGTTCTATTCAGCTCTTTGACTTCACCATTACTTCCCTTTGCCTTAGTTACTCTAAGATTAATAGCAACTTTCCGTCTCACCTGACAGCCACTTTGGGTTTTCCTTTCTCCCTGTCTTTTACATGACCTTTTGCTTTCTTCATGAGTGATGTCCTCCCACAGCTCTTCAGACTTTGATATTAGTGCTCAACATACCAAATTTGTTCTTGAAATTCAGGTGGGATAAACTTAAGGTCATATTTTGCCTCTTATGGACTTGTCTTAACTTTCTTCAGCTTCAAGCTAAGCAACTGATTGCCCATTCCACAGTCAGCCTCAGCCTGGTGTTAGCAGCTGATATTGAGCTCCTCCACCATCTCTTCCCACAGACACAGCTGATTTTATTTCTGTATATATTGTCTAGAGAAGTCCACATGTACATTCTCCTTTTGTGTTGTTGTAAAAGGCATTTGCTAAGAAGTTGTTGGTCTTACAACATCCTATCATGCATCTATAGCTTCATTTCTATCATTAAGACCATATTTTTTCAACCACTGTTTCTTCCTCTTCATTTCCAAGTTTGGCATTCCAATCACCAATAATAAAAGCGTCCAGGTTGTATGTTTGATTCATTTCAGACTTAAGATTGTAGTAGAATCTTTTTACTTTTTTCATCACTATTTTGGTGGTTGGTGCACACATTTGAACAATCATTGTCTTAGTTGGATTTCCTTGAAGGTGGATAGATATCCTACCACATCATTTATTTCCAGATAGGCTTTGAGATGTCTTTTCTGACAATGAATGCAACTCATTGCTCTTGATTGTGCTATTCCCAGCATAGTCCACCGTCTGATTTTCTGATTCAAAATGGGCTCTAACAAACAGTCCGTTTTGGCTGACGTCTAGGACAGCACGTCTAGGATCTCAATCTCTATACATTTCATTTCATTTTTGACAAATTCCAATTTCTTAGATTCATACTTAGTGCATTCCAAGTTTCAATTAGTAGTAGAATTTTGTAGCTGTTTCTTTGTACCTGGAGTTGGGCCCCATCAGCAAATGACGAACTGGAAGGCTCCAATCCCACAGCATTCAAGTCACCCCAGTGAACTTTCCTTTGAGAAACAGCTCCTCAGTCACATTTCAAATGCTTCTGACCCACAGGCCCATCATCTAGTAGTGGAGTACAGCTTCTGGTGCTAGGATGCCTGACTTTGAGGACAACTCAGGCATTTCCAGTTTTTGAGAGCTTGAAAATATTATCCAGTTTCTCTTCTAAGTTTTTTTCATTCATAAAATGAGAGTTAATACATCTTAAATGCTTAGATAGAGAAATGTCTGGCACCCAGTTCATGCCAGTATATAGTTTCTTCTTCTCTTTCTTCTTCTTCTTGGTATTATTTTTATTGCAGTGCAACACCTAGTGCCCTTTTCAATACATTGTAGCTACTCAGTACCTTTTTATGTGATCCATCAGGAATCAGTACAATAAAGTTTAAAATGAGAATGGTAGATGGGAACACTACAGATTGACTAGCAGAAGAATCCAAAGCCCACCAAACCTGACTGTTACAGTGATACTATAACAGAAATACCCAAAGTGGATGATTTTAGTGAATGGACATTGACATTTGATCACAGTGAAGAATCCGGGAAGCTTAAATTCTGGGTACTGGTTCCAGAGGAACGCTTTCCTTCTTTGCTGGCTCTGGGGAAATGTCTTGTTTTAAGCTTCTATTCCTGGCCAGTCTTTGGGTGGTTATTTCTTTTTTATCTTTGTTGCTTAACATTTTGTGGGGGGCTCCTTTCATTTTATTGCATAAAGGAGTTATACTACTCCAAGTTAAATGTGGACCCTAAGTGGTTACATTATGCAAGAGAAAAATGAAAAGCATTGCTATATAGTCATAGAAACTTTATTTAACATAAATATCAAAAGGTGAAGCTCCAGCTTCTTGACATATCCTAGGTCTATACACTTCTGAAGTTGGTGCTTCTACCTCTCTAAGTCTCTCCTGAAGAACTCTCCTTTCTTTGATTTATGCAATGTCAAAACGACAGCTTTTGCATCTTTAAAAGACTCAAATAGTGTTCCCTATAAGTGTTCTGATGAATTTTGTAACATCATCTTCATTAATGTGGTCTGTCTTAAAAGACTGATGGAAAGGTCAGGCTTTTCATCTCGTCAATCTTCCCACAATGCTGTTGGTGTTCATCAAGCCCCAAACTTTCTGAGACCAAAACATTTGCTTTAAAATTCAAACTGCAGAACCATGTGAGATTCCCAGCTTCTGGAGCTCCCGAGTTCTCACACAAAATTCCATTGATTTGGGGAAATGTCCACTCGTGTTTTGTCATTGACCTTGACTTCAAAAAATATATTTTTTTCCCATAGCAGAAAAAACCCACAGGAAACCCCTCAACCTGACTGCCATTGAGTTGATGCTGCTTCAAAACAGTAAGACAAGATCGACCTACCCTGTGAGTTTCCGAGGCTGTAAATCTTTACTGAGGCAGAAAAGCCCTGTCTGGTGGTTTAGAACTGCTCACCTACACTTGGCAGCCCAACGCATGACCACTACACCACCAGGGGTCCAGTGGAACAAAAGGATTTTTTTCCCCTTTGAAGGAACCACAGACTGAGATTAGTAGATTGCTGAGGGAACGTATGTGCAGCCATTCACCGACTGCACATATTAAAAATGTTCGTGTACGGACCAGAACCTTTGCAATGACACTTTTTGACTTAACCTTGTGCAATCGGTAAGGTTTTAAATGTGTGATAGGTGACACAGGACATTCTCTACTCATTGCATGGAAATCCTCACTTAAGCTTTAGTGAGCCACATGCACTTACAGCCAATGAATCTTCAGCTAGCCATGCTTAGCCAGTCCAGGCTCCACAAGAAACTGGAATACGTATGGTTTTGTACTGGTCACCGTGTAGCTGACTAACTCCTCCATGTTCTGGATGCTCAACAACAGAGCCATTGCAGGTCAATTTCTTTTTAAAAACCTTCATGAATTTCTTGTTATTGTAGTCATCAACCATCATTTAGACAGGAGTAAGGGTCTTCCAACCATTTCTCTGTTGAATTCTATGGCCATAATCCTCACTCCCTGCAGGAGGCCGGTGCTCATTCTTACTGGCATCAGGAAAGGGGTGGAAACACTGGAGGTTCTGGATAGTAGGCATTTGATTTCTTTTCCTCGTGGCTTGAGGAAAGTGGTGGCCAGACCACAAGTGTAACTGTCCTAAATTCTCGGCTGTGACTCAGTAAATGGGGCCAATTTTCTCCTTCTATATTGTAAAAGAGATTGACTCAAAATACCTCTACCCTCTATTCCGGTGGTACACAATTCAGTGCGTAGCAGAAACACATATTCATTTATTTATCATGTCAGATGGTGGCATTTGAGCTAAGGCTTAAGGCTGAAAAGAGTAAATATGTCAAGATGATGGGATATATTATTCTAGTAGGAATCATGATAGTCAAAAATCCCCTGTCCACCACCGGGCTGGAGTATGATACAAGGAAAGGGAAGTCATGGGAAGAAAATATAGATGTGTTGGTTTGTATTCTGTAGTTAAAATGCTAGGACCCCAGGGCATGGAGGTTGGATTGTACCATGTAGTCAATGAAGGTTTTTGACAATCAAAATAATGCCTTAGGAAGATTAATTTGGTGTGATTGTGAAAAGTGAATTGAGAGGGAGAGAAACATCTGGAAGTCTAGGCACGAGGTGATCAAGGGGTCAAATTTTGGAGTCAGCAGTAGGGATAGAAATAAATAAGCTAGGGGAACCGATGACAAGGTCTACGTATGACCTACTCCCTGGGAATGGACAACAGAAAAGTGGGTGGAGGGAGACATCGGACAGTGTAAGATATGACAAAATAATAATTTGTAAATTTTCAAAGGTTCAGGAGGGAAGGGGGAATGGGGAGGGAGGGGAAAAATGAGGAGCTGATACCAAGGGCTCAAGCAGTAAGCAAATGTTTTGATAATGATGATGGCAACAAATGTACACATGTGATTGACACAATGGGTCTATGGATGGTTTGGGATAAGAGTTGTACAAGCCCCCAATAAAATGATTTAAATAAAAAGAGTTGAACAAGCCCCCAATAAAATGATTTTTTTTAAAAGAAAGAAGCTAGCACAAAATATATTACCATGGAGAAATTATTGGACTCAAGGATTAAATTGGGGGAGGCAGGTCAAAAGCTCTATAAAATAAGAAGTGAGTCTACTAGGAGTAACTTATTTGTAAGTGACTGAAAACCTCTCCCAAAGTGACTGCCACCAATCAGGAGATTTATTGATTCATATTACAAATCGACTGAACAGAAATACGGGACTTCCAGAATTCAAGCTTGCGCTGCATGTTTCTGTGTTGCCCTCACATGACATAATATATGAGCCATTATTATAATATATTCATGCATAGTCTCATAACATGAACTAAGAAATATTTCTGCTTTTGTGAGATGCTCTGACCATCAACTTTGTCATTTCCCAAAAAACAAACCCTGTGCCATTGAGCCCATTCCATCTCACTGTGACCCTTTTGGACTCTCCTTAGGGTTTCTAAGACAGTGATGCTTTATAGGAACAGACAGATGCCACTTTCTGTCTTGAGGCTATTGCTTACTTTGAACCACTGACCTTTTGGGTAGCAGATCAATGAGTAACCTAGTGCTCCACCAGGGCTCCTTCATTCTAAGTTATTAGAAGTCCTTAAGCCATTAGCAAGTTATTTAGAAAATTAATGAACATAGACATAGAAGCATGTGACGAATATATGCATATGAACAACTTTTAATAAGGCATTCATGTAAGGTGTATGGTAAACTTAACCACTTTCAGGGACATAAAGAGCAGATAAGACACAAAAGGAAGGACAGATGGGAGACAGATAGGGGCTGTGTGGAGAAGTCCCAGGAACCGAGGATCACTTAGACTATGGAAGCTGAAACAAGAACCTTCCCCGGGAGCCAATAGAAAAAGAGGTTCTCCTGTGGCCAGTGCCCTGAATTTGAACAGCTACCATTCTGAACTGTGAGAAAATCAATGTTGGTGCTGTAAAGTTACCCATTTGTGGTATTTCTGTGACAGTAGCACTAGAAAATTAAGACCCTTAACCTCCAGCTGCTGTCTGGATTTGGCCATCGGGGTGCAGGAACAACGAATTTAGAGGGAGAGAAAATTGGAAGGTTAGGATATACGTCTGACTCCCTTCCAGCATCATCCCCTTGGCCTGCTTGCAGACTTGGCCAAAGGTCACATCGCCTTTAAAACGTCCTCTACTCTTCCTTCCTCTTGCCCTTTCTGGGTTAGAAATGGTAATCGGTTGGTGTCCTTTTCTTGTCCTTTGTGATTGCTCTATACCCTGCCATACCTTTGAAAATGTCTACATAAATTATTCAATATATACTCTACTTCCTCCAATTACATAATTTGAATGTTCCATCTGGATGCTGTCTGACACACGTTTTATGTAAGATTTCATTATACAAATTGTCATCGCTAAAAAAAGTGCTCAAAACCAGTAGGCTAGGACAAGAGGTAGCATCATTTCTTCTTCTTTTTCTGAAAAGAGGCAGATAATAAATATATTTGGGTTTTTTAGGTCATACAGTCTTTGCCACCACTTTTCTGCCCTAGTCATTCGAAAGCAGACACGGATAATAAGTGAGGGAATGAACGAGTGGCTGTGTCCCAATAACATTTTATTTACAAAGAAAACCAGATGGTAGGCCAGACTTGGTCTGAGCCATAGTTTACTGTCTCCTGACCTAGGGCAAAGCAATTTCTGGTTAGTCTGCAAGAGTGATTTTAACTTGGGAGGATTCTGCTCTTACAAGGACATTTGGTAATGTCTGTAGACATTTTCAGTTGTTAGAACTAGTGATGCTCCTGGCATCTAGTGGGTAGAGGCCAGGTATGGTGCTAAATATGTTACAACGCACAACACAATACCCCTCCCCATCCCATAGCAAAGAATCAATTGGTTCAAAGGGTCAAGAGTGTTGATATTGTGAAATGTTGGCCTGTTGTTGTCAAGTGCCGTTGAGTAGGTTCTGATTCATAGATGACCCTCTGTCCTTCAGCAGGAAACACTGCCTGCTCCTTCCCCACTCTCCTGGCCCTGTCTGAGCCCATTGCTGCAGCCACTGGTCAATCCATCTCCCTGATCATCTTCCGCTCTTTCTGTGCATCTACTTTACCAACATGGTGTCCTTTTCCAGGAACTGTCTCTTCTAATAAAATAGCCAAAATACAGGGGATAAAGGCTCAACAGCCTTGCTTCTAAGAAGTACTCTGACTATACTTTCTCTGAAGATGGATTTACTTGTTTTTCTGCCAGTCTGTACCACTCAAGAAGCTGTTATAAGGAGATTATCAATTTGCTACCATATCACTGTGATTTAATGAAAAGAATCACAGAACTAATTTTATGGCTATTAAAGATTGCTAATAGATTTTTTCTTGGTTGTAATTTGTGTTAGTCTGGGTACATTAGAGAAACAAACCCATAGAAACTCATATGTATAAGAGAGAGTTTTATATAAAGGGTGAGTGCACATCAAGAAAACATCCCAACCCAGTGCTGCCCAAGACCACAAATCCAACATTGACCCTTATGTCCGACACCAATCCACAAAGTCCTCCTCCATCTCACAAAACACACACAATGACGCCGACTGCAGGAGGAAAGCCAAATCAGTGAGCGTGTAAGCATCTCAGTGCTGGCAGGGGTCTCCACACGGCTGCTCCAGCACCCAGGGCTGCATCGGTGCAGGTCCATGTGGCTTCTCCTTGGTGATGTCTTGCAGGAAGTGAGCCTTGATAGCTGAAGCAAGGAACTGTTAAGGCAGCTGCATCCTGGTCTGGCCATCAGAAAGCAAGAGACCTGAGAACTCGAAAGGCGAGGCTCACCAAGCCATTTATGCCTCAGCTCTTCAATTAATCCCACATGTGTTTATCGGCCAGGTTGGCACAATAAACTTTAACTATCTCATAATTTTAAATTTATTTTATGGCACTTATAGAAAAGTGTAACATCTGTAATAGCTCTGCTTCTCAGGTGCTGTGGAGTTGGTGGTGGCTGGTGGGAGCAACACAAGGGTATCTACTTCCATCAAGAGTTGGAGTCTAATCCTGGAACCCCACCGGGCAGTTCTGCTCTGTCCGTTAGGGTTGCTATGAGTTAGAACTCACTCCACGACTGCGAGTTTGATGTTTCAGTATTAGGAAATGTGATAGTGTACTCAGCAATGGTGTTCTCAATCTCTTTCTGCTGCTGTCCACTTATTGTAGAGACATGTCTAAACATAGATATTTTTAAAGAATAAATCCAACTAGAATCCGAGTAGCAAGACTTTTTGACTTACTGTCATACCTGTGTGTCTCTGAGTGTGCACTTCTATTTTATCCCTTTTCCAGTGAAAGTACTGGCTGCTGACCAAAAGGAGAGCAGTTGAAACCAGCAGTGGCTCAGTGAAAGAAGACGGTGTCGTCAGCTTCTGTAACGCTTTACAACCTTGGGGACACTATGGGACATTTCTACTCTGTGGAGTCGGATGGCCCTGATGGCAGTCGTAGTTGATATTTCACATCTTATCATCAGTAGAGTTCAGGTTTTAGCCAGTATCTTTTCTATGGTCTACTACAACACGCAGGGAGGTAGATTTTATGAGGGGAGGTGTCAAGGTCGATGTGATGATCGGAGGACCCTGAGATCTGAATCAAGCTCGTTGTGACGCACCTCTGCGACAAACCAGCTTTGCGATTTCAGACATGTCCGTGAACCTCTTTGGGTTCAGTTTTTTCATCTGTACCATGAGAGGACTAGATAAAATAATCCACTTTGTGCCTATACACTTCAAGATTGATGCAAATTCTCTATAGTGTCAGAACAGTAGACTGTGACAGGGGAACGGATCAAGCAATATACTTCCTTTTTGGTTGTGGAGTTTGTGATTCCATCAGTAAGCATAAAAAAATGAGATCAAAGTCAAGAGGAAGATGTGATGATCCTGTGAATTTAGGAAGTGAATATTACAAACAATGGAATGCTAAATAGGTGATCATTTCATTGTAGAGCGTGGTAAGAAGATCTTGGAATCACTGAGCATTGGAATAGAAAATAATTCTGTACAACCCCGTTTGCGATGTTCCCAAGATCACAGTTTACAGTGCAGATGGGATTTAGTGCCTGAATTATCGTTATTGTCGTTGGCTGCCACCCAGTCAGTTGGGACTCACGGTGACTGTAGGTGTGCAGGGTGGTACTGCTCCCAAGGGCTTCCCAAGCTGTGTCTTCTCAGAAGCAGATTACCAGGCCTGTCTCCCCCCACTGCCACTCCGTATCTCTCATCTCTCTTTAAAAACAGTTATAGGCACTGTGTTAGTCTGGGTTGACTAGAGAAACAAATCCATGGACACACATATGTGTATAAGAAAGAGATTTATATACCAGAGCAATTGAACATGGAGAAAACATCCCAACCCAGTCCAGTACAAGGCCATAAGTCCGATATTAGCCCATATGTCCGATACCAATCTATAAAGTCGTCTTCAGACTCACAAAGCACATGCAATGAAGCCAAATGCAGGATGATCACAAGCCAGTGGGTAGAAAGTCTTTGGGTCCAGTGGCGTGTAAGCATCTCAGTGTTGGCAGGGGTCTCTCTGTGGTTTCTCCGGCTTCCAAGGTCTGGTTGCATCCATGTGACTTGTCTTCTGCAATGTCTCCCAGGGGGTAGCAGAGAGAGAGAGGTGTCTTCTGCCTCCAAGGAAGAAGCCCCAGATTTCCCAGAATTCTCAGGAGAAGACCATGCCCACACAGAAGTCTCATTGGCTATCTCCAGATTGACAGCCTAGACTCCACTCCTACACTCTTAATCCCTAAATGGACACCAGATCAAGTGACTACTGTAGGCACATATTATAAAATTCATATAATTCAGTCATTTAATCATATCACGAATATTTGTATAATTATATCAAGAACTGTACAATCATTACCATAATCAATTTTAGAACATTTTCTTCTTTATGGTACTCATTGTTATTAGCTACCCCCCTCCTCAACCTTCACCACCATACCCTCAGCAAACCATTAATCTAATTACTGTCTCTGGATGGATTATAATGAGTTGAAATGGATTCCATGGCATTGATTTCAGCTTTAGATTTGGTTGGATGGGTTTGAACCACCAACATTTTGGCAAGCAATCAAGTTCTTAACCATTGGCATCATCCAGAGACTTCCCTGGATTATTATAGAAACCTAGTGGCATAGTGAGTTATGTGTTGGGCTGCAAACCATGGGGTCTGTGAGGTATCAGTTCCCACAGTCGAATGGGTCCAAGAGGATGTTGTGTAATTGAGGAGTAAAATTAGAGACATCAGACAAGATAAGGCATGCAATTGCTCACCTACAGGACAGCATGATCTCAGCAGCCAGGTCCATGCAGAGAGAGAGAATATATTGCTAACCATGGCTTATAAACATTTGGGGGACATGCAAGCCCCCCTGATTACATCATCACAAGAAGGGGTTGTACCATAGGCATACATGCAATAGGAGGGGGACGAGCTAGGGGTGTACATGCAATAGAAAGGGGAGGTGCTAAGGGTACACATGTGACAAGATGGGTGGACTCTAAAGTCAAGATGGCAGCCTAACCTTGACCCTCCTTAGTTGGCTTGACCTTGTCTTTGGGCTCTCCTTCAGTGGAATAATCCACCATCCTTATCAGCAGACAGTGGGCCCCACCTAGGGTAAGACAGACAATACGGGTTGATTGCTCTAGATGGCTGATAACCCTCAGGGAGATAACCTCTAAGCAGTTGACCTCAAAGTGTGTAGTCATTGACCATGAGTTAGCAAGCAGCATCTTAGGTTTGGCATATATTATGAAGGGAAAACCTTTCTGTATCCCACAGGGGTCAGCCATTCGAAACCACTTGCTCCTCCTTGGGTGAAAAAGGAGGCATTCTACCCCTGTAAAGATTTACAGTTTTGGCAACCCCTGGGTCAGTTCTACTCTGTCCTATAGGGTTGTCATGAGTTCAAATTGACCCAATGACTGAGTTATCTGAGTTTATACCATAATAGTCTCAGGTTTATGTTCTCATATTCACCACAAAAATACAGAAAGTAAAGAAGTATAAGAGAGTGGTTAAGTGTAGGCATTGAAATTAAATCACATCATTCCAAATTCCACTAGGAGTCCTGGAGACACAGTGGGTCATATGTTGAGTTGCTAACCACAAGTTTGGCAGTTCAAATCCATCAGCTGCTCTTTGGGATAAAGATGAACCTTTCTACTTTTGTAAACATTTACAGTCTTGGAAACACAAACGGGCTGGCTACTCTGATAGGGTTGCTGTGAGTAAAAATTGACTTGATGGCAATGAGAGAGGTACAAGTTATAACAATACTCTTATGATGTGATATTGAGCCAATTTCATAATCTTATTGTGTCTCAGTTTCTTCATATGTAAAATGGAGATTACAATCAAACATATCTTTTCTTTTAATCAGGTTATTGGGGGCTCATACAAATCTTATCACAATCCATACATGCATCAATTGTGTAAAGCATATTTGTACATTCGTTGCCCTCATCATTCTCAAAAAATTTGCTCTCCACTTAAGCCCTTGGCATAAGCACCTCATTCCCTCCTCCCCCATGAACCCTTGATCATTTATAAATTATTATTTTGTCATATCTTACACTGTCCGATGTCTCCCTTCACCCACTTTTCTGTTGTCCATCTCCCAGGGAGGAGGTTATATGTAGATCCCTGTAATCGGTTCCCTCCCGGTATCGCCACTTTCACCACTGGTCCTGAAGGGATCATCCATCCTGGATTCCCTGTGTTTCCAGTTGCTGTCTGTACCAGTGTATATCCTCTGGTCTAGCGAGACTTGCAAGGTAGAATTGGGATCATGATAGTGGTGGTGGGGAGAAAGCATTTAGGAACTAGAGGAAAGTTGTGTGTTTCATTATTGCTGCACTGCATCCTGACTGGCTCATCTCCCCACGACCTTCCATAAGGGGAGAACATACCTTTTTTAATCAGGAGAATTAAAGTCGTTATTTCTGTAAAATGAACAGCATATTGCCCACTGCATGAAAGAAAAAACAAAAACAAAACAACAACAAAAACAACCCAGCCAAAATCCCTGCCATTGAGTCTCTTCCTATAGGACAGAGTAGAACTGCCCCTGGGGATTTCCAAGGCTGTGAATCTTTACCTGAGTCAGAAACCTCTCTCTGGCCCTCTACCACTTGGCTCGGTTTCTGTCTCCCTCAGTTGGAACCAGAGGTACCCCACTCCCCAAGCCAGCCTACTTCCCTAAGGCACTCAGCTTTATTTGCTCTGCGGGCTAGAAAGCCCCTTGCTCTGCCTCATGGTGTAGCTCCAGGTTCTGCTGCTGCTGCTCCTCTGCTGCTCATCTCTTGCCATTGCTGTCTCTTGGATCGATGGCATTCAACGTGCAGGGACGTCAGGGTCCAAAGGATGCCCTCTACTCCCAGATCTTCTTTCTTGCTCATAGTAAAGTGTGTCCTGTATCTGACATGGCTCATTTTATACCTAGCAGGATGCTAATCACAATTAACTTTGTTAAAAATCATGTACAGTAGAATTCTGTGATCCAATCAGTAGCTCTTCCTATCTTTTTACCCAAACCAACCAGGTAAACTGAGGTTGTTTGGTGGGGCGGGGGTAACAAGGCTCTGGATAGAAGGGCCATATTAATACTATTTCACTGCATTATAATGAAAACCTAACAGTGGTCCACCAAATTTTTAATTGATACATTTGCCTGAATTTAAGGCCAAATAATGTAAGGGGCCGTAGTGTGGCAGTTTTCATAGTACTTAGAATAGAGGACAATGGTGGGAGTTTCATATCATTCTGGGCGCCCTGCCTTCCCTCCTTTGATGCAGTCAGTACTATTTTCAGAATGGAGACTATGGCTTGAGTGATAGTTTGGCTTATTGTGCCAACTAGACCAATAGGAACATATGGGTGGAGTTTAATCAGGTGGCAGCAGCTTGGTTGGAGGGTCACCAAGATAAATGAAGATTGCCAGCATCCCATATCTCTCTTACTCCCTGGAAAATTAGATTAGAATGCTGCTGCTTTAGCTAGTTCTCTGCCTCAACCTGTTGCTGCACTACGTGTGAACCAAGCCAACCCATGGATCATGTTGCTAGAGCTTGAGACTCCTTAAAGACCTGCATTGCCAAGCTGCTGCTGAGTACATTACTTGAACTTGAGGCTGGTGGATCCTGTTGCCACCATACTTGAGTTTTGAGATCCCATCAGGAATGTCCTGCTTCACTAAGCTCTGGAGTTACTGACTTGCTGACCCACCCTGCTGTCTGCTGCCTCAGGCAGACGCTGCCTGCCTTGCTGAGGGAGGACTCCACTGTCTGCTTCTGTGATCTTGGACTGGACCCGGCAGCCCAATGACTTGAAGGACTTACAGTATATTAACTGTTCTATGAAAGTGAATTGAACTGAGCCCTCTGTACTGTTGTTTGGAGTAATTAACTGTAATATTTCTTCTCGCTATATAAATCTATGCATCTATCTGTATATCTATCTATCATCTATAAAATCATAAGTGTCCTTGTTTTGTTTTTCTAGGGAACCCTGCTTAACACAGCTAGCTTTTAAAAATCTTCATTAGCAGACAAGTTAAAGTAGTGTTGTTGATTTGAACATTATTAATTTTGTATTTTTGCTTTGTTTTGACTTTTTATAGTTGTTTAGTTTTGTAGTTAAATAAGAAATATAAGCATAAGTTGTTTACACATCATCTTATAATGCATATGAAAAACAAAAACTTTTATACTACATAATTAAGCAAAGTAAGTAAGAAATTAGAGATATGTGGGATTTTTTCTCCTTCAAGAGATATTCATTTGGGAGGGGGTATTAAAATTGCTTATCTACTGATGTTTGAGTGTTCCTGATTTTCTCAAATCCTCATCTGATTGTAGTCGTATGATTTCAGTACATAAACTGAGACAAAGTCAACTGGTAAAAGACCTCTCTCTGTAAATTAGTAATGATCTACGATAATTTTAAAACATTTATTACTCAGGCATTTACACACATTTAAAATGTGCTGGCACATGATAAATATGGAAATAATTTTATGCATGGATTTGTATTTAATGTGTTTTCTAAGAGCAAAAGATTGGAAACAGTAATAAAAATGTACACAAATTGGGGGCTCCTTGAACTCATCATGTGATATTCACACAGTGGAGTATTAAGCAGAAGAAATGAAGGGTCTTTTGTTCTTTTGTTTTACATGTTTCAAAGTGTAAACTTTAGGATAGATGGCTAAGTGAAAGAAAGCAAGACAGAAAAAAACAAACACATGACTACAGGGGCCTAAGTCATGCATTTGGGAGAAAGACCGAGCTTTCTAGTCCTGTAAAATGTTACAATCTTGGAAACCCATTGGGGAAGTGCTTCCCTGGCCTACAGGGTTGCTATGAGTTGGAATCCACTCAATGACAGTGAGTGAGTGAGGCTGTGAACTCAGTACTGGGAATGGTGACTATGAAGTGGTTGTGTTAGGCAGTTTAGCTTAGGGACTGGGGTATCCATTACACATGCTCAGAGGTCTGAGCTACGGGCTAAGAAGGAATGGTGCACTGCACATGCTCAGAGGTTCAGGCTTCCGGCCAGGAAGGGGAGGTATATCTGGATGGGCGCTGCACCTGGATTGGCCCGCCTAGGCCAGGTAAATTCAATTCAGCCAATGGGGTCGACCAGGGTCATCCACCACGCCTCCTACGGAGTAATTTAAAAAGGCAGGAGCTGGAGCCAACCGGGTGACTTTCTGACCAGCTTCTAGGAAGGCTGCACGGGATGAGGGGCCTGTGGGTGCCTGTGTAAACCTGAAACTTCTTCTAACTCATAAAACTCACTTGGATCACAAACCAGGCTTCGGCATGAATTCTTTCTCACACAGAGTCAAGGACCAAGGTATAACCCTCCCCCGAGAGATCTAACGGCTGTGGGGCATGTGGGCGTATATGCTGTGATGGTTTTAAGATAGATGCACACATTCTTTGACACTCCTTCCATCACCGGGTGAAGCCTGTCCCTCCTTGAATCTGGGAGAACCTTAAAGACTAGAGGTGATGCTGGACGAAAACCAAGGCTGGGATTTTTTTTTCTTTTTCTGGAGACATTTACTCTGAAAGCTGTCAATGACCTTCAACCAGGGCCTATGAAGAACACACAGGTAATTAAACAATGTAAGGTCATGACTACTTTGAGTGAGGGAGAACCCACACCACGGGGCCATAGTATGTTTTCATAAAAGGGGTACAGTAGAACCCCACACCTCGACACAAATCCGTTCTGGAAGGAGTGTCGAGATGCAATGCAGTCGAGTTCTGAATCAATTTTTCCCATAAGAAATAACTGAAAATGGATGAATACATTTTTGACCACCAAGGTTTTACCCTAACCTTGCCTTTTTTCTACAAAACATCACACAGAAATGTCAAAGTAAATAGGTTCAGAGTTAAATAATACAATTTAAATATGAAACACAACATTAAGAAAGTTTTAACAACTACAGTATGGCCCCAACCTTAAGACCAATGAGGTTCTGGATCTGTGGACACAGATGTGGAGAATGTCATTTTGGAGGGGGAGGGAACCCCTTTCCATAAAATCTACTGGTAACTGCTTTTCAGGAGTTTTTTCTCTTCTTTGCCTTTTTTCACTAGGACCTGGCTGACTTTCTCTAAAAAACAGCCGGTCTAATGTGGTCTGCTGTTGGCATTTCCCTGTTTTCTAAAAGAGTTTACTAAATTATCGTCAACAATATTGATAACACAGTTAACCAGTTCCTTATCACGATGATTCTTTTCAAAACACTCTTTCTTAGAACCCATGTTTTTTTTAATCTAAAAACAGTACAAAGAGCCAAAATGACTAAGAAAATTATGGCAAGATACTGGGAACACAGCCTCAAAAGGTTTACCAGTGGTTCTCAACCTTCCTAATGCCGCAACCCTTTAATAATTTCTCATGTTGTGGTGACCCCCTAACCGTAAAATTATTTTCGTTGCTATTTCATCACTGTAATTTTGCCACTGTTATGAATTGGGTGACCCCTGTGAAAGGGTCATCTGACCCTGAAAGGGGTTGTGACCCACAGGTTGAGAACCAGTGGTTTAAACGTGTACTAACAGCACCAACTAATGCCAAATGACCAAAACACAGAACTGCTTTTCTTTACAAAAATCACGTGTGGCGGGTCGGATTCCAATGTTTTGTTTGAGCTCTGATGCAAAATTTTCTCGACATTTCGCGTCGAAATCCGATGTGTCGAGTGATGATGTGATTGAGTACCGTGGTTAGAATCAATCTGGGATGGATCTGGGCTTTGGTTGGGCGGATTGTAGGAGAATCTAAGGAAGGCTTTGCTTTATGCTTGGTACTGTCAGCGAGTGGGGCTAAGTGGTTAGGGGATGTTTGAATGCCTCTCAAGCCATGGGATTTTCTCTGTTTAGACAAAACCAGGACCTCTGGAGGTGGTGTGCTGGCGCATGCCACATCCTTCCGAAAAAGATATGAAGATATCAAGACTTAGATGTCCTGAGGGGCCATTCTACTCTGTCCTTTAAGGTCACAATGAGTCTAAATTGACTGGCCGACAGCAGGTTTTGATTTCTTAGGCAAAATGATAAAATGACCCCCAAGTCCATCTTCTCATGGACTCGGAGTATCTCGGTTTGAGGATGGTATTTTGTGAATGTTGTTATGTCCGGCTGGAGAGTAGCATGACTCAATGGAGAATATCAGCTCTGGATGTGAGGGGCTGATTATTTTACTTCTCAGAGCATTCAGCGACCACATAAAATCCCTGCCTGCCAGAGGCCATCATGCGCTGTGCCTAAACTATTTCCCATGAAGCTCAAATGGTTTGAACTCAAACTCTCTGTGGTAGTCACCTAATCTGGTGTCAATTTAAGGATTAACAGTGTAGAGGTGGAGTCTAGGCTGTCAATCTGGAGATGGCCAATGAAACTTCTGTGTGGGCAGGGCCTTCTCCTGAGAATTCTGGGAAATCTGGTACTTCCTACTTGGAGGCAGAAGACAACTCTCTCTCTCTCTCCTACTCCCTGGGAGACATTGCAGAAGACAAGCCACATGGACGCAACCAGACCTCAGAAGCCAGAAAAGCTACAGAGAGACCCCTGCCAGTGCTGAGATGTTTCCAATGACACTGGATCCAAAGATTTCCCACCCACTGGCCTGTGATCTGCATTCAGCATCATTGCATGTGTTTCGTGAGTCTGAAGAGGACTTTATAGATTGATATCAGACATATGGGCTTGGACTGGACTGGGCTGGGATGTTTTCTCCATGTTCAATTGCTTTTGTATATAAATCTCTTTCTTATACACATGTGTGTGTCCATGGATTTGTTTCTCTAGTCTACCCAGACTAACACACTCTCCAAGTCTTCAAAGACAATGTGAGGGAATTTGATGAAGATTTTGGGGTCATCTCAGCAGCAGTCACTACCTTACACATCAACTGCAGGACAGAGTCCTATCCAAATCCTTCTACCTACCTGAACCACTGAGTCACGAACGGAGTAAACAATGATCATAGACTTAAGCCATTGTTTTGCACGCGGCTTGTTATGGAGTAAGAGATAACACAAACAGATGACTAATGAACGAGTCATTGGCTCTGAAGGGCTGGGCCTCTGGGGCGAGACAAATGTAGTATTCTTTCAGCAGGGAGAGAGCAGTTTGAAGAAGATAAAAGAAACTGCAGTAACAGCTTAAGTGCCAACATTGAAGAGGCCAAGAAGAAAGACTTGCTGGTACAAAGATTGTGAAGGAGCGGACCAGGAGATCAGATGGCATCCAGAGAGACGATGCCAAGAAAGGCAAGGAGGAGAATATTTCAGAAAGGAGTATATTGACTTCCCTTTCAAGTCAAGTGCCTTGGAGAGATACTCTGTGAGCCAAAGACCAAAAACAATCCTTCTGAGTTATAAGTAATGAGTTATATTATTGGCTAAAGTCATTTCAGGAAAATTGGGGCTGAGGCCATAGTAGGAGCAGAAGGTGGATGGCAGAGGGTGAAGGCATGGGTGGAAGATGAGGAAGAGGAGACCCCAGCTGGCACGATTTTACTACATTATATTTTTGTTTGTAGACCTCTTTTCCCAAGTAGTCTGGTGGTCCAGTGGCTAAGTGCTCCTCTGCTAACCTGAAATGTTCCATGGTTCAAACCTACCAGTGACCCCATGGGGCCCACTGCTATAAAGACTTCTGGTGTGTGCTGTCAGTTGAAACTGATGCATACGAGCTCAATATGACAGAGTTGAATGATCCTAAAGGGCTTCCTAGGCTCCTTTCTTACGGCTGCACGCCTAGTGGGTTTGAGCAGCCAAGTGCATAGACCTATAAACCACCTTCTTTCCGTAAAGATCCGAGGCTAGAAAATCCTGTGACGTAGTTTTACTCTGTCACATGGGGAGACCATGAGTCGAAAACGGAGTCAATGGTACCTAGAAACCTCCACCACAAAAGCCACACATGTTTTCCTGCAATTCAATAACCCGTAACACAGTTATATCATATTAACCCAGTAATGTCACAAGATCATATCTTGGTATGTATTCAATGTTATACTTTAAAAAGAAGTTTCCAAATATAGATATTTTCCCCTCTGTCATTATAATCACTTTAAATCTCATTGTTTATTTCTCTCCCAGTTAAAATAGTTCACCATTTAAAATATGAACCCTGTGGTCAATCTTTATTTATGTCTTATAATTACTTCAGAAAAACAATCTCAGCTTACATGTGATAAGCTCTTGAGGCTCTGCAGGAAGGAGGGTTTACTTTCACTAGAGACTTCTGGGGGAAATTATTCTAGGAAGAGTGCTAATTCATTCAGAGGCATATCTAAAAGACGGCGAGTGTGGCTGGCATGGGCGCTAGGGGCCCCTTCAAGGAGGCCACACAGAGCAATTTCTGTTAACAATGGCAGTTGCGAGCGGTAATTCAGCAAGTTAAAACCAAGGCTG
The DNA here is from genome assembly GCF_000313985.2 of Echinops telfairi. Classification (NCBI taxonomy): domain Eukaryota; kingdom Metazoa; phylum Chordata; class Mammalia; order Afrosoricida; family Tenrecidae; genus Echinops; species Echinops telfairi. The sequence goes on from NW_022103919.1 coordinate 12,722,794, forward strand.
GAGTATCAGATGGGCCTCCCCAGGCAAAGCTGGGAGCCCTGGTGGGGTAGGAGGTTAAAAGTCGGGCTGCTAATCTTGAGGTCTGCAGTTCTAACCCCAGAGCAGCTTTTCTCTGCGGCAGAAAGATGAGGCTTTCCGTTCCTTGGAAACCCACAGGGCAGTTCTCCTCTTGTCCTTATAGGATTGCTGTGTGAGAAATCGACTCGGGGGCAATGGCCAAAAGAAAAAACAAGCCCAAGTTCACTGCCATCCAAGAACAAGAGTAGAATTGCCCCTGGGGGTTTCCAAGGCTGTACATTTTTTACATGAGTAGAAAGCCTCATCTTTCTCCCAGGAAGCAGCTGGTGATTTTGAACTACTGACCTTGTGGGTCAAAGCAGATTGTGTGCTCTCACTCTACTGATTGTAGAAAGAGAAAACTCATTCACATTCAGCACCCTGCAGTCGATTCTGACTCAAAGGTACTTTTCAAGACAGGGTAGAACTGCCCCTACAGGTTTCTGAGACTACGGCTCTTTCTGGCCATAGAGCAGCTGGTGGTTTCAAACTGCTGACCTTGAGGTTTGCAGTGATTCTCAGAGCCCACTTCACCAAATTGTGGGGCGATAGGTGGGAGGAGGGGGTGGAGGGAGCTTTGAACATATCCTGGATCAGAAAGTAGGATGGTACAGTTATAAATTTCATATAATGCTATCATGTATTACCGTGAAAGATGAGTGACCTTGATTTGTATTTTTGAACGGATACTTTCATAAAACGATCTAAAGGATGGCTTTCAGATGTGTGAACAGTGGCAAAACGTCAGTGCTTGCCATAGGTGATGTTTTCAGTAGAGTTGCTTCTGAATTCATAGCCTGATTGCCAGGGCCCCCACATACTTCACTGTCCTGAGACGTTGCTGCTTCTTTCAGTGGGGGTCTGAGCCTCCTGGGCAACTCGTGAATGAGTTGCCAGGAGCTGGTAGAGAGAAATCCCTCTCTGTTCAATGGGTCAGCAGAACCCATCACAATGGTTTTATTTGGCTTCTCCGAGTCTCTCTTTCCCTCTTCTTTTCAGAGCGCTTCCCACCCCATTTCCTTTGTGAACTTGTTTGCAGTTTGCTGCCTTCAGTCTGCGGAGACAAAGACTGTGTGAGGAAGGGGAGGCGTGGACGGTGGCTGGGAGTAAGGCTTTTAAATGCAGAGTTTATATTTCAAAGGACTTCCGTTTGTATTTCAAGTGTCAGTTTCAAATATGATTTCACACACAGGTAAAACCATAATTTGTAAACATGGCAGATGATATGTAGCATGCATTTTAAACTCCTGTGGGAGTCAGAGGACCTACTGCTTATATGGTATCTTACAAATGATTTACTTTTTATTTAGTTAGTTAGTTTTACAAATTCTATAATCTTGTCTCTCAGTTTGTCCATCATCCATCTGTCAGTTTGTCACACTGGTGGCTTGTATGTGGCTATGATGCCTTGAAACTGTCACTGCTTTTCCATGTATTAGCAGGGTCACTTAATGTGAACAGGTTTCAGCAGAGCTCCCAGACTAAGAACAGACTGCGTCACTTCCTCAATGTATTGCCATATAAATATATGTACATGGGCCAATACATCTATTTTTATGAATTAATATATTTACATATGTTCACACCTATGCTTATACCTTTGTCCATAATTTTGCCTCCTAGATCTTTCCTCTGTTGGCCCTCTGCTCAAGCCCTCCCTCACAGCAAGAACAATTTATTTTGACATCCTGGCATTTCATGATGCTCACCTTCCTGACACGATCGCTGAAGACCAAATGGGTGCCTAAGCAAATGTGGTGAAGAAAGCTGATAGTGTCCGGCTATCAAAAGATATAGCATCTGGGTTCTTAAAGGCTTAGTCAGTTTTGTTAACCCTTTCAAAGAACTACTTTCTTGGTTTGTTGATTTTTTTCTATAGTTTTAAAAATGTTGGATTAATTTATTTTTCTCTAATCTTTATTATTTCTTTTTATCCCTAGTATCTGAAGGTTTGTTTTGCTGTTCATTTTCCAATTATTGTCCTTGAGGTATTAAAATGTTAATTTTGATTTTTTCCCCCTTTTGATGTATGCACTTATTGCTGTAAAATGCTCTCTGAGTAATTCCTTTGCCATATTCTGGAGCTTTTGGTATGTTGTATTTGTATTCTCAGTTATAAGGAATTAAAAAAATAATTTTATTGGGGGCTCGTACAATGTTTATCATAATCCATCCATCCATCCATTGTGCCAAGCACATTTGTACATTTGTTGCCATCATCATTCTCAAAACATTTGCTCTCCACTTAAGCTCCTGGCATCAGGTCCTCATTTTTTCCCCTCCCTCCCCACTCTCCCCTCCTTCATGAACCCTTGATAATTTATAAGTTATTATAAATTGGCATATCTTGCCCTGTCCGATGTCTCCCTTCACCCACTTTTCTGTTGTCCGTCCCCCAGGGAGGAGGTCACATGTAGATCCTTGTAATTGGTTCCCTCTTTCCAACCCACTCTCCCTCTACCCTCCCAATATCACCACTCACACCACTGGTCCTGAAGGGATCATCCTCCCTGGATTCCCTGTGTTTCCAGTTCCTATCTGTACCAGTGTACATCCTCTGGTCTAGCCAGATTTGTAAGGTAGAATTGAGATCATGATAGTGGGGTGGAGGAGGAAGCATTTAGGAACTAGATGAAAGTTGTACTTTTCTTCGTTGCTACATCGCACCCTGTCTGGCTCATCTCCTCCCCGAGACCCCTCTGCAAGGGGATCTCCAGTGGCCTACAAATGGGCTTTGGGTCTCCACTCCGCACTCCCCCCTCCCCCATTCACTATGGTAAGAATTTTTTGTTCTGATGATGCCTAATACCTGAACCCTTCGACACCTTGTGATCGCACAGGTTGGTGTGCTTCTTCCACGTGGGCTTTGTTGCTTCTGAGGTATATGGCCGCTTGTTTACCTTCAAGCCTTTAAGACCCCAGACGCTATATCTTTTAATAGCCAGGCACCATCAGCTTCCTTCACCACATTTGCTTATGCACCTATTTGTCTTCAGAGATCGTATCATGGAGGTGAGCACACAATGATATGATTTTTTGTTATTTGATGCCTGATAATGGATCCATTTGGCACAGCAGCATTAATTTTTACATAGTTTTATCGCTCCTGAATCTCATCCCTGAGTTTTATTATTTCCTTTCTTTTGCTATTAGTAGAATTGTCCTGTTGACTCTGCTCTAATTGTTGTAAGTTTTTTGTAAGCCTATCAATCATAAATCTCTCTTCTTTTTTCATGTTTACATGTATTGCTATCAAACGTCCTCTGTTAACTGCCTTTGCTGTGTCCCAAAGGTTTTGGTACGTCGTATTCTCATTCTCGTTAGTATCTAAATACTTTCTGATTTAATCTCTGATCTGAGCCAGTACCTACTCCTTTTGCAATAGGAAGTTGTTCATCCTCCATTTGTTTGCCCCTGTTTTCTTAATCATTCTTTTGATTTCTAGCCTTACGGCAAAGTGGTCTGAGAGAGAAGTCTGTATGATCTCTATGTGCTTGAACTTACACAGATTGAACTTGTGTCCCATCATGTGGTCTGTCTTGGAGTATGTACCATGTGGACTTGCAAGAATGTGAATTTTTTTTGCATTTGGGTGGAGAGATCTGAAAACGTTTATCAGGTCAAGTCGTCTAATCACAATGTTTAGATCTGTAGCCTCCTTGTTAAGCTTCTTTCCCTGTGATCTATCTTTCTCGAGAGTGGTGTATTAAAGTCCCCTAGTATAAGTGTTGAGCCTGTAATTTCTTTTTTCATCTTCTGCAGTGTTTGATGAATGCCATTGGTCTCTTGTTGGGCATGTGTATATTTATTATGATCACTGGTTCTTGGTGTACTTATGGGTCCCTTGAGCATTATATAGTGCCCCTCCTTATCTCTTGTTATGACTTGTACCTAGAGATCCATTATGTCCAAGATTAAGATCTCAACCCCTGCTCTTTTTGAATTGCCATTTGCTTGGTATATTTTTCTTCAGCTTTTGATTCTCAGTCTATTTTTGTCTGTAACCTTGAGATGTGTTTCCTGTAGGCAGCAGCTTCACGTGTTGTGTTTTCTAAGCCAGTCTGCTAGCCTCTGCCTTTTTATGCCTGAGTTCAGTCCATTGATATTTAGGGTTATTACATCCATCTGTGTACTCTATGATGTTATCTTATACCTTTTGTGTTGGGTATTTTCCTAGTCCCTTTCCTATCAATGTGTTGTGCATGTGTGTGCACATGTGCGTATGTGTGTGTGTTTCATTATTGACTTCTTTCCACGCTTTAGCCAATGCTATCTTGGGTGGCTTTTTACACTTTGTTGCCATCTGGGTGAAGTTGTTCTATGTGGCAGTCTCTTATTTGTGCTCGGTGAGTACTGTTCTGCCCATACTGGGTTTACAGGGATCTTTTATAGGGATGGGTTTCTTTTAACATATTCTTTGAGTGTTTCTTTGTCTGAGAAGACTCTTACTTCTCCATCTATATTAATAGATAATTTAGCTGAATAGAGTATTCTTGGATTTGCATAATTTTCCTTCAATTTTTGGAATATGTTACTCCACTCTCTCCTCTTCTTCATAGTGTCTGCTGGTAGGTCTGAGCATATCCTTATTTGAGTACCTTTATATGTGACTGCTTGTTTTCTCCTAGTTGCACTCATGAATTTCTCCTTTTTCTCACAGTTGGATAGTTTAACTATTATATGCTTTGGTGACTTCTTCTTGGGATTCATTCTAGCTGGTGTTCCTTCAGTCTCTGGAATAGTTGCTTAGTTTTCATTAATTAAGCTGGGGAAAATTTCTTCCAAGAATTCCCTGGCTATTTTTGCCGTTGACTTCTTTGTTGTGTCTTCCTCTGGTAATCCAATTATTCTGAAGTTGTTCCTATTCATAGCATCAGACAGCTCTCATGTTTTCTTCAGCTTCACTGATTATCTTATTTGATGTTTTTTCACATTTGGTAAAGTCTGCTTGGCTGCCCTCTAGGTCACTGGTGCAGTTCTCTGCCTCCTCCAGTCACTTGGTGACGTCCATGAATTTGCTACTGTTTTTTTGTGATCTCATCTCTAAGCTCTTGTATTTCCCTTTGGTGTATGGTCTTTATCTCCTCTATCATTTCATCCTTTTTCTGTATTGTTTCCCTCATATCCTATATGACTCCAAGCAGCATTCTAAAGATTTCTTTCTGTGGCAGATCAATGTCTCCTGCTATGCACATCGTTAGGTTCAGGACTTCTTCCGACATTGCCTTTTGTTTTCCCTCTTCTTTCGTTGAGGTGTTGGGGCTGATTGCAGTTTGCGTTGTGTTCTTTTAGAGGATCCCGGTGTCATTTTCCAGAGAGGTCGAAGAGGGCTGGGCTCTCTCTGGGAGACACATTGGAATGCTCCTTTGAACTGTCTGCGAGTAATTGCACCATGTGATTGGGCCACCGCTTTATCCGCCTGTGACTTCACTCTTTCCCTAGCCAACCAGTATTCTGTTATTTGGAGGGGAAGTTGGATGGCCCTCTCAGGAGATGCAGTTGTGTTGTTGTGGAGCCATGAGGATGTTGCTGCACTGGATGATCTCACAGAAAGCTGTGGTGGTGTGTCTTGGGGTGCCACAGAGGGTGTGAGGGTGTGCCTGCTGCAACAGGAGTGCTGCAGCAGGCAGGTGAGTGTGCCGGCTTTGGTGTAGAGCACAGTGGATGGTGGGCTGAATCGCCTTAGTCAGCTAGATCACTGCAGAGGTTAGGTAGAGGTCCTGGAAGCAGTGTGGAGTGCTGGAGAGTCTTGTTGGAGCTGCCTTAGGCCGTGTGAGGCATTACAGCAGGTGGAAGTTCCCTCAGGCACGTGGGCCCACAGGGGAAGGAGAGGAGGTTCCCCAGACCCATGAAGCACAGGGGAAGGCAGGCTGAGGTTCTTCCAGCTAAATGAGACCCCCCAAAGGGTGGGCATTAATTCCCTTAGCTGTCTTGGACTGTAGGTGTGAGTTTCTCTGCGATGGGTGCTAAGTGTGCAGGTGGGATTTCCCCCAGAGGAAGGTAGGTGGCATTTCCACAGTCCTGTGTTATGCTGCAGAGGGTGGAGCTCCCTTAGCTGGGTGGAGGATAGGTGTAATTGCCCTAGGCTAAGGGGAGTGACCTGGAGGTCAGCTGTGGCCTGTGAGAGGAAAGGGATGAGAAAAAAACTGAGCACGCTGAGACTTTGGGGGGAAAGAGAGAAGAGAGAGAAATAAATGGAAAGATATAACTGAGCTTCGATCACCTGACCCTGGGGCTGGAGGAGTTTAAACCCTGCCCAGAGCCAGTTGCAAGCTGTGTCCATGTAAGTAAAGGCCCTGGACTGGCCAAGGAAGCCCAGCTCTGGTCGAGACAGTTGCGGGCCTAAGGCTCCACCTTAGCTGACCTCTACAGTGGTCAGCCAAAAGCCCACAGCTCCTGAAAACCTAGTGGATCTGTGCTACTTATCTTTATGGTGCACCTCCTATGTCCCGCCAGCACGGAATTTCCCTCTCAGTTGGTCTCCTGTGCTGACTTTTGCGGAGTCCCTCTGGTGTTTGTTACTTGGTTGTCATCTCCGAGCAATTTCTTGAAATATGTTTTTATTTACCGGTTTTTCATGTCCCAAATGAAATGGACTTTGTTATCATATTGGCTGGTGATTATAGTAGACAGGTCATAGGTAGTTGTCTGCCACATGTCTTCCACTTTAAATGGTGACACTCAGCTTCTACTACAAGTACCACATGATCTGTCCTATGCAGGTACAGTTGAGATGGAACCAAAGTAAGCTCCCTGAGTCATGGCCATCAAAGTTTAGAAGACTAAGAGAGCACAGGAACTAGTGTCAGATGATCTGGGTTCAAATCCAGGGCCCACTATTGACCTCAGTCTTTATTTCTCTTTCAATAAACTGAGTTAAATGGTTGCTTCTACTTGAATCGTTTAAAGAGATACTTTTTGGTGTATGACACGTGATTGTGCTATTTGCTCTTATTATCATTGGAAAAGATGAAATCTGTTTCTACCACAAATTCACTGCCACCAAGTTGCTTCTGACTCGTACTTACCATATAGGGCAGACTAGAACAGTACTGTAGAGTGTTCTAGGCTATAAAGCCTCATGGAAGCAGGCTACCTGCTTTTTCCTTCTATGACTGGTGGTTTACAGTTTTCCTTCTTGTCTTTTTCCTTCTATGACTGGTGGTTTACAGTTAAGTGTTTTAACCACTATACCATCAAGGCTTCTCTACATATTGCAATGGTAGTTTTAAGTGCCCTTAAGTCAGCTCTAACACATAGTGATGACATATGCAACAGAAAAAAATATTGTCCAGTTCTGTGCCTTTCTCACAATTGTTGCTATGTGTGAGTCCATTGTTACAGTTACTGTTCATTCATTTCATTGAAGATCTTCATCTTCTTTGTTGACCCTCTACCTTACCGAGCATTATGGCATTCTTCAGGGAACAACCTCTCTTAATAGCTCCCTATAGCCTATTTAAATAGAATATTTAATATGTAACATCTTTGATGACTTTCTTAGAATTTTCTGTACAGAAGTTTTGTTTTTAAAAATATATATAAAGCTCAAGAGTACTTTATAAGTTTTATCACTAGTCTTCACATATGTTGACAGAATCATTCATAAGAATTTTATGCTTGAAATTTATTTAAAGATATTCATTTGTTACTAAAAGATCATTCTTATCTTATAGAAGAGTACATTAGGGAATTTTGACACTTTTATTCTTTCTTAATTACATCAGGACTGTATTTCTATTCAAATTACATACTATACCCAAGCTGCTCTCACCTGTAATTTAATTTACCATTACCTGTATTTAAAATGTTGGTGGTGTGAGTAGTGCATGTATGTGTATGCACAAACTTTAGGCATTAGGTTCTATCTGTGGATCTGTGGGAAAAGATGATGGGTAATCAAAACAGCATTAGTCAAAACAAGTCCAGGGGCTAGCAGTTGCTCACATGCAAGTGCAAATCGAAGTTGAAGAAAATTAAAACAAGAATCAGAGTAAGCATAGCTAACTTTAATTTGAGATAATCTAAAAATAGATTTGCCACACCAGGCACTAACAATCAAAGACCAGATGAGCCATGGGATGCCACCAAGAGAGAGAACAGACCAAAGTGGGTGTCAGAAGAGACCCTGAAGCTTGCTCTTGAACATGGAATGGCTCAACTGACTGGGAGAAATGATGAAGTTAAAAATAAAAAAGCTAAACAGGCAATTTCAAAGGGTAGCTCAAAAAGACAAAGTAAAGCATTATTATGTTTTTTAAGAAATTTTGGAATATATTATCAGTACAGGTCATTTGTCATACTTATGATTTGTAAAACTTCTCTCCTGCTCTTTGATTGAAAAAGGTCTGGTGGCATAGTCGCGTATGCACTGGGCTACAAACAGTACCATCCATAGTTGAAAACTCCCAGCTACTCCATGGGAGACAGTTGAGGTTTCATAAAGAGATAAAGTCTCAGAAACTCACAGGGGCAGTTCTGCCCTGACCTGTGGGGTCCATAGGAGTCAGCATCAGCTTGATGTCAGTGAGTTTGGAGTGTGGAGTCTATGCGTTCTCTTGTCACATTTTACCAAAGTCCTTTGAAGAGTGGACATTCTTATTTTTGAAAAAGTCCAATCTATTGGTTAATTTTTCTTTTATGCATTAGATTTTGTGGTGTTCTAACCAAGAAAGTTTTCCCTTAATAATGGTTTTCTTCTAGAGGTTTTATGTTTAACATCTATGACTCATTTTGAGATCATTTTCATATTTTGTATAAGAGGTGATATGCTATTCATTTTTCTATATGTGGATATTCAGTTGCTACAGCACCATTTATTCAAAGGATTGTAATTTCTCCACCAATTTGCTTTTGCACTTTTGATGGCACTCAGTGGACCATCTATGTGTGGGTTGATTTCTCCATCCTTCATGAAGTTCCACTGATCCTTCGTCTATCTTGCTGTTAACATCATACAGTCTTGATTAGTGAAACTTCTCAACAGGTCTTTAAACTAGGTAGTATGTTTTTCAACTTTTTTTCTTTTTAAAAATTATGTTCTCTATTCTAAGTTGTTTGTATTTATGTATGATTTTCAGAATTAGTATATCAATTTATTCATTTTGGCCGATGTGTAAGATTTTGTTTCGTGAATGTACCATGGTTTTTATACCAGTTTGCTTCTTTATTGTTTGGGTGCGTGTGTTTTCCAATGAGTTTGTTATGGTTCTTTCATTACGATTTGTACTGCTAGAATTAATTACTTTTGTCTTCTGCACCTGCATAAGGGTTTCCTGTGTAAATTTCTAGGATTAAATTTGCTGGGTTGTAAGTTTCACAAAAGTTCAACTTTATAGGACTTTTCTGAGTGTTTCTCTAAGATTGTTGATCAATGTATAATCCTATCACTGATATATGAATGATTCCATAACTGTCCATTCTCTCCAATGTTTGGTATTATCAGACTTACTAGGCATTTCAGTGATACAAGTGGAAATTGATACCCCTGTATATTGTGGTCTTGATTTTTAACCTCTGATATGAGATTGAACTTTTCTTCCTAGGTTTATTTGCTACCTGTATCCCTTTTTCTGAAAAATATGTTTTTGTTTTTGCTAATTTTTCTATTAGGGTACAGGCCATTTTATAATCTCATGTGAGAAATACCTACTCAAATCTTTGCCATTTCCCCCCCTATTGGTTTTTTGACTGTATGTTTTTGTTTTTTGTTTGTCTATAGATGCTCTTTATTTTTATTCTAATCTCATGAGGTACTCAATGTGTTGTAAATATTTCCCTCAACTTATTAAATCTTTCTTTGAAATATCTTTGTACATAATTTTCTTATTTTAATGTATATAAATGTATGTATTTTTCCCCATAATGGTTTCTCTCTTTTATTATTTTTTAATATTTTTATAATTTTCTAGATACAAGACTTGAGGCACATCTTTTGTTAATTTTCTCCTTAAGTTTGTTATTGTCAGGTTTGTATTTCAAACTATTTTGTATCTTTATATTTAAGTTAATAAGTTGCACATTTGTTCTTCCTCTAGATTATATGTTGCAGCAAGATTTCTTTACCTCTTCATAAAATCCTAAATTAAAGAATCATTCTGACTATCTGTAAGATAAGCACTCCGGTCTATTACATCCGACTGAACCATTCCAGTTAAGATAGCCTGCCAAGAACAGAGTAAAATTTGATGAGCCTCATTCTTACAGAGTTTTATTTCAAGCCTTAATTTTGAGTTTGCTACACATGACTTGGATGTATACGTACTATTTTAATTGTTCAGCAAAGATCACATCTCAAATCCACCTGTGAAGCCCAAAGCTGCTCTGGTATAAATGTGCTACCGGGATCCATTTCAAAACACTGCCTCCTCTTGCCAAGGTCAGCGCAGCCAGGCCGATCACCGAGGTAACCGGAGAATGCCTGCCCAGCACCCTCACTCACAGAGGCAGCCTCTTTTGCAATGTTAAATTTCGGCATTTCCTAACCATTTCCTTATTTTCAAAGATGAAATTTAAAAAAATCAGTTATTAGTCTACATTTAAAAGATTGCTACATTTCTATGAGAAATGTTAATGGAGATAGAAAAGTATGTTTCTCCAGAAAAATAGCAAATTTATTTTTCCAGTCTGTTTTATTTGCAGAGAAGTTGAGAAATACAGGGCTCTAGGTCAGCACAAAGGCTCCCTAGCAAGGTGGTTTCAGTCTGACCTCGAGGTTCATGGATCTCTTCTTTATTTATTTAACTTGCCAAATACTTTTAAACAAAACTAAACGCATTGCCATCGAGGGGATTCTGGCACTTTGAGACCCTTTAAAAGATTTCCCAGACTGGAAATATTTATAGGAGCAAGCAGCCTCATCTTTCTCCTGCCAAGCAGCTGGTGGGTTTGAACTGCCAACTTGTAGTTAGCAACCTGACATTGATCCCACCGTCCCAACAGAGCTCATACACTCAGTGGTTAGTATCTTTCATCTTTCTAAGCATGTGTCTACTCACACCATCCTCAGTATATGGGTAAAGCAGACTGAGAGGAAGTCAGATTTTGTTTGTATAGAAATTACATGATCAGTTTTGTTTTATTTCAAACATGAGTACCCAAATACAATCCTTTTGACCTGACTATTCTGTCCCTAAATGGCAAACTAAACATTCATGCAAGTTTAATGGCGAGGGAATTAGTACCTTCTTATGTTTCAGACTGTGAAATGGCACCGGGGAGCACTTCCCGTAACAGACAGAAGTGTGTGGATGTGCTAGACCAGACCTGAAGCACTTATCCTCTCAGCCCGAAAGCCCTCTCCAAGTTGAGCGGCAGTTGAGAAAATCTGAGAGGACACCCCTAGGATGCCACCCAAAAAAGGTATCTCAATATAAAGACTTGTGTGCAGAATCCTATAACTTTCTTCGAGATTGAATGCTTTGCTTGAAAAGTTTGTTCCAACATCTTGGTCCCTTGCTGTGACTTTCCTTTTTGTCTTTGTCTGTGAGCAGGTTGCCTTTATTTCTTGAAGGATTAGAAAATTATTTGGCTTTTCTTCTTCAACTTATCTTTTCTTCTATTTCATATGATTTCACCGACTAGTTAAGGGCATGTGTTTGGCCTTTGTTCATTCCAGAGAATAATGAGAATGAAAGGGGGTGAAAAAGACTGAGACTCTAGGGCAGCAATGTAGACTCAAGGTTGTGTCAACAGCAGAACTATTGTCAGCTGGGTGAGTGAGACACTTTTGGAAAGAGATCTGTTCTTGCTTCATTTTGTGCATTAAATAAAGTTGAGGGTGAGGCGAAACAGAGTAGGGCAGAAAAAGTAACGAAGAGAAATAAATCCCACTTGGTGGATATTAAGAAGCGTTGAGCCATGTGATGAAACTCATTTTCACCATGGATAGGAAATACGTGGCATATTCCTGATAAATCTATGATGCTTACAAAACTTTGGATCCATTTTCAGCAGCATTTTCTCCCCAGGAGTAAAACTGTGGACCTTTTAAAGCAAGGGAAACCTGGATAGATATGTTTGCTTTTCTGAATAGAATTTCTAATCCAGGTAGTCTGGTTCCAGTCCTTCCTTTAACTGACTTCTTTGATCTTAGAGTGGAAAGGAGAGACAGGGAGCTCATTTAGAGAGAACGCATTAAAGCCATCCAGCTTCAGCCTGTATCTTAGGAATCTTAGCAGCAGCCTATTTAAGATGCTTAGTCATTTTATTGATTCCAAACGTCTGGGGCATCTTAGTACAATGTGATTATCCAATTAGGTCATTGCTTTCAGAAAACAAAAACAAAAACACTTCTTTGGAGGCTCTACCCACCTTTCCACTGGAAGGGATATTGGAAATTGTGCAAAGATGTGTATTACCTTTACCAAGGGTGGGTTTGATTTCCCATCAATAGGGCAGAGTTAAGTATTGTGTAAGAGGCTAGCCCATGCAGTGTTCAGCTTCTTGGTGTTATTTTAGGTAGTTTGGGGTTGGGAGAATTATTTTTGATCTCTAGAATTCTAATGAAAACTTGCAATAGAGCAACTTAAGCTATCTTAAGTAACAACCAACTCATCTAACATGTGGAATTAAAATAGATTTTTCTTCCTGTTCATTAATACTGTGTGTTTGATATACTAATTTTATTGCTTTATCAATCGATGTATTTTAAAGAACATAATCTTATTTTATGATTATATTTTTATGCCAGAAAATGTGTGTATTTTAATTTTAAAAAGTGCATATTTCTGACACCAACAAAAA
>NW_022103919.1:12736416-12741994 GCF_000313985.2 Echinops telfairi
GTTTCAGAAGAGAACGTGGAATAATGTGAGATATGATTGCTGATGTCAGATAGATCTTGGGTGAAAGCAGAGAATGCCAGAAAGATGAATTTCTGAGGCAGCTAGATATTTGCGTGGTGAAATACCAGAAAGATGTTTACTTGTATTTTATTGACTCTACAAAGGGATTTGACTGTGTGGATCACAGCAAACTATGGATAACCTCAAGAATAAGGGGAATCCCAGAACACTTCATTGTGAGCATGTAGAACTTGTAAATGGACCAGGAGGCAGTTAGCTGTGTGAACTGGAAAAAGGGAATACTTCATGGTCTAAAATCAGAAAAGGTGTGTGTCAGTTGCATCCTCTCACCATGCTTACTGTATTCAAACTATATGCTGAGAAAATCATTATAAAAGCTGGATTATATGAGGAGCATGCAGCATCAAGATCGGAGGAAGGCTTGTTAACAACCTGCAGTGTGCAGATGAGGCAATCTAGCTTGATGAATGCGAGGAGAACTTGAAGCACTTACCGATGAAGAGCAAGGCTTACAGCGTTCAGTATGGACTACAACGCAATGTAAAGAAAATGGAAACCCTCACAACTGAACCGAAAGGTAACATCATACTTGAAGAAAAGACTGAAGTGGTCAATCTTGCTTGGCTCCACAATCCATGCTCATGGAAGCAGCTGATCAAATAACTCATTACATTGGGTCAGTCTGCTGCACAAGACCTCTTTAAACTGTTAACGAGCCGGCATGTGACTTTGAGGACTAAGATAAGCCCATCCCAAGCCATGGTGTTTTCAATTGCCACATATACATGTGAAAAGGTGGACATTGAATGAGAAAGACCGAAGAATTGGTGCATTTGAATTATGGTACTGGCACAGAATATTGAAAGTACCATGGACTGCCAAAGAACAAACAGAAGTCTTGGAAGAAGTACAGCCAGAGTGCCACTTACAGGCAAGGATGGTGAGATTTTGTCTCCTGTATCGGGGACATGTTCTCAGGAGAGGCCAGTTCCTAGAGAATGGACATCTTGCTTGGTAATGGTAAGTGAAAAAGAGGAAGGTCTGCAATAAAATATATTGGCACAGTGGCTGCAACAATGGACTCCAATTTAAGAACAATGGTTGGGACAACAAAGGACTGGGTAGTATCTTGTTCTGTTATATATTGGGTCATTATGAGTGGGAACCAACTCAATGGCACACAACAACAACAACAATATATGCTAATAGACGACCTCGTGAGAAACAGAGAAGAGATTGAAGTTGTCAACAAATTCATTTTGCTTGAATCAACAGTCAATGTTTGTGGAAGCAGCAGTGAAAACAGAAAATGAGAGATCTAACAAGGTTTAAATCTTTAAACCTCTTTACAATGTTGAAGGACAAGGATGTCGCTTTGAAAACTGAGGTGTGCCTCACTCAAGTGTTTTCCGGCACCTCATAAGCATCTGAAGTTGAACAACGAGTAAGGAAGACTAGGACCAAATTAACCAACTGGAATAAGGCAATAAGGAAAAAGAACAAAAGGGGCAATGACCGAAAAAAAAACAAAGCCAACCAAGAAAAAGGAAAAGGAAAAGGCCCCCTGGGAAAAAAAGACTTTGTCTCATGTACTTTGCACATGTTCCGGTCCCTAGTAAAGAACATTATGCCCAGTAGAGAGCCAGCACAAAAGAGGACCCTCAAGGAGACGAGTTGACACTAGTGGCTGTGACACAGAGCTCCGAGGATGCTGTGCGACCAAGCAGTGTTCTATTCTGTCGTACACAGGACATTCCCTTCCTGGCTCTGTATGATGTGCAGTGATGCGTTTCCATGATGGCTAGATAGGAAGCAACACAAAGTGATGGCTACTATTAGAGTTCCCACTTTAAATAAGCCGAGAAGTGTAGCCGTCTGATGGGCAGTCGTATTTTTAATGCTGAACTTCTCCAGCTATAATACAAGGAAAACTGTGTCTAAGGATAGTCCATGAAGGCCATTGGGGAAGAAAAGTTTATCTGGCTGGATCTTTACTATTTTGCTTTTGCTGTTGGTTTAGATTCACCCCATGAGGAGTTAACATAACACACTCCTTGGTTGGGTCATCTGGCTCAACCAATGGACTCTGTAAGACTCAAAGCCTGCACTATATGATCATGGTGTTTCACCAAGTCTAGAAGTGACAGAGGACCTAGAAACTGGGCATGCATGTGGTCAATCTGTTGTGCCCATGCCACTTGAAGGGCAAGTGATTGGTTGTGTCTGAAATGTGGTTGGACCCTTTGCACTCTGACAAGGTACATAACGTTTGTGCCTGATAAAGAGAGTAAGAACCATATATGGTAAATAGAAATATCAGTGCTTGGTGAAATGGCACTTAGGAATATGAGAGAAAGGAAGCTTAACTGAATAGATTCCTCCTGCCCCTCTGTCTTATTTCTTGATATTGCTATTCAGTTAAGCTTCCTTTCTCTCCTATTCCTGTGCCATTTCACCAAGCACTAAGAAATAAGCCTGAATTAGTGCTTCCTTGCTGGTGCTCAGTGAAGAGACGGATGTTGGTTTCAGCGATTTTGAACATATCTGGGCCTCGAAATTTCTAGAATCTCATGACTTCCTTGGAAGAGCACCTTAACTGTTAAGGAAAGATGGCCAATAATGATACCCTAGACAACTTCAGCCTTTAGTGGTCGGAGAAGGAAGATGACTGAGGAAGATGAAATGCAGGGAGAGAGGTAGAAGAGAAGATACTGGGGGGAAGGGGGTGTGTGCGGGAAAGAGTCTCAGAAGCTCAGGGAGCAGAGAGCTTTAAGAGACACAGGTGGCGATCAGTTAAAAACATCATTACACTGCCAAAGTTATGGAAATTCTGAACGATGATTTAAAACTATAATTACAGTCAAATGTCTCTTTCTATCTCTTTATCACCTTTCTTTATGTATTTGTTATCACCGTCACAGATTAACACAAAGTTAGTTTTTTAAAAAAGCTCTTAGGGCTACTTTTCCTTTTTTCAGCGACTCATTAAGTGGTATATAAGCAGAAGCTGCTTGTTGGTTAAGTAGTGCTGCTAAATGATATCCATGAGATAGGGCTTATTAAATTCATTTCAAATTCTTAATGACACACACACAAAGGTGACATCAGAGTCATATTGACACACAATAGTTTGGCTATTCATTTTTTCAACATTTCAAAGATAACTCTCAGATGTGACTGGTCAAGTCATTCAAATTCTAAAGTCATAGAGCTCAAGCAAGTGGTGTTATCCTATACTGAAAGATGAACAAATGACATTTACTACAGTTATAAATAATATATGTAGATGTACTTAGATCACACCTTCATATATGAGAAATTAATTTCATTCATACCAAGTTAATAGCTCACTCAACAAATAATTTGGTAGGTTTTTGTGTTTTGGAAGAATATGCCAAGACATAATCTCCTCTCTCAAAGAGTTTATAAATTATTGTGTTTGGTGCCGTATTAAACAATTGTTAAAATAAAATCAGGGTAAGGATGTTGTATAATAAACTAAAAGTTGCTTTTAATAATTAACAACATTTATTCATTTGTTTATAATCTGGTCTATCCTTGTAATATTTTTCTCAAATACAAAGGACTTCCTAAGTTTGAAATGTTTATCAAAGAGATAGAATTCCATTGATTGATTAAAATGTGGACACTACTCTATTCCAATTTCTTTCATCCCACTCGTTAATCAACCTAACAACACTACAATCAAGATTTAGGACATTTTCACGGCATCCAAATATTTCTTCATGGGTTTTTGCCATCAGTCAACACATCTGTCCTTCTTCCATTTCTCATACAGACAGTCAGCAATCTCATTCTGTTTTTCTTTTCCTTGTGTGTGTGTGACTGTAGATTAAACTCAAGCCACAACTCACTGTCATCCAGTTGACTCTGATTCTTAGTGACCCTTTAGAACAGAGTAAAATTACTCACTACGGTTTCAAAAGCTGTGAATCTTTATGGATACAGAAAGTCTCATCTTTCTCCTGTGGAGCTATTGGTGGGTTCGAACTGCCACCCTTGCCGTCAGCACAATGAGAATTTCACTACACTCCTAGGGGTCCCGCTGTAGATTGGTTTACATTTTTCTAAAGCTTCGTATAAACAGATATGCTATGTTTTGACTTTTTAAAAATTTAGTAACGCCTTTGAGATTCATCCAGATTGTTAGGTTGTTAATAGCTTTATTTCTTTTATTGTTCAGTGGTGTTCCAGAGTATGGATGGATGTTTGGCAACTTGTTAACTTATTAATAGACATTAGGGTTGTTTTCAGTTTGGGGCTTCTATTAAGAAAGCTGCTATGAGCATTTCTGTTTCAGTTGCTTTTGTCTGTATGTGTGAATATGTGGATCAGAATTACTTTGAAACCACTAGCCACTCAGCAGGACATAGATGAGGCTGTCTACTCCCAGGGAGAGTTGCAGTCTCTGAAATTCACCTGAGCAGCTCCACTCTGTCTGTCGCTGTGAGTCAGAATTGACTCAGTGTCAGTGAGTACTGTAATTAACTTGAGAAGAACCTGCCAAATTGCTTTCCCCAGTGATTATATGATTTCTATTTTCACTAGCAGTGTATGAAACCTCTAGTTGACCCATATATTTCTAAAAGTTGGGATGCACAGCAATGAGAGGAAAGATTCCCTGAGGAGATATATATATCGTCATCATTGCTATCAGCCTATATGTCTGATACTAGTCCATAAATTTCTCTTTAGACTCATGCAGCGCACTCAATGATGCTGAATGCAGGGTGAACACAGACTAGTGGATAGAAGGTCTTGTGGATCCAGTAGTGTCAGACATATGGGCTAATATCAGACTTATGGACTTGCTCTACAGTGGGCTGGGATTTTTTCTTTTATTCCAGTCTGTCTCCATTTTTGTGTATTAGTTATTTTTCCTTTTTGTTGTTCCATTTCAGTGGGCTTACAACACCCACCTGAACCTTGTCACAGGCCACTGGCAGGGCATGGTATGCCACTTCACATGGTAGATTGTACACCTAATGGTTTAATATTTTCATTCCTCCTTGGTGTACTTTGTGCTACTGCTTTCATACATTTACTTCTATATTTATTAAAACATCACAATCAATCATTAATATTTTTATCTTACACATTCAATAATCTTCCAAATAAGTTTTGGGAACTGAGGACAAAAGGCTTTTGTATTTGCAATTTCCAGTGTAGTTTTTCAACTCCATTTTAGACCCCACACTTCAGGGTCCTTTTCTTTCTGCTGTTGGTAGTTGTAACTGAGTCAATTCCAACTCAGGGCAACTGCATGTGGGCAGAATAGAAGTGCTTCTTGAACTTACCTGTTCTTTTTTTTATAATTCATCATTTTATTAGGAGCTCTTACAGATGTCACAACATTCCAAAATTCAAATAGATCGAGAATACTTTTACAACTGCTACTGCAATCAGTTTCAAAACATTTTCTTTCTTCTTGAAATCTTTGGTATCAGCTCCCGTTTATTTGCTCCCACCCCTCCCTTCCCTCCAGGAACCTCTTGTTGGTTTATATATATATACACACACATATACATATATATAT
>NW_022103919.1:12742299-12749784 GCF_000313985.2 Echinops telfairi
CACAAGACCTTCTATCCACTAGTCTGTGTTCACCCTGCATTCAGCATCATTGAGTGCACTGCATGAGTCTAAAGAGAAATTTATGGACTAGTATCAGACATATAGGCTGATAGCAATGATGACGATATATATATCTCCTCAGGGAATCTTTCCTCCCATTGCTGTTTCTGAAGGGTCACCTATCCTGTCATTCCTGCATCGAATGATCTGAATTATACACATGAACATATGTAGGTCTAACAGTATTAATGAGGTGAAACATAAGCCTTAATAATAAAGGGAGGAAATATTAAAGAACCAGAGGATGGTTATGTGTTTTATCAGTGCTATACCACAGCCTGAATTCCTTATTTCCCCCACCCACCCCCAGGTGGTGCAGGCCTGTCCAATTATCTTGCAGGTGGGTTTTGGGTCTCCACTTTGTTCATACTCCTTCACATCCATTTGATTGTTTGTTTTAGAACTTCTGATAACTATTCCCGTTGACACCTCCTGATCACACAGGCTGGTGTGCTTCTTCCATGTGGGCTTTTTTGCTTCCCTGTTCAGTGTCTGCTTGTTTGACTAAAAACCTTTAAGACCTGAAACACTATCTCTTTCAATAGCTGGGCACCATCAGCTTTCTTCACCACATTTGCTTATGCACCCATTTTGTCTTCAGCAATCGTGTCTGGAAGGTGAGTATGATACAGTGCCACATTATTAGAACAAACCGTTCTTGTACTTAGGTGAGATTTTAATAGAGTCCCAAAGTCCATCTGCTTCCTTATTGTATTTACATATACGTACATGTATAGACAAATACACCTATACTTATATAATTATATATTGACATATTTATATATCTATATTTAAACCTATATATATATACACATTTATGCTTTCTTCTTCCCCCCTGCCCCAGTATCATGCTTACCCATTGTTCACCTCTTACTAATTCCTCTTAGATACTTTTTGATTGATCATACCCCACCAGGAACATTATACCTGCCTCACCATCAATTTTATAACCCTTGCTATTCCCCTGTCCCTGTCATTATTGCTCACCACTCACTTCCCCTGCCTCCTCCTCTCCCATGCTCGCCCAGAACCATCAGTCCTGTTGTTGTCTCCATGGGGTTTCTTATTTTGCCTATCTTATATACATAGACACTGAGAGAGAGAGCGAGAGAGCATACAAATAGTTCCAAGTCTAATTGATATCCTGACCCATAGTAGATGAATATCTCTATGTTAACTAGCGAGCCAGACCTGTTATAATCCCTCAGCCCAATCTCCTTTCTTTCAGAGTTCCATATCCCAGAACCTGCTTACGTAACAGTGCTTATACCCTTTTAGTCCTCAGCCTTCGTGTCTGAAAGGCGTGCATCCTACAGGTCCCTCCCTACTCCTCTTCTTGCAGGCAGGGATGGAGTGGTCCCTCCAGGCCCCCCATTACACTTTTAGACTTTCAGTGTGGCCCCCTTGTGAGTAATCCCCAACCAGTTCAGGTGAGGTGCCAAGTGCTGCCCTCCCCCCACCCCCCCAGGGCCAGAAGTCTACAATCGGGCTTCCTTGTGGCCTTCGAGACTTGCTCCCATCGCCGGTCTGCTGCACTCTTCTCTGGGTTTGCCCCGCGTGTGCATGTCAGACCTCTATCCTTGAACTGTATCCTCAGGGCTGTCATCTAGGGAGAGGGTGCCAATTCTGGAGCTGAGGCCAGCCCTGCAGTCATCTCTGGGAACAATCTGCTCTGTGCAGAAACACTGCCTTTAAGGATTGACACTCTAGAATGAGGTCTACTCTCTTTTTGACTTTCCTGTGGAGATGAACAATACCTTCCCCTTGGGAGGATTAGTGCCCACCACTGCAGTCTTTTTGCTTCCCTCACCCCTCTGTGGGCCTTAGAGGAATATGAGAGGGATGGAAAAGATGCCTTTCAGAACAGCTGCTATCTGCATATTTGTATTGGTCTATCTATCTATCTATCTATCTATCTATCTATCTATCTATCTATCTATCTATCTATATGACATCTGTTTTATTAGCATGGTCTT
Organism: Echinops telfairi; assembly: GCF_000313985.2. Classification (NCBI taxonomy): domain Eukaryota; kingdom Metazoa; phylum Chordata; class Mammalia; order Afrosoricida; family Tenrecidae; genus Echinops; species Echinops telfairi. The sequence goes on from NW_022103919.1 coordinate 12,744,336, forward strand.
GCTCAAGCCAGAGTATCTGGTCCTCAGCCCAGGAACTGTGTGTTGTGCGCATTTCCCCTTAGGCCCACTCTGCTGTTTGGGCTCACCTCACTCTGCTCATGCTGTACTTGACCTTTTGAAAGCACCTGGTTTCCTCAAGGGAATTGCAAGGCTCTGGGTGGGTTTGAACTGCCAGTCTTTTGGTTAGCAGTCAAATGCTTAACCTGTTGCCCTGATCACATACTCCTCTGTCTGAATGACTTTCTTTAGTACAGATATCTTGGTGACAACTCACAACTTTTATATCCCTGAAAAAGACTTTGCTTTTATTCCCATTTTTGAAAGATCTTCCTGTGGGATATAGAATCCAAGTTAATATTTAGTTTTGCTTTTCAGTGCTTGAAAGATTTCCGTCTTTTATAGTTTCTGATAAAATGCCTGGTTACTCTTATTATTGTATATCTTTTGGAGATGAACCTGTTTGTCATGACAAAGTCCAAGTTCATTTCAATTTTATATTTCCTCCTCTTGTTTTTCTTTAAAGCCACTCAAACCACTATTTAGGTTTCAGGGGTAAGGGATCTGGAGGGTTTCTTTTGCTTTGCTTTGTTTTTAAAGAAACATGCTATGTATGTATTACACAACCCATCTCAAGAAATGAAATCAACACCAATATCTTGTTAAAACTCCATTATTTTGTCCTTCATCACCCGCTCCCTCCTCTTTCCCTGTTATACTCCAGTCCCTGGCGTTTTTGTGGTCATCAAAATCTCACCTATTAGTGTAGAAACCACATTTCCTCTTCTTTGAAAGGAAAATTCCTTATAACAATCATGATATCACATATTCATCTTTGTAAGATTGACCGAGTTTGCTAAGCATCATGCTCTTTAGTTTTGCCCATGTCTTGTGGTTTTTAAGAGATTTGTCTTTTTAAAACTTTTTACTGATGCGTAGCATTCCAGAGTCTGAATGTACCAGAGCTTGTTTATCCATTCTCTTATAGTTGGAGGTTTTGGTGGTTTCCATGTTTTTGTTGTTATAGAAATTGTTGCAATAAACATAGGTGTACATCTATCTGTTTGTGTTATTTCTGTATACAAGTAGACCCAGTAGAGAGATTGCTGGATCATAAGGTAATTGAATAGGAATTTGTTTAAGGAAATGCCATGCTGAATTTCATAGTGGTTGCACAATTCTACAGTCCCACCTGCAATGTATGAGTATTCTTATCTCTCCACCATTTATAATTTCCTGTTTTATTTAATTTTGCCAAAGTGTCGGTGTGAGGTGATAGCTCATGGCTGTTTTAATTTGTATTTCTCTTATTACTACTGATCATGAGCATTTCCTCATATGACTGTTGGTCTCCTGGATGTTGTATTTGATAAATAATCAATACTGTCTTGTGCTCATTTTTTATTGCAATGGCTGTGTTTTTCTTAGGATGTTGTAGTTTTCAATAGATTTTGGGGATTAGCCCTTTATCTGATGTAGTATCATTAAATGTTTTCCCCAATATGTGACTTCTCTAACTCTTTGATGAGGTCTTTTGATGTGCACAAATGTTGTACATTTAGGAAGTCCCAGTTCTTTATCTTGTGTTTATGGTGTGCATATTTTTCATTATGTTTGGTATTGTGTTTATGAATTGTATTGGCATCGTTAAGTTTGGTTGCTCTTATCTTTGTATTTTGATATGTCATGGACACTTATTCTCTGGCTACTTTTAAGATATTCTTATTATGACTGTACATTTTAACATCACATTATTTACTGTTAATTTTAGCAAGTTGTTTATGTTGTGCCTTTTCTTTTTTTATCTTGTTTGGAATTCACTGAGAGTTTTCCATTTTCGGTGTATAATGGTTAGCAAATTAAGAACTATCTTGGCCATTATTTCGCTTTTCCCCCTCCCCCATTCCTTTCAAGGGTTCCAAGTTTGAGAGGGCATCCCAAAGTCCGGGGGGATTCCATGATCACGTACGTCCATTTTTCCATGAACTTTTTGAAGCATCTTCACATATCATGTCCTACTTCATATTCTCCCACAGGCTGTCAATTCTCTGTTCCTTGTTTATTTTAATCTTTTCATTTGGGTTACAAACTACGTTTGTGCCTTTTAGCTGCTCTCTTCACACTGCCTAGTCTGCTGTTTACTCTGTTTAGTGCATGTCTCGTTTCAGATATTATATTTTTATCTTGAGGTTGAAATGCATTCCAATAGTGTTTCTAGAACTGTTCATATTTTCCTCGACGCCATTAATTAAATGAGAATATTTATAATAGTGGTTTCAATGTTGTTTTCTGGTAATTCGAATCTCCATGTCACTTCTGGATTAGTTTCGATTAACATATTTGCTTTATCTTCTACTTAAGAAACATTTTGCTCCGCCCTCATGTCTTTGCTTGCTGATAATTTTTTTTATTCCTCATTGGTCTGTGGTTCTCTATTCTTGTGGGATCCTTGCCTGCCGTTGGTTATCTGTGTAATATTAGCTTCATAGAGTGAACTTGGGAATTTGTCATCCTTTTCTATACTCTGGAAGCCCTTGTGTAGAACTGCTGTCAGCTCTTCCCTGGAATGCTTGGTTGAATTCTCCTGTGAAGGCACCTGGGTCAGGACTTTTTAAGCAGATAGTTCCTTGATAGCCTTATCTATTTCTTCTTTCATTATGGGTCTGCTCAGGTCCTTGGCATGTATGTGAATAATCTGGGTAAGGTATGTTTTTCTAAGCATTTGACCATATCTTCCAAGTGTTTGTATGTATTGGAGTACAGACCTTCATAGTACTGTGTAATTAATCTTTTCATTTAATTGGGGTCTTGTTATATTCCCTGTTTCATGCCTCATCCTGCCTATTGGCATTTGCTCCTATATTCATCCTAACAAGTATAAATGTAAACCTAAAATTTTTTTTCTCCACTGATCCCAAGAAATGTACCTGCATACACCCACACCCCTCTCCAAATCCCAACAATATCTACAAGAATACAGAAAATCCAGGGCCCCCAAATGTAAACTAGCCAACGTTGTATTCCAAGTGAGATTCATTCCAGGGATACAGGACATATCAACATCCAAAATTCCATGAACATCATCCATCACATTGACCAAAAAAAGGAAAAGAGCCACATGATAATATCAGTAGACACAGAAAAAGCATTTGACAATATTTAACACCCATTCCTAATTAAGACATTCAAGAAGATAGGAATGGAAGGAAACTACCTCAGTATAATGCAAGCTATATATGAAAAACCAGCAGCCGATGCTATAGTTAATGGAAAAAAGACTTAATCAATCCCACTGAAAAAGGGGACCAGACAAGGATGACCCTTTCCCCCACTTTAATTCAACATCATTCTGGAGGTTCTAGCTAATAACATGAGGCAGCAGGAGGACATTAAAGGTATTCTCCTGGGGGAAGAAGAAGTGAAATGATCATCATTTGCAGATCACATGGTTCTTATATTGAAAACCCCAAAAGTTCCATCCTGGGAGTGTTAGAAACAATAGAGGAATTTGGTGAAGTGGCAGTGAAGTGAAGATCAACAAACAGAAGTCAATTGGATTGCTATATATATTGGATAAGATCACAGAAATGGCCATCAAGAAGGTGGTACCCTTCATAATAGCCATGCATAAACTGAGATATCTAGGGATATACCTAACCAAAAACCCAAAATATCGGTAGGAAGAAACTACAAACCATGATTATAAGAAATAAAAAATGACCTTCACTAATGGAAGAATATTCCATGCTCATGGATCAGAAGACTCAATATCGTAAAAAATGTCAATACAACCCAAGGAACTTTATGTGTTTAATGCAATCCTGATACAAATAGTGGCATCTCTCTTCAAAGAAGTGGAAAAACTGACTACCAACTTCATATGGAAATGAAAGAAGCCCAGAATTAGCAAAGAACTCTTCAAGAAGAAGAAAGTCAGACGGCATTTATTACCTGATTTTAAAACCTACTACACAGCCACAGTGGTCAAAACAGCCTGGTACGTGTATCATTAGACACTTGGACCCATGGAAAGAAACAAAACAATCCAGCAATAAAATCAGCAGCATATAAGTAACTAATCTTCCATAAGGGCCCCCAAAACATCCAATGGAAGTGAACACCCTCTTTAACAAATGGTGCTGGGAAAACTGAATATATACTTGCATAAAAATGAAACAAGACGTTTACCTTACTCCACACACAAGACAAAATTCAAGGTGGATCTCAGACCTCGAGGTAAATCCACAAATTATCAGGAACATTAATGAGAAAATTGGGACAAACCTAAGATCCTTGGCACATGGAATACATTGGCTACCAGCAATAGGAGATGTTACATACCCAGAGGTAACTAAAATAGACTGGTGGATATACTAAAGACAACACACCTCTGTTCATCGAAAGATTTCATCAAGAGTAATAAGAGAGCCCGCAGACTAGGAAAACATCTTTAGCATTGACATATTAGACAAGGACCTTATTATTAAAATCTACATTACCCTGCAAGCCTACAAGAAAAAATGAATTGCCCACTGAAGAGGTGGGCAAACGAACTGAACAGAAGATTTACAAGTGAGGAAACCTGAGTGGGCAATAAACACATGAGAAAATGTTCCCAATCTTTAGCCACCCAGGAAAAGCAAATTAAAATAACTGTGAGATACCACCCAACACTCTCAAAGATAACCCAATTCAAGAAATCAGAAAGCAACAAATGTTGGAGGGGGTGTGGTGAGACAGTAGGTCTCATCTGTGGGAAGTGATTTGGCGATATCTAAAATGAATGGAAATCAAATTACCTTATGACCCGACCCAACAATCCCCCTACGGGGCATATACCCAGAAGAGGTAAGAAACAGACCACAACCAGACATCTGTGTTCCAATGTTCATAGCAGCACAGTTCACAATCACAGAAAAACTGGAAACAATCTAAATTTCCATCAATACATGAATGGGTTAAAATAAGAAACTCTGGTATAAACACCCAATGGAGTATACTACACATCCCTAAAAATCAGCGATGAAAAAATGAAACACATCATCTTGTGGAAAGAGTTGGAGGAAATTATGCCGTGTGAAGTTAGCCCAGCACAAAAGGGCATGTGCTGCGTGAGTCCACTGAGGTAATTTCAATCAGTACAACGGGTATAGAGGGGAAAGATCATGTTGCATAGTTTCCGGGCTAAGGACCTCATTCGGATGCACCAAGCCCTTGAGGACGACGTTCCTACTCAGAGCAGCTAGTCACAGAGAGGACCTCACAGCTAGCCCCAGCTTGGGGCACTACTTCGCTCTAGATCACAGCGCTATAGGGAGGGGTCAGCACTGTAAACACAGTGCGGGGAGTGCAGCCAGTGTGAGGTCCCACATGGGGACAAACCCAGAGGGGAATACACACAACAGATCAGCAGCAGGCACAAAGTCCCAAAGTCTCAGAGGAATCCAGAATG
>NW_022103919.1:12750549-12752690 GCF_000313985.2 Echinops telfairi
TGGCCATCTAGCAGGGAAGCAACAAAGCCCACATGGAAGAAGCATGCCAGCCTGTGTGCTCATGAGGTGTCAATGGGAATAGGTATCAGAAGTTCAAAACCAAATAATCAAAATGACATGAAGGAACACAGGCAAGGTGAAGACCCAAAGCCCACCTGTAAAATAATGGGACAGTCCTTCACAGAAGGGCCACAGGAGGGGACAATCTATCTAGTAGATTGTGCAGTGGAACACTGATGAAACTCACAACTATCCTCCAGTTCTTTAAAATGTCCTCCTCCCATTATTATGGCCTTAGTTTTACTTGACTAATCTTGCTGGACCTGCATTTGTACATTGGCATGATTAAGATCTTTCGATGCATGAAATTCAAGATAGGTAAATCCCTCAGAAACAGTAAGGGGAGTATGACTCCCTGAGGATACAGGAAGAGGGAGGAGGGGTAAGGGGTAAGGGGGAACTGTTAGCAATGATGACTATATTACCACACCCAAAGGGAATTAACATTAGAATTTTAGGTAATTGGATAAATGGGATGGTGGAATTTATGGAAAAAATATCAATAATAATAATATATAATATAATGAGGGATCAGGGTGTGGTAGGTGGGAAAGGAGGGGACAAAGAGGAGCTAATATCAAGGAGTTCAAGAAGAAAAGAAAACGTATTGAAAATGGTGATGGTAGAAATTTTACAATTATGCTTGATCTAATGGAACTTTGGATTGCAATAATATCTGTAAGCGCTCCTAATAAAATGTTAAAAAAAGAATACTTTAAAATTTTATTTTACTGCTCTGAGAAGTCTAATAGTCCTGTTTTTTCCCTCCAAAATATTTAGATATTTAGCTTCTATCAGAAATATTAAATGTAAACACAATGTATTCAATAATGGAAAGAAAGGAAAATTTCCTCTTATCATTGAATGTCTTCATAGATGTTGGAGATATAAGGAAAATCTTAAGAGTCCAGGGAAAAGTTCCATTATCTGTTAATTCTATTTTTCCATAAACTTTCTGAAGCCCATCATACTTGGAAAAAGTCACAAATCCCGTAAGTATTATTTAGTGAAATGACATTAAAATTGTCCACCTAAGAATGGTCTTCCCAACCACTGCCACTGAGTTGAAACTAATTCACAGTGACTCTATAGAACACGGTAGAACTGCCCTGTTGTATTTCTGAGACTGTTATTCTTTACTGGAGCAGAAAATCTCATATTTTCCCCAAGGAATGGCCGGTAGGTTTGAACCACTAACCTTGTGGTTAGCAGCCCAACACATAACCAACTATGCCACCACTCCAAAATTGTCTTAGACAATGAAAAACAGTACTATTAAGAAGATGCTCTCTGTTTCCTTATCTTTCCATCCTTTGTAATACACACTAAAATTTGAAGATTGGTTTTATTTACTTATTTAATCCATAACACTAGTATAAATAGCTCACTTTGATATAGCAACATTCTTCCTCTTTTTCTAATTGTGGCATAGGGGAGAACCAATCCCCATTAATGCAGAGATTCATGTGAATAAGTACTAATATAAAATTATCTTCTCACATGATTGTGGCTGAGCAAGCTATGTACTTGGAATTTAAACTTATTTAACATTACACTTATTGATTATTGGATAAGGAACAACATATTTGGCATCTCTTGACATCAAGAAGCTCATCTATTTGGAGATGAGATAAAAACATGTAAACAGTTGAAAAGCTGTATAAAACCATAATGAGAAAGATGTTTTGGTGCAGGATATGAAATGTCAAATGAATTGCAGAAGTAATGTAGACTATGCACCATTTCTCATTTCCAACTGTTTAATATTCTTCTATGACTCTCTGTTGAACCTTCTTCAATTTATTCACATTATTCCTTAGCTGTAGAGCTGAAACATCCAGCAAATATGAATTTGATCCACTCTGAGTATGTTTGGATGATTATTTCCAGTTCCTACTGCTGTACTTCTATATATGCATCCCATATCTTGATCAGTTACACCATAGCACTATTTTTTCACCGTGTGGCTAGTGGAGCAAATGTTGTTATCACAAAGATCTGAGTTTGAATCCTTGCTTCACTTCTTACAACTTTAGACTTTGAGCAAGTGCGTTAGTTAAGGGCAATTTGGTTTAAAACCG
>NW_022103919.1:12754387-12756246 GCF_000313985.2 Echinops telfairi
ATGTACATACAATGTACATGATCTGATATATTAGAGATACTCCATCAATACTCTGTTCTATCCCATCATTTTCTTCTTTCTGGTTTACTTTTCATTCCATTTTCTACTGCTTATGATGTATAATTTTTTCCTAAGAGTATATAATATGGAATATCCTCAAGAGAGAATACCTGTGGATAAAACCAATTAGTCAAAACAGATAAAACCAATGATTCAAAACAGCATACATTTCCATCATTTATCAAGGCCAGGTGTCACCTGCATCAAGTAGGTGCAATGGAAGGTAATGTGTCCAGCAATTGTGGTGGTTCTCTAGACTTTCTGCTTCCACAATGAGCTATAGTCTCAGAAACCCACGGGGACAGTTCTACTCTGTCCTCTGAGTTACAGTGAGTCTGAATCAACTCACTGGCAGTGAGTAGAGGGACTTCAGGAAGACTCATGAATAGAGTGAGCGTAGTGCGAATATAAGCAGCTGCATGTGTAGTGAACTCTTAAGGTAGTAATTATGAGCATGTTTCAAGAGGCCAACAGGAGAATGCATTAATCATGGTAAGGACAGTATGACGATTTGACTGGGCATAAGGGAATGGTTCTGAAGAAATCACAAATATTTCTATGCCTTATTCAAGAACTCTAGCTACAAAAAGGGAGTAGGCCATCCAGTGTGAACAAAGATGCTTAATGTTTTTGTCCCAGCCTTTTCTTTGCTTTTCACACCATTATTTCTTAAATTAGTCCAGGCCATGCAAGAACCAGAAGAAGCAACATTACGCACAATATTCATAAATACAGAAGGAGAGGTAAGTCAGGAGAAATGACCAAAGAGATGCTCACATTACCTTTGTCTCTTCAATTGCAGGCATGAGGTGAGGAGAGAGAGGGAATTTTGATTAAGATGTGTGATTGAGGTTTTAATTTAGACTGGTCTGACTATTTTAAGGAGTCCATAGTACAAGCAGTGAATGCTTTGCTGCTAATTGAATATCTGAAAATGAGTATTGGTAGTTAAAATGACCTGGCTTTTAGGAGATAAATGAAGAGATTGATGATACAACATGGAAAATGTAACCAGTGCCATTGAAGATTATGTGTAGAAATTGTTGAATGAAAACCTCTTTTGGTGTGCATGTTCACCAAAAAGACAATAAGATATTTAATAGAAACAAAAACAAGTAAGTCAATAACATGAGCTGATTCTTAGAACTGCAAATGACCGTAAAGCGACAGGATGTACCCGTGATGTTCTCCAGCAGTGAGAAAGTGAAATCTATTGGAAGTTGATTACAAATTGCATTAACAGGGAATCCAGGACAGATAAACCCTCCAGGACCAATATTGAGAGTAGCGATACCAGGAGGGTAGATGGAAGGGAGGTGGGTGGGTTGGAAAGGGGGAAAAGAACACAAGGATCTACATATAACCCCTCCCTGGGGGACAGGCAGCAGAAAAGTGGGTGAAGGGAGACTTCAGTCAGTGTAAGACATGAGCAAATAATAATGATTTATAAATGATCAAGGGTTCATGAGGGGGGGTGGGGGAGGGAAAGCAAAAATGAGGAGCTGATACCAAGGGCTCAAGTAAAAAGAAAATGTTTGAAAATGATATAGCAACAAATGTACAAATGTGTTGTCTTTTTTCTTAAATGGATGTGTGTATGTATGGATTGTGATAAGAGCCGTATGAGCCCCCAATAAAATGATTTTTTAAAAACTTGTGTTAATTTCCTCCTTAAACAAATGATCTACACTATTGCAGTAATCCATCACATTGGTAGTACGATTTACAATGGGTTTTGAAATAAATACTCTCTTTTTCCTCATAAAGGAATAAGTTAGACTCTTTAATCAAAGTATCTA
>NW_022103919.1:12757163-12759107 GCF_000313985.2 Echinops telfairi
ACCCCCTGGAGAAGGCCATCATATGGAGTAGAGAGGGAAAGAAAGTGGGAGACTCAACAAGAGGATTAATACAGCGGCGGCAACAGTGGGCTCGAACATGAGAACAGTTGTGAGAAGGGCACAAGACCTGGCAGTGTGGCCTACTCGATGGTGCCTAACAACAACAACACGTTTTATATGGAATCCTGGAAGCCCTGGTGGTGCTGTGGTGGCCTGCTGCGTTGGTAACTGCTAGGTCAGCAGTTGAAAGCCACCGGCTTCTCGGCAGGAGAAGAGGTGCAGTCTTCCAGTCTCGCAGTAGCCGGTCCCCCCTGTCCTCTAGCATCTCTAGCAGGTGCTGGCTTGACGGCAGTGAGGTTTTGGGTCTTGGTGATGCTAAGAGGTAAGCGTTGGATAGCTAAGTAATACGTTGGCAGTGCGAACCCACCAGCCACTCCACAGGAGAAAGAAGCATCTGTCTGCTTCTGTAAACATTGACAAAGCCTCCGGAAACTGAAATAGAGTTGATGTGAATCCGAATTTACTCAGTGTCAGGGGAGAGATTTTATATACACAAGGTTGTGGGAAGGTCATTCATAACATGTAATACGTGGATGACACAACAGCATTTGCCGAAAGTGAAGAGGAATCTAAGATACTTACTGATGAAGAGAAAAGACTTCAACCTTCAGTATGGATTGCACTTCAGTGTAAATAAAACAAACTCTTTTTTTTCCACAAATGAACCATGCATATCATTGTAAATGGAAAAAGAATGATGAGAATTTCATTTTACTTGGTTCCACAATCAACATTATGGAAGCAGCAGTCAAGAAGTTCAAGGACATACTGCATCGAGGGAGCCTGCTGCGAAAGAGCTCTCTAAAGTGTTGAAGATCAAAGATATTATTTTGGGACTCAGACATGCTTGACCCAGGAGATGGTATTTTCAGTGACCTCACATGCATGTGGAAGCCGGACAATGAATAAAGAAGACAAGAATAAATAAATGAATGAATACAGAAGGTCTCCCAAGAATCATTTATCTCCGTGGCACCTCCAAAGGAGGTCATCAAGCTTCGACCTAATTGACAGGCTAACCTCCTCCCATAGCTTCTTACAGGTGCCCTGTTGGCCCCAAAAAAACTATCACATTATGTTTTTCCTGCATCATAGAAATTACATGGCTTTGAACTACTGCCATGTAATGAGAAGAACTCCCATACTGGTATGGCATGGTCTTCTGCTCCTTGATCTTAGTCTTACTTTAAGCTCCCATCTTACCCAGTTGGTCTACTCTCCATTTTCTGTATGCCTCAAACATCTTCTACCTTTATCCTGTTTCTGTCTTTACTAATCATCACCCTGCCTCTTCTTCAAAGCTCAGCTGATGATCATTTCATTTGTGTGGTTTTGCGCATCTTTTCAGCAAAACATAATTTCTTCCTCTTCATTCTTTCTGCAGTGATAACCATTTACTTGTACTCCTCTCAAAGTTCTATGAAGTGGAGATGAGCTTTATGTTCCTTACATAGATAGTGATCCTTGTTCCACACCAAATATTGAGATAATTTGGCCATGATTCTTTTTCTCGCTGTGTGAGTTTCTTTAAATCAGAAAAATTTCAAACTCACAGAATTAAATTGCATTTTGCTGCGTTGTGAGCCAGCAAAGTCTTAAGGACAAAGTGAGCTTGTCACGGTCAATTGGCTAGCTGTGAAGTTTACTAATGGCTTATGTCTGTTGGCCAGCACAATACCATCCTAGAGAAAATCCATGTTGGGAACCAGATCAGAATGCAAACCTTGTGCCGAGAGGCCAGCATAGAACAAGATAGGTTGATAGACTTGAGAGATATTTCATTCAGGTCTCAGGGAAGTTTTCTACTTTTCAGCCAGAACAACAAAACAACGGCCACACAACATTAAAATAGCTCATCTTCCCCCAATTTTGGACCTCTTTAGC
>NW_022103919.1:12759207-12763240 GCF_000313985.2 Echinops telfairi
AGTTCTACCCTGTGCTAGAGGGTCACTGAGTTGGAATCAATGGACTAGACTATGTAGCTGTGAGTTTTGTTTTTTGGTGATATAGTAGGATAATCATTGGACTGCTACCCAGAAGGTCAGGGGTCCTAATCCAGCAGCCACTCGTTGGGAGAAAGATAAGACTATCTGTTCCCATAAAGATTAGGGTCACTAGGTGTTGGAATCCACACCATGTCAGTGAGTGGTGGCAGGAAGTGCACGCCATGTCAGTGAGTGGTGGCAGGAAGTGCACGCCATGTCAGTGAGTGGTGGCAGGAAGTGCACGCCACGTCAGTGAGTGGTGGGGGGGTAAAATCTTGCTTTTTCTTAGACTTCTTATCTTCTGTGCTTCTTTTTCTAATCACTACTCTCTGGAACTTTAAAATTTACTTTCAGTGTGTCAATATTGTCTTTTTAACTATGTGTTCTGGCCTAGAATGTCTTCTGTCTCTTTAGGAAGCCATTGTGTGTATCAGATGTTATTTTTAATGTTTTAATGTTAAAAGCTTGCTTACGTACATATAAAGGTTTTTTGTTTTAGACAATATGAGAAAAGAGTTATCAATTAAGCTATGTCTTCAACAATTTTTCCATTTTTTGAAGGAAGAAAAATAGAAATCTGCACAATACACTTTTGCTAACAAAATTCTTTTAAATAATGCATTTTTCAGATTACAGGATGCATAATTGCATAATTAATTACATTGGAAGATCTGAAAAATCAGGGTGATACCTAACATTGTATGCCATATATTCTGAAGTGGTAATGGAATTGTAAAGATTTAGTAAATATTGTTTTGTGTTGAATTATACATACCCTATATATATATATATGGTAAATCCTATTCTTGATATTTATGGGTCTCATAACTATTTATAGCCTCCCAAACCCACAAGGGCAGTTCTACTCTGTCCCATAAGGTCCCTGTGAGTCAAAATTGATTCAATGGCAGTGAATATACTTGTGGATATAATGTCACTTGGAAGTGGATTGTCGGATAAGTTAATAAGACAGAATTAGTATAGGGTGTATCTTCAGTGTATCTCTTTTGGAGCATTAAAGAAATTAAACAAGTGAGCAGAGCAGAGACAGGGAAGGGAGCAGAAGGCAAGCCACATGAAGATCACCCAGAAACAGAAGCTCAGAAGCGATAAGGACCTTCCTACAGAGCCGACAGAAAATGAAAGCCATTCCTAGAGTCAGCACCCTAACTTTGGACTTCCAGGTTCCTACACTGGGAGAATATGCATTTCCACTTTAAAGGCACCCTCTGGGGACCTTTTGTCATAGCAGCACTAAATCTCCGAGACATTGAGTAGGTGAATGGTCAGCTAGAGGCAAATGAATAATAAGTGACATCAATTTATAAAGTGACATGAAGATTTCATAAATTAGCCCCTGAGCTGTCCTTTAGGTAGGTATTAAAAAAGGCAACAGCCATACTTATTTGGCAGGGGAGATACCATGATCACGAAGGTGGTTTTCCCAGGGCGAGGCTCATCCATGGCACTCCGGGTGTGCTGACCCCTGCGATTTCCCCAAATGTGGGAAACTCAACTGCATAATTTGTGGTAGTGGGGGACTGCGTTCGCGCTATCCCCTGTTTAAAAAAATAAGAAGAATAAGAGAAAAAAGGACAATAGCTAAAGAAACAAACCAACCTCATTGCCAATGAAATTGAGTCTGACTCATAGTAACCATTTTGAACAGAGTCAATTGGCTAATGGAGTTTCCCAGGCTTAACTCATCACAGAACAGACTACGACTCTTCCTTTCAGGGGGTTCAGACCCCTGACCTGTCAGTTAGCAGCCAAGCTCTTAATCAGGGCACCTTTAGTCTGGGACCCCATTTCTTATTCTTTGGTCATGTTCTTAGGAAGATTTATGGAAAGGAGGTTGTTTTCTCGTAGTATTTTTCTTGGTAGGTTAGATGAGATCAAGGCAGAAATTATGGGAAGAGGTCTATCTTAGGCTCAATGACATACTTACACAAGGTTCTGCAGAAGGTGGTGCAAAGACGTTTCACAGGTAGATCATCACATTCACAGTGTCTTAACACTGCATTCGAATGGCCTGGGATGAATTGAGTGGAAGCACCTGGGAACTGAACTACACCTCTGCAAGTTCGTCGTGAAAATGACCAGTCTAACAACTGTGGATCAGGCTGTGGATCAGGAGACCAGGATGCTGCTTCAGATACTGGCACCCCACCTTATTTTATAAACGTGGGGATTCCTTTCACAGGCTGTGGGCTGCAGTGCCTCATTTTAAACCTTTTTTGTTCTCAGTCCCCTTCTAAGTTTCTCCTGGTCTTTGTCTTGAAGTAGGTGAAGGTAGTAGCTGCTTGTGTGTTATCAGCATCTACTGCTGGGAGAATAATGATCACACTCAGGGGTGAGTGAACTTTTCTTTTTCTGAGGAGTGAAATTATCTGCATAATGGCATGAGGCTTGCAGCTCCCTGCAGGGGTTACTCTCTGTACCCCTGTGACGGCATCGCCACTGAATCATCTTGACTTATGCTTTGCAAGAGGCACAGCTACCAGAATGCATGAGTGTCGTGGGAAGACAGCAAATTCAGATGGCAGCAAGTCCAAGGGTAAAGATTTATATTAGCTACAGCGTAATGTGAAGGAGCCTTCAGGATGCAAAGAGTCAAGTGCTGAGCTGTTAACCAAAAGGTTGGTGGTTTGAACTCCTCCAATGGCTGAGCTCACCCAGCCTAGAAAAGGACAACATGATTGGGAAAGTGGAGGGGCATTGAGAAAAAGAAGGACCCACAACAAGATGGATTGACATAGGTACTGCAAGGAGGGGCTCAAAGCTGACAGCGATTGTGAGGCTGGCTCAGGACCGGGCAGTGTTTCATTTTGTTACGGAGTTGGTACCAACTGCATCGCACCTAACAAGAACCACAGCAGTGGCTCAGGGAGAGGAAGACTGGGTAAGCTGCACTTGTGAAGAGTAAACCAAACCAATTGCTGCAAGTTGATGTTGACTCACTGCCCCATAGAGTTTCCAAGGCTATAAATATTCACAGAAGCTGACTGCTACCTCTGTCTCCTGGGTTCCAATCTTCAACTGTTTTGATTAGCAGCTGAACACTTAGCCATTGTGCCACCAGGGCTCCCTCCCCCTTTGTCATAAAATACTACAGCCAAGAAAACCCTATGGGGCATTTATACTCTGTTACATGCATTGGAATCAAGTTGACAGCATCTAGCATATACATTGATACTGATCAGCAGGCATGATGGCGATAGGGGCAAGAAAGGATCTCCTGTAAGGAAATTAGGAGACCCAGTGGCACAAGGGCTTCTATGTTGGGCTACTAATAACAAAGACAGCAGTTTGAACCCAAGGACTGCTCCTTGGGGGAAGAAAAGATGAGAATCTCTGCTTTGACTAAGATTTACAGCCTCAGAAACTCAAAGGGCCAGTTGAACTCTATCCTATAGGGTCACTGTGAGTCAGACTGGACTTGCTGGCAGTGACTATCATTGGTTTGGTAAGGAATTCAGGGCAGGGTCCTGAAGAAGCAGTCTTACAGAACTATGACAACGTTTTTTCCCTCCCTTGCACTGGGCCTCCATCTTTCTCCTCTTTGCTTAGGATGCTCTCTCCTCTTGAAAAATGTTCCTATACTTTTAAAAAAAAACCCAAAATAACCACACTTCCTGCGATGGGGTCATTGCCAACTCATAGAGATCCTACAGGACAGGGGAGAACTGCCCGTGGAGTTTACAAACCAATCAACTCACTGCCTTCGCATTGATTCTGATTCATAGCAGCCCTGTAGTTAGGTACAGGTGAGTCGGTTCAACTCAGAGGGACCCTGTTACTGTGAGTTGGAACTGTCTTGACTCAGTGGCTGCATAAATGGGCACAGGCAGAGGAACAATTGCGAGGATGATGCACGACCGTGCAGTATCTCTTTTGCAGCAGGTAGGGTCTCCGTGCGTCTGCATGGACTCCATGACGACCATTTTGTTGTTGATGTTCTTCCTATAGTCAA
>NW_022103919.1:12764537-12770434 GCF_000313985.2 Echinops telfairi
TGGATTTGTTTCTCTTATGTACCCAGACTAACACACTAACCACACACAGGCCCACAGTTGGCACCTACCAGCATCTCCAAGGGGAAAAGATGAGGGTTTCTACTCCTGTAAAGATTCCCAGCCTTGAAACTCACCCGGGCACTCCTAGTCTGTCCTGTAGGGTCACTGCGAGTCAGAATTGACTTGATGGCAGTTGGATATTGGTTTGGCCAGAAGAATAAAAAATCTGTCTCGAAAGAAGAGCGGCCAAAATGTTTCATAGAAGAGAAGCTATTGAGACCTTATTTCAGGAACGTGGACATGTTATGAAAAGGGACCAGTCCGTAGAAAAGGACATCATGCTTGGGAAAGCAGACATCCCACGAAAAAGAGGAGGACGAGATGGATTGACCAAGGGTTGCAAAATCAGCTCAGATTTGACAACCATTGTGAGGATCAGAGATGACGACAATTGTGAGGATTGGAAATGGCCATGGTACAGAACTGGGCAGCCTGCCACTCTGTTGTATGTAACGTCACTGTAATTGGTACCCACTTGAATGCAGCTAACAACAATATCCTCCACGAGGTTGCTTAGAATTGAGATAGTAACACAACTATCTATGTGTTTGTTTGTTTCTTCCTGAGGAGCCCTGACATTGTGAACTCTGACAATTTAAAAAAATTGCTTATCAGTAAAATAGTCAAATAATACCTCAATGGTCACGAGTGCTCTTCTTACCTCAATGTAGTTCTCCTTCCTCTCTTCCAATTCTTAGAGGATCCCTGGTAACCTGGTAGCTTACAAGATGTGCTGCTAACTGCTGCAAGGTCAGTAGTTAAAAACCACCGGTCACTCTGAGGGGGAACGATGAGGCTTTCGACTCCTCAAGGAGTTACAGTCTTGGGAATTCAGAGGATGTTGCTACTCTGTCCTATAGGGTCATTAAGGGTTGTCATCAACTCGATAGCAGAGTTTTGGGTGTTTTTCTACCAATTTCACGATTCGTGTATGAAGTAGAGTACTCATTTTAAGTCCTGTCTCTTCCATGTGACTTGTTCTGATCATCAACGCCCCAATATGTCTCCTTTCTCTCTGTTCCATTATTGGCATTGAATATCAAGTGCATAATAGGTTCTATGTCACACCACTATATAACTTTTCATTTCTGTATATCTTGGTTCCATCTAAATTATGGTCTCCAGAGCTTAAGAAAGAAGAGATACTATTCTATTTGTTTATTGATCCTTAGATTTCAGTAGATTTTAATGCATTGTATAGGGTAGGCACGATCACATATATTCAGGTCATAACGAGTTAGAATCAACTGGAAAGCAATGTTTTTTTGTTTTTTATTTCTGGTATTAGTACAATGGTTATGCCCCTGACTTCCGACGGACGGTTTAGCCGTTTGAACCAACCAGTGACTCCTCAGGAGAGAGCTGGGGCAGGCTGCTTCGGTAAAGATTACCGTCAGGGCAGCCTCCAGACAGTTCCACCCAATTCTATAAGCTCACTATGAGCAGGCATAGACTCCACTGCAAAGACTTACCACATATTTAACTCCTTTAATGATCTCCCCCCTCCTGTGAGGTTATTTGCTTTCCACTATGTGCTGAAATGGAAACTGAGGCTCAAAGTGGTTAAACAACTTGCTTGTGGTCATAGGTTTTGAAGTGACAGAGCTAGGTTTTAAATTTAGGTTGATCTGATTCTAGAAACAAGACCCAAACCGACGCGCATAGAGTGACTGCTGACTCATAGTGACCTTCTCGAGGGTTTCACAGGCTCTTTTCTTCTCTCCCCACGAAGAAGCTGCTGGGCGTAGACTGCCGACCAACATGTACACCGCCAAGACTCCTTCAGGACGAGACAATGATCTTTACATGAGCAAACCACGAATCTTACATGGGAAAAGTAGTCCTTGTTAGTGCTCTGTTTCCATAAATATTAGAAGGGGAGGGATGACTTTTCTGGACCTCCTTCTGCTTCTGTTCCATTTCCTAGAAAATGGGGATCACAAGAGGAACCTGATCTAAAAATAAAATAGTCCAACTGAGGTTCTTTAATTTGTCAACCAAGAGAAAGTAGAGTTAGTTTACGAATGCCTTCTCCTGTTGCTCCTCTTTAAATTTCCAGAATGTTCCATTCAAGGTGGACTGTTTCAGCTCCTCTTGAAGAAAGAACAATTAACATTTTATGAGGGCTGACTCTTCCTAATGCCGAGGGAATAACGTTCCCATTTACTAAGTTCTTGTTGCTCTACCCTGATGGTTTCCACGATGTTTTATAAACCAGATTGAAAAAAAAAAAGGAGACATGGGTGCATGCTTTAGAACTGCACCTACCCACTGCAGTCAATTTTATCTGGACTCCGTGTGATCCTGTCGGACATTGTACACCCGCCCCCTAGGATTTCCAGCGCTGTAAATCTTTAAGGAAACAGCCTACCACATCTTCCTCCAGCTGAGCGGATGGGTGAGAACCGCTGAGCTTTTGGTTAGCTGCCGAGTGCTTTAATCACTGCTCCATTAGGGCTCGCTTGCAACTGCGAGAGTCCAGCATAGAAGAGTGAACGTGGCATCCCAGGAGAGAGAGCTAAGAAGTAACTTCTCACTTTGGCTAGATTTTCTTCTAATCTTTTCCCTCATTTTTTTTCCATCTCAGTGAAGCTTATGCTTAACAACAGAGTACAACCTTGCCCTTTAAAGGTAATACATACCTCCCTGCCACAAGAACTTGGGAAATACAGAAAAAAAAAATCTAAGGAAAATTATTCCCGATAGCTTTTTTGTCTAAACATAGCTATTAACAATTTGGCTCTTTTCACTTCAGACTTACTTTTTTTGCTTAAAGGATTTATGTCAGATATTTTACATCCTATAGTATATAGGATGTAAACATCTTTTAGTACAATATATAAGGTCCTGAGGTGGTGCAAAGGAGCCTTGAGTGACCAGTGGTTAAAACAGTCAACTGTTACCAGAAAAGCCAGCAGTTCAAATCCACCAGCAGCTCCACAGGAAAAAGATATGGCGGTGTGCTTCTGTAAAGATTTGCACCCTTAGAAACACGACAGTGAAGTTGTCCTCTCTCCTGCAGGGTAGCTATGAATCCGAATAGAGAGCAGTGAGTTTGGTTTTCACAGGTGATGCAAACACTTTGCACTTGAAGGCTCACCCAAAGTTTGGTGGTTCAAACCCACTTGTTGGTACAGCAGAAGCAAAGACCTGGAGATCTGTTTCCCCTAAGATTACTGCAAAGAAAATCACCTGGGGATGCTTTCCTCTGTAACCCACCCGAGAGCCATGAGTCAGAACTAGCAACTCATATGACACAATATACATTATACACAGTTCTCTTTATAATGAAATTATGTATACATGGTTTTTTTCCTTGTTAATGGATGCATAGTTAATGGACATAATCCTTTTCTGAAAGTCAGTAATTCTACAGCATGGAAGTCATCCGATGATAAATCAAAGAGAAAAGGTTGGGAGGCAGCCAAGGATGTTGACGGATGCTTTGCCCATGTGACTGAAAATAAAATAAAACTAAACTTGAACTAGAGACTTTTAGATTATTGAGTAGGTGTGTATTTCTCATCCATTCAAGATGGAGTAATAGACCCTGAATTTGCTTATGCATTTCCATGAAATGGACAGAATATATGAAATCCTAGTGTTCAAGCTCTGATGCTTCCAATGGCAAGGGACAGCGATGAAAAACAAATGAGGGGAACCCTGCAGTTGCCCAGACTTCTGCTTGTAGTTCTCAGGCCATAGTGCAGGTATGAGCGGTGAAGTAAAGGCATTTGGTACAAGGCTTCTATCCACGTTCGCCATAACTCCTACCAAATGATTGCATCCCAAGCCCCAAGACAAACCCACTGCCTTCCATGCCAACTCTTAGCTATGCAGGATAGACCTCCCCCTATGAGTTTCTGAGAATAGGCAAGGGGGGGGGGCAGAAAGCTCCATCTTTCTCCTTTGAAACAGCTGGTGGTTTCAAACTGCTGAACTTGCAGTTGGCAGCAAAATGCATAACCACGAAAGCACCAGGGCTCCTGGTTACGGTTGGATGGGACCATGCAAATAGGTTTTGCCATGTTCCTGGGCATACAACGAGCCATTTCAAAAGCAGGAATAGGTCTTCTGTGACCATCAAGAAAAAAGAGCCACCAGGGGAGCATGTACAAGCTCCCTGCTTGAAGGGGCCAAGGTACAGAGGCACTAAAGGCCACAGTATTGAGATCGAGAGACAACGAGGTGGGCTTTTCAGAGTGAGTGGGTCTGAGCTCCTCCAGGCAGGTGGCTGGCAGTAGGGTGTCCTTTAGGCATCTGCCTGCACTAAAGAAGCTTTGAAACAATTCCCCAATTTGGGCAGAGGCTAAGGTGGTGGCTGAGAGGCTGGGGATCAGTGGAGGATATGCTTGCCAGTCTGACTGTAAAGAGGTGCCGCAACAAGTGACTGTATCCTTAAGTGTTTCCTGTTCCTCTCTAGTAGTCTGTTGCCTTTCTTAATAAACCCATAAACACGAATATTTTGTGTGAGCTCAATGTGTCCATTGCAACAAATTATTGCACCCAACAGAGAGGTGAATAATTGGTGTCAGAATAGGGGAAAGGAAGTTGGAAAGTGGAGGAATGTCTGATCTCTTGCTCTATAGCAGCACTTCTCAACCTGGGGGTCACAACCCCTTTGGGCATCGAATGACCCTTTCACAGGGGTCACCTAAGACCATCAGAAAACACATATATTTCACAATATATAATTACATTTGTGATTCATCACTATGCTTTAATCGTGTTACGTTCAATTTGTGACAATGCAAATACACCCTGCATATCAGATATTTACATTATGATTCATCACAGTAGCAGAATTACAGTTATGAAGTAGCAATGAAAATCATTTTATGGTTGGGGGTCACCATAGGAACTGTATTGAAGGGTCGCGGTATTAGGGAGGTTTAGAACCACTGCCTTAGAGGATTAAATTCTCCTGTTGATTTGTGTAGCCAGAGGAGGTCAGACATAGACCCCCACACCAGTTTCTCATGTTGAGTTGGAAACAAAGCCCAGTTATCACCCTGGGTCCAAGAGACGGAGCTGAGTCTGAGAGATAAGGGAAAACCAGACTAGAGAAAGCTAACAGAACTCAAGGATCTGCTCTTCAGCCAAGTAATAATGATCAGTGCATTCCTGCGGCTGAGACCCATGCGCGCCTCGACCCCGTCCCCCCAAATAAAAGAGGACTAGAGGAAATAATCTGTAGAGATGACACAGACTGAGAATAGTTTCTGGGTTTGCCTGTCAGCCAGAGGGGAATGACTCGTGGGGCATTAAGCAGAGTGTTCTGAAGGGTTTTGCCTCAGTAGTGGGAAAAATTAGCCCTAACCTAAATGTTGCCCTAGTTCTACCTACCAAAGCTTAAAAGTGAAACTCAAGTTTCCGGTAGTTTACCAGTAACTGAAATGCACACCACACAAACACACACAAACCAAATAAAACTCTACTTATAGGAATCCACTTATCGGAATATAATGATATCTAGTATCTAAGAATCAAATCAAATTTTATAATCTCATGCCATCAAATATTAATAAGAATACAAAGAAACATGAAAATACTCAAATGGAAAGGAAAATTAACTAAACAAATGGACCCATCAATGTTGCGGATGATATAATTGATAGACAAGGTCATTAAAATAGTGATCATAACTGCATTGTATTCAAGAAGCTACAGGGAAGATTAGAAATATGGAAAAGGTTCAAAAGGCACACTTGAACTTCTACAGTTGAAAATGACAACGCTGGAGATGACAGATGGAATACTTCATGGTCTTCACATAAGATTAGACATTGCCCTAGAAACTAGCAGCCACCTTCACAACATGTAGGACAACAGTAAAC
>NW_022103919.1:12771790-12792015 GCF_000313985.2 Echinops telfairi
AGAATTTTGCAGTACATGAACCCTGTAAACGACAAAATATTGCTTAAAGAAATTAACAAGGACTTTTAATAAATAAATAAATAAATGCACCTCATTTGTGGACTGGAAGACAGTATTGTTAACATATCCAACCTTCCCAAATTGATCTCGATTTAACATAGTTCCAATCAATATCTTCGTAAGGTTTTTTTTGCACAAATTGACCAACATTCTAAAATTCATGCAAAAATAAAAGGACCTCTAGCAAGCAACGAAACGTTGAAAAAGAATAAATCTGAAACACGTATCTGTCCTCAAAATTCGCTATGGTATCAAGGAACCCAGTCTGGGATTGGGAAAAAGATAGACATTTAAAGAAAAATGATTTCGACGTCTTGAGAGTTATGTTTCCTAAAACATGTTGTTGTTTGCTGTTGAGTATGTTCTGATTCACAGTGACCGTATGGAACATAAAACAACTGTCCCATCGGGTTTCCAAGACTGTAATTTTAAGGAAGCAGATTACACATCTTTCTTCTGTGGAGTGACTGGCAGATTTGAACCACTGATCATATAGTTAGCAGCAAACTGCTTACCTATGGCTCTGTTTGTAAGGCTGTCGTACAGAAGGAAAGGTTTTGCATTTTAAAGTGAACTGCAGCTGCGCTGTGAAAAGAGTTCTTTATTCTAGATCTGTGGATTTCCTACTGCTATGATTTCAAATGTGAGATAGACAAATGTTGGGTATTTGAGGCTATCAGTAATATAATGTATTTCTATGGCAGTCCCCTTCAGAAAGCATTTATCTGGCAGGTGTTCTCTGTGAAAGCTCTCCCTGGTGTGGGACCAGCATGCTTGTCCCCTGCGTACACTTGGGAGCGTGAGGGCCGGAGAGCTCCCCTGTCCCCAAAAGAGCGGTTGCTAGGTGGCTGCAACTTTACATTTTGAGTCTTTAATTTAAAAAACAAACAAAAAAACACTGTGGTATCGGTGCTGCTTGATTTGAGTTCATGGCTTTGCTAAGTATGCTCCTGTCCCCAGACACTTTGTGGGCGGGTTAGTGAAGAGCTCCCTGGAAAAGTATTGCACTGCCAGTCTGTAATTCTTTGGTTATGAGTCTGTAAAAATCAAATGCATGTGGATTTACTACATTTGCACTCTAAAGATATTTGATTAAAATGGAAAGACTTTAAAAAAAACAACACTATTAACTTTTCTTACTCCGTACAAAAACAGCTCCGAAGCTTGGTCTGAAGGCTAG
The DNA here is from genome assembly GCF_000313985.2 of Echinops telfairi. NCBI lineage: Eukaryota > Metazoa > Chordata > Mammalia > Afrosoricida > Tenrecidae > Echinops > Echinops telfairi. The sequence goes on from NW_022103919.1 coordinate 12,773,031, forward strand.
CAGCATCAGTATCGTTTGGGAGATGGTTACAAGAGTCAATGATTGCTCCCAATTCTGATCTCCTGAGACAGATTCTTGGGGGAAAGGCACACTATTGTGTGTCTCACTTTCTGTCCCCTTGATTCTGATGCACTTGATTCAGGTTTGAGAAGCACTGCCTACACCTCTCTGTGCTGTAAGTCCTCCACACTTCTGGGGACAGGGGAAGTGATTTGAAGACAGTGGTTGAATTCAGTGCCACTGAGTAAAAAAGGGAAATTTATGACCTTTGTTCATGAGATCCATTAGAATATACTCTCAATGCTGTCAGACTGAACTGATGAATAAAAAATAAGCTTATCTCATTTCTATCCATCCGCTTATTGATGCTAATTGTGCTTTAGGGTAAGTGGTAAAAATCATCCAGAGCTGAAGTTCTATTCTATCAGGGTATAGCTATGAGTTAGTTACATGGATACACGAGGGGGTATCTCCCCCCCACAAAATGGATTTTTTCCCAAAGCTATGAATTTACATTTCTTTTTTTACAAAACCACCTTAACACCTTCAAAGTACTCTCCGTTACACTTAATACATCTTGTCAAATCTGTGATCCCATTCTTGGAATCATTTTTCAAACTCATCTATTTGGATGGCTGACAGCACCTCTCTCATTTTTTTCTTCACTTCTTTAATGTCATCAAATAGCTGTCCTTTATGTCCCTCTTCATTCGAGGAAGCAAAAGCAAGTTGCAGGGAGGTAGTTCTGGTGAGTATGGTGTGCGGGGCAAGAGAGGCATGCTGCTTTTAGCCAGTAACTGATGCACTGAGATAGCTGCATGAGCAGGTGCATGGTTGTGGTGTCAAACAGCCCTTTCTTTGTCACATACTGTTACGCAATCTTTCCAGAACCTCTAGATAGAAAGCTTGATTAACAGTCTGACCTGGTGGAATGAACTTCAAATGCACTATGAGCCAACATTTTTGTACACGTGGGAAGTTGACGGATGTCCAGAACAAGGTTTGTCATCAATTAACATTCCACCTTTTTTGAAATGAGTCCACTTTTGAAATGGGTGCACTTGAGTTTGACCCGCAGCGCTGTCCTTGTCTGCTGTGTTTCAACATGACAGCAGTTTCTGTGGCTTTTTTTTCGGAGCAGTAAACAAAATTTCACAGCCACACACTCTTCTCTTAAATAGGCCATCACCAAAAACAAGGTTGGAGTTTCTGAAACTGCTTTTATGAAAAAATTCACTCTGACCTGGGAGAACCTTCCCAAGTGATGCATTGGGTGCACTAACTCTGAATGAGTTGCTGGATGCTCACCTAGCAAGAAAAATATTTACTAGGACAGCTCCACACAGTGGAGTTTCTTTTTCTTCCAATTTTTGGGGGGTTCCCCCTCATAAAGGGAAGCCGAGAAACCTTTGAGCCTACCATCAGAATTGTCCTTCAATTGTCTGGATCTACTGTAATCTATTTTTACTTTCTGGAATTAGGATGTGATTTGACCCAAGAAGCAAAGTGTTTACATCTCAGAAGAGGGATAGGTAGGTAAGAAGGTAGGTATAATGAAGAGCTGACCTCTAATGAGCATTAATATCATCAGCACTGTCACCACCAGTTGCTATGAGCCAACCTGACTGGTGGCAACCCCATGTATAATCGAATCGAACTTGGCTTTGTTGAATTTTAAATGACCCAGTTTTGGGAAGTTGACCACTGGACCTTTCTTCAACGATATCTTTGTGTAGACCTGAACCACCAACGTTTTGACTGGCAGGGATTCCAGATAAGCACTTGCATGTATTTGCTTTTCCTTTTGTGGGGCATCTCTTCAGGAACATGAGCTTTCTTTTCACCTTTCCCTTGCCTACTTATAGACTAGGCTCAGATTTTAGTATTTGACATTGTTCTTCCCTGTAGGAAGTAAAATTACAAGTAAAGCCCCAAGCCTTTGGCATTTCATCAAGATAAAATTGATTACCTTCAACTGAAAAAAAAAAAAAAAAGGACTCACTTGTAGTCAACATACTGAATATATTAGGTAAGACAAGTCTGGACTTTTAGTGGAGTTGGCAGACTGTCAAGCTCCCATTAAGTGCTCCCCACCCACCCTTTTCCTTTCTCGCCATGCAGTCAAGAGAATTTGTCCTCTGGAGACCAGAGTACAAGTAAGCAAAGGCATTCAGAAGCTGGGAGAGGGAGCTCTTATACACGTTTTGTTCCCAAGTCCATTTCTCCAACCTTGCTCTGTGTAGGTCAAATTTTACCATTTCTAATGTTATAACTTGGTGCTCCAAATCGCAATAGTCTCTTACATGTTGGTCAATGTCAGCATTTGCTTCAATAGCTCCTCCAACTTCCAACAAACAAGGATTGAGGGATGAAGTTGACCATGGCCTCAGGTAGCAGGACATGTTGGAAGCTGGCTGCCTCCACTTTCAACATCGTGCAGCATCGTAAGATGGCTGGAGAAAGAGAGGCAAGATTGCCAAGAGACAGAGAGTTTGGGCTAATATTTCACTCCTCCTTAATTTGTTGTACCGTGACTCTCAGTGTCATCACAGATTGATTTTTTGTACTCTGAAAGACCTAGGTACAAAGGTAAAGATCAGAATACATTTGTCTTCCTAGAGTGTTAGATGAAGGATGCCAACAGTTGGCATGTACATATTAGTTAAACATTTGAACAGCTCTTGTAGATCATTACAGACTTTATTATGAGCTAAAGTATCTGGAATGTTGCATGCATTTTTTACTTCTAATTCTTACTGTAGCCCAGAATGATGCCTAATAATATCCTCCTTTTACCAAGGTACAGGCTGTTTTTGTTTGTTTTTTTTTAGACATCCAAAATGATGAGATGATATAAAACTGTAGCAGACACAAAAAAATCAAACACAAATCTATCTGATTAGAAAATTCATTTTTTTCTTTTTATTCCAAGACAGCTAACCTTTCAAACCCTTAGAGACCTTGGACACAAAAAAAGAATGTTTCCCTTTTATCAATCAACACTAGGCCAGTCATGAAAGCGAGTGCTGCTCTCCCTGGCCCCAGTCTTGAAGAAGTAAAGATTAATCAGAAGGAAATTGGGTCCTAAAACATGCCTTTATGTCCATTATTCTTCCGTCCATTTCCGGAGATATTTGAAGAACTTTAGCAATGAGCAAATATCGGAACCTCTCTGAAGAACATGATTTCTTTATTCATTTCTTGTGACCTCTTGGACTGTGCTTCTCTGGTGGAATTTCCCAAATTTCATCCTGTATTATTTTTTTAATGTACTCACCTGATTCCACCAAGGCAATTCGGGAGCAGGGGTCTCTCTTGGAAATCTGGGTATCCTCGGTGACGCTAACACGTGTACTGTTTGAAATGAGTTGCTAATATGAAATGAGTTGCTTGCATTCATCCCTGTTGACTTCATAGCAGAGCCCTCTGAACCTTTCATAATTGGGTGAATTATGAAAATGATGTCACTGAGACAGCATGGTATGAAAACTGCCCTGTACGTAGAAGTAGAACAGGATTGAAATCTTGGTTCTGCCACTTGTCGATTATGGGATATTTGGGAAAGCATTTGTCCTATGTGTATTCATCATCATTTATTTGATAGCATAAGGGATTTGGTTTAAAGCTGTTGCTCTTCAAAGTCAGTCCCAGGCATTTCCTGATTTGTGTCCAATGTGAACTTCTTCATTTCCACACTGAGGACAATGCTTCACCTTCGAGGACTAATGAACTATATTGTTTAAGAACACGAGATGTGAAGTTCAAATTCATGTTTTTGGACTTGAGTTCTGATTCTGTCACTTTCTTGTGCAGACATAAGTCTATCGGTTGTTTGAGCTTCCAATGTCTCACCTAAAATGATCGTGCTAGGAATGACTGTCTTCGTATGCTATTACAAGCATGCAATAAAGTGAGATGAAAGTTGGAAAGTCCTGGGCATCAGGAAGAATTGAATGACTTTGCTTAAGAAAAAAAACAGTGACTCTGTTATACATCTATGAGGAACTTTGATAGCACAGTGGTTCAATGCAGTGCTGATAACTGAAAGGTCCGAGATGGGAGCCCAGCAGCTCTCTGGGTGAGCAAGGTGAGACAATTTTTTTCCACAAAGAGAACCTCCTTGGAAACTCTGTAGGGCTTCTTCTGCTCTGTCTTTACAGGATTGCTAAGGGTGGGTATTGGCCTGATGGCAATAGGCTTGCTTCCAGTACTCCCCTTGTGTGGGTTTTGGGATTTTCCATATGTAAAATCATATCATCTGCAAATAACAATAGTTTCACCTCTTCCTTCTCCAGGCGAAATACCTCTGATATCTATTCTTTGCCTAATGTTGTTAGCTAAAACCTCCATTACGATATTAAATAAGAGTGGGGACAAGGGGCATCCTTGTCTGGTCCCCTTTTTCAGTGGGATTGGCACACACACTTTTAAAAGGAAAAGATAGAAGAAGAAAAAAATGAACTCAGTAATTTCTACCTCAATCAGCTGAGATTTACTAATTATCTGGAGGACAAGTCTTCTACCTTTCATGAAACTACATAGCCAAGTTGGTCCTGACCCCTAGCAACTCTCATAGGGCAGACAGTTTCTGCATCCTGTAGTTTCTGAGGCTATAAATCTTTCCAGGAGCCGAAAATCTTACCTTTTCCCTGAGGAACAGCTGGTGGTTTTGAACTACTGATCTTGAGGGTAGCACGCCAAGTCATAGGCAATTATGTCAACTGCATAGTTTCTAGTTCTCTGTCTCTGTCTCCTGGTAGTCTAACTTTCCTCATCGTTCATCCTTCATCCTGATTATGCCCTACCTCCATCACCTTGTGTTCTTTCGAAAACTCTCCTTAATATTTGCTAATGAATACTGTGGCAGTCACCTAATCTGATGTCAATTTAAGGATTAAGAGTGTAGGGGTGGAGTCTAGGCTGTCAATCTGGAGATAGCCAATGAGACTTCTGTGTGGGCATGGCCTTCTGAGAATTCTGGGAAATCTGGGACTTCCTCCTTGGAGGCGAGAGACACTTCTCTCTCTCTCTGCCACTCCCTGGGAGACACTGCAGAAGACAAGCCACATGGATGCAACCTGACCTTGGAAGCCGGAGAAGCCACAGAGAGACCCCTGCCAGCGCTGAGATCTTTCCAATGACACTGGATCCAAAGACTTTCTACCCACTGGCCCGTGATCTTCTGCATTCGGTGTCATTGCATGTGTTTCGTGAGTCTGAAGAGGACTTTATAGATTGATATCGGAAATATGGGCTAATATCAGACTTATGGACTTGATCTGGACTGAGTTGGGATGTTTTCTCAATGTTCAATTGCTCTTGTATATAAACCTCTCCCTTATAAACATATGCATGATTATGAATTTGTTTCTCTAGTCTACCCAGACTAACACAAATACAAAAAAGATATAATTTGCATTTCCAACGTGAACAAAATAAGTGATTGGAACTTAAAGACATATACGAAGTTGAAGCTGTTGGCTCTACTTAATGCTCTAAGAACAATGGTTGACTTTCGGCTTTTTCACGATTCTTTAGTGTTATTATTTTGTTTGTTTCATTTTACTTGTTTATCCTTGCAGCCTTACACCCATACTTCTTCCTGACTTGAAATATTGCAGAAATGCTACAGAAGACAGAAAAACTCCTTTTTGTTTGAAACAATCCAAAGCTATCAGCCCAGCTGCCGATGGTTTATAACGCACATTTGTGTTTTCATCTGGTTGTTATTTTTGTGTCCTATTACTAGAAAAGATTTTTACCCACACAAGCTCACACACGAGAATGTATTTTCATGCCACCACACTTATTGCAATGGGTGCCCTTTCTGGTGGTAATTGTGGTGTGTGAGCCTGCAATCTGAAAACATATTTTGACAGCATGGCTAAATAAGGAATGCCCCTCCCCTCCCCAAATAATCAAAAGAAAAAAAGCACAATACTTACCACTAACATATTTTTGCAACCATAGAAAGCTCAAGATGCCTCTGTGAATAGCTATTTATTTATTGAATATGTGTAGTTAAAAACAACCCCCCCCCAAACCTTCAAACCACATAATACAAGCACTGTGCTTTCTGGGGACCAGTGGTGTCACGAAATATCTAATGGCACAAACACTGCAGCATGTAATTCATCATTGGAAGAAGGATGCTCCAGCATTTCATATTGCTTTTCCAGCTCCAGGGTGGTAGAGTCTGGAAAGATACCAGATACCCACTTCACTCAGCCTGTGTCTAATTCTAATGTAATGGACAATCAGAGTAGAAAAGAAAAAGCATGAGAAAATCCAGGCTGCATTCCAAGTCCCTCCTCCATGTAGATAAAGAATTCTTTCTGTCCTAAAGGCGTAGACTAGGGGTTTTATTTTGAGCGCATTTTCCTTTCCATTTCTTTCTGTTTTCTTCAGGGACATTAGCCGTTCTTTCTCTGGGAATTCCTAGCAAAATATTTATTGCCACAGACTTCATCTTGCTTCACTTGGAAACAACAGCATTTAAAATTGTGTTTTAATAAAGCCAATACCAACAACTATTCATTTTCTGCTTCCTTGGGATCCCACCCAGTGCTTCAATTTATGCGCATAGTCTAGGAGAGGGAGAACCAGGGGAGAATGAGAGCTACCATCACAGCTGTAGGTTTTGCCTCTGCACCTTCTTTTGAATAAACATCTTGCACTTCACATCCATTTGGCACCGCAAGGGAGAAAGATGAGGCTGTCTACTCCAGTAAAGATTTACAGCCTCAGAAACCCAAAGGGGCAGTTCTGCTCTGTTCTTTAGGCTCCTAGGTACCAGAATCATCGTGAGCTCTGAGTGTGTTAGTATTTGCAAGATGTTATAATGTTTGAGAAGGTACTCAGGTGACACAGTGGCTTTAAGACTTGGGCTTCTAAACATAAGGTTCAAATTCATCACCAGCTCTGCCCGAGAATGAGGAGTCTGTTTGCTTCTGTAGAGATTAAAATCTCAAAATCCTAGGGAGCACTTCTAGGCTGTCCTACAGGGTCTGAATGACCTATGAATTGATTTCAATGAGTCAGAATCAACTTGATGGCAGTGGATTTGGCTTGGTTTGGACATAAAGTCTGCAAATATGATCAGACCTTTTGTCGATTATTATACACATTTCTATTAGGGATGTAGCATTCCTGGGTGGCATTGCCCCCCTACATGTGCGTCATAGTGTTTCCCAAAACTAGCCGTAAGGAAGATAAACAAGATGCTGGCATAAACAGAAGGGATATCAGCCATAGGTCTTTCAAATGAAATCTAACCTTGATTATGATATTGAAGTCCAGACAATCTCATTCTGTTTTGCCCACTCCTGAGGATTTTTAAAAGTGTCTTATAGCTAATTTACGAAAGCATTTGAGTGATCTAAGAATTAAAGAATTCTCCTCATTCAATGACTTTCAAAATTTCATGCTTAATTCCATTTTGTGAAAGACTCAAGATTGTAAAACATAGCTGAGTAATTCTCTTGTTCTAACCTAGAAATAACAAAAATTATGGGAGCAGTTGAGCTACACCGAATCAGTATTAATATTCTAGTCGATTTATTCTAAAGGAAAAAGAATCATACCCCATCATCCTGTCTTAATTTCCTAGACAATGGCTTCTGTTTTCTGCTTGCCTCCTACCAGTGGTAGAAGCCATAACTGGAAGCAGGAAGTTGGGCCATCTCTAGGAGATATTGATGATTCAAATCAGCATCCAAATAACCCCGTGATGGGAAATTCCTCTTCAGGGCTAACATTACTACTTTTGAAATTTGGTTTGGTTTACCTTCTGTTTAGAATTTCAGTAAAGAACCAATTGCCCCGGAGTTGACTTCAACATATAATGTCCCAGTGATGGAGTGTATTTCTATCATATGGCTCTTCTAGCCAGGGTATCTCTGAGTTGGGATGGCCTCAGTGGTAATGAGGATCTTAGTGACTTTCACAAAATGATTGAAGAGGACTATGCAAATAAGGTGCTTATGACCTACCCGGAGGTTGGATATCTTGCAAATAATTCAAATAAAGTGTATGGAGCCCTAACAAGAGGATTAAAGGGAGTCGATTTCTGTGATACTTAAAGGGAGTCAATTTCAAAGACAGGAGGGAAACTCATGAGTGTCAAAACCAAGAGCCTGGTGTGGAGCGCATCTTTTTGATCCAGGGTTCCTGTGCTGAGAACCCCCTAGACCAGTGCTTCTCAATCTTCCTAATGCCATGACTCATGCCAAGAGTTGTATGAGCCACCAATAAAATGAGTTTTAAAAAAGAAATAAATGAATTTGTCCTTCAAAAGGAAAAGAAAAGAAAATATCAGATATTTACATTATGATTCATAACAGTAGCAAATGACAGTTATGCAGTAGCAACAAAAATAATTTTACGGTTGTGGGTCACCAAAACATAAGGAACTGTATTTTCTTTTCTTTTCTTTTTGAAGGACAAATTCATTTATTTCTTTTTTAAAACTCATTTTATTGGTGGCTCATACAACTCTTATCACAATCGATACATCCATCCATTGTGTCAAGCACATTTGAACATTTGTTGCCATCATCATTCTCAAAACATTTGCTTTCTACTTGAGACCTTAATATCAGCTCCTCATTCCCCCCCTCTCTCCCTATTACCACCTCCCTCATGAACCCTTCATAATTTATAAATTGTTATTATTTTGTCATATCTTACACTGTCCGACATCTCCCTTCACCCACTTTTCTGTTGTCTATCCCCCAGTGAGAAGGTTATATGCAGACCCTTATAAGCGGTTCCCCTTTCTACCCCACCTTCCCGCCACCCTCCAGGTATCACCACTCTCACCACTGGTTCTTAAGGGGTCATCTGTCCTGGATTCCCTGTGTTTCCAGTTCCTATCTGTACCAATGTACATCCTCTGGTCTAGCCAGATTTTTAAGGGAGAATTGGGATCATGATAGTGGGGGGAGGAAGCATTTAAGAGCTAGAGGAAAGTTGTATGTTTCATCATTGCTACCTTGCACCGTGAATGGCTCATCTCCTTCCCATGACCCTTCAGTAAGGGGGTATCCATATGCCTACAGATAGGCTTTGGGTCTCCACTCTGCACTCCCCCTCATTCACAATGATATGATTTTTTGTTCTTTGATGCCAGATACCTGATGTAGGATGTATTTTCATTGTTACAAATTGAACATAATTAAAGCATAGTGATTAACCACAAAAATCAATATGTAATTATATATTGTGAATTTTTTATTTCTAATTACAAATAAATGAAATTTTGTCTTGAAGCATGGTGTAGCATGGGTAACAGTCTTAATATAACAGCAGTAAGTGCCATTGCATAAAAAGCCAATGTCAGAGCAAAGGTTGAGATAGCTTGTTTCTTACCAAATCAGAAATTTTAGGTGCAATCTTTGCAAGAGCACAATGAAAATCATCTTCCACAACAAGCCTACTTCTGTATTTAGACTTGATAACCAGCAAGCTGGAAACCACTGTTTCACAAAGATATGTTGTTGGAAATGGAAGAAGAAGGAGCAACAGTCTCAGACAGAACAAGATATGATTGCAAACACTCGATCCAGAACTTTGTAACTGGCATTGTAGAAAAATCAGTTCTCGCTATATCGCTGTTAATAAGTTCAATGAACTCCTCTTGTGCTGTCTCAGGAACATCTTCAACTTTGACTGTGAATGGGTTTCTGGCAAGTGCAAATGGGATGTCAGGTAGATTTGGAAAGTATGATGAAATTTCATCGCAAGCATCTGCAAGTGTTCTTTCACAGAAATTATCATAATAATCTTTTTGTCTGGTTCAATGTCATGCTCCTCAAAGAAAGCAGATAAAGTAGGCAACATGTAAATTTTCTTTTCATCCATTTTTTTTCTAAAGCTGAAGTTTCATTTGGAATGAGCAGATCTTTTCAGACAAATCGAGGTATGTTGCATTTGGTCCTTGCAGTGATCAATTTAACTCAGTCAAGATGGCAAAGATGGCAACAAAGTAAGCTGTTTTCTGAAGTTCACTTTTATCGCTGAAAAGTGGTTCAAACTGTGGTCTTGCTTTCTGATTAAAAACATTTTGAATTCACCCTGAAACTCAAAAATATGTTTTAAAACTATTCCTCTCGGCAACCATCACACTTGAAGGTGAAATAGCAGAGCATTATTCAGGGCATCCAACTCATTGCACAGTTGCGATATCAATCGACTGTTTAAAGTGTTCGCCTTTACAAAATTGACAGAACTAATGCTGCTTTTCATTGCTTCTTGTAACTCCTGTGGCAGCGTCTTCGTTGCTAATATTTGCTGATGAATCACACAGTGAGTTCCAATGACTTTTGGTGACTCATTCAGTACCAAACGCTGAAATCCAGATCGACATCCTAGCATAACTGGAGCCTCATCTGTGCAAACACCACAAACCTTCTTCCAAGAGATCTTAGGCTCTTTCAGAAATGAACCAACAGTGTAAAGTACATCACATGCAGTAGTTGTCGTTTCAAGAGGTTTGCAAAATAGAAACTCATCTTTAAAGTCGCCGTCATTAGTATACCTCACACAAACTAATAATTGTGAAGAGTTTGCAACATCTGTAGATTCATCAAGCAGGATGCTAAATATTGGAAGTGGAGCAGATTGAATTTCCTGGGTTATCTGATCAAGAACATCAGCAGACATGTCATCTCTTCTTCTGTGGAGAGTGCCGTTAGATAAGGAAATTGCACTCTATTTCTTAACAAATTTGTCCCCAATCACAACACGAACAATGTCTTTGGCCGCTGGCAACAGTAAGTCCTCAGCAATGGTGTGAGGTTTCCTAGCTCTGGTGATTCTGAGTGACACCAAATAGGAAGCTTCGATGGCTGCTACGTTTTGTTTGTGGTTCTTGACCAGTGTCAAGTCTGGCTTTCTTGAGTCCATCAGCTTTGCTTCTAAAAGAGTTGGTACCCTTGCAGGCAAACCTGGGATGCTTACGATCAAAATGCCATTTTAGTCCATTCAGCTTCATAGATTCTGCTGATAGAACTTCACAACAGATAACACATTGCGGTTTCTCAATTCCTGCTGCAATTATTATTTTTAAAAATCATTTTATTAGGGGCTCATACAACTCTTATCACAGTCCATACATACATCAATTGTGTAAAGCACATTTGTAGATTCATTGCCCTCATCGTTCTCAAAACATTTCCTTTCCACTTAAGCCCCTGGCATTCGGTCCTCATTTTCCCCCTCCCTCCCCGCTCCCCTCATGAGCCCTTGATAATTTATAAATTGTTATTTTGTCATGTCTTGCCCTGTCCGACGTCTCTCTTCACCCACTTTTCTGTTGTCCGTCCCCCAGGGAGGAGGTCACATGTAGATCCTTATAATCGGTTCCCTCTTTCCAACCCACTCTCCCTCTACCCTCCCAGTATCGCCACTCACACCACTGGTCCTTTAGGGATCATCCACCCCGGATTCCCTGTTTTCCTGTTCCTATCTGTACCAGGGTTATTGAGGAAAACCATAGTGTAAGAAATCCTCACTATATTTTCTTTTCTTAACTTTCTTCTGTACATGATCCATTGTCTACAAGCATCTACCTCCAGAACAGTTTACTCAGCAATTGGCCTTTTTGGGGGGTATACATGAATATTAACTGAGTAGATGAATTTTCATTTTCTGAAATACTGACCCGTTGCTATAATCCTTATTTCAAGAGCCACAGATGAGTCAGAGGGACAGGCATTATCATTCAACTCATACACCTACCTGACATGACTTCCAATATTATAGAGTGAAAAAGAAAGCCCAGAACAATATCTCCTTTTCTGGAGGGCTCCCCTGCCTCTGAAATGTGACATTTTGCTGTTATTTCCCACTACTGTTTTTAATTACTAGCTCTGTTCGCATGAAATGAGGATTTGGGTTGCCTAGGAGTTCATCTGCTCCTCCTGCATATCCCTCTCTTAAACAAGTGCAACCTGTTCTGCTTGCTGATCCAACATTCTGACTGTGTCCTCACCTCCCTTGCCAGAGAGAGGGGTACCTTTAAAGTTCACCGTCAGGAGGCTTTGGTGGACCGCCAAAACATCAGGAGGGGTCATATGATCAGAAATAGGCAAAGGGAATTGCTGAGTGAAGGGATGGCCGCAAACGATTCCAAAACATTCTCTCAGAAGGGAAAGACAATCTGGGGCTCATATTTAAAGTGTTGTGAGACTTTCTTTGCACATTTTTTAAATCTTGGAAGGATTTCTTCGCTGGGCTTCATAGCACCGCAAATAATGTTGCATTCAATCAAGCTTCGTTTGAGGATCTTAAAGGAGTCTTTAATACCTTTGTTCCTTTGGTCACAGCCCTGTTTTTGTTTTTTTTTTCTTTTTTAACATTTTATTAGGGGCTCATACAACTGTTATCCCAATCCATACACACATCAATTGTGTAAAGCGCATTTGTACATCGTTTCTCAAAACATTTTCTCTCCATTTAAACCCCCGACATTAGGTCCTCATTTTTCCCCTCCCTCCCCATTCCCCCCTCCCGCATGAGCCCTTGATAGTTTATAAATGAGTATTTTGTCATATCTTGCCCTGTCCGACGTCTCCCTTCATCCACTTTTCGGTTGTCTGTCCCCCAGGGAGGAGGTCACACACAGTTCCATGTAATCAGTTCCCTCTTTCCTACCCATTCTCCCTTTACCCTCCCTGTTTTGCCACTCACACCACTGGTCCTATAGGGCTCATCCGTCCTGGATTCCCTGTATTTTCAGTTCCTATCTGTACCAGTGTACCTCCTCTGGTCTAGCCAGTCTTGCAAGATAAAATTCGAGTCATGGTAGTGGGAGCGGGGCACAGCCCTGTTTTTAGGGCTGACAATACAGTTGCTGGGTATTTAAAGGCAAAACAACCCAATTATTTTCACCCGGACTACAAGAAAATGACTGGTCTAGGGTCTCAGTCCACCTCCATCCCCTACTCAATTGGTGAAGCTCTCAAGCGTAACAACTTCCAAAGGTAGGTTGTTGAGCAAAGAAAGCACTTGGGGAGGCTGTGGACTTTGCTGTGTGCAGCCCAGCTTTCTAGTGAGAAAGCCAACTTGGGAGACAAGGGCTAGTCCATTGTCGGACTGAGAACCAATAACTCCCTTCAGCTCTCCACTTGCAACCAGGGATGTCTCCCCTTACCGATTTTCAGATTCCATTTTAAAGATCCTATCTAACTGTCCTTCCTGTACCAGAGATAAAGGATACCAGACTACAGCTCTGTATTGTCTTTCTCCTGGTTTTTACAGGAGATTGATTTGGAGCATTTGATTCTGCTGTTTTTGGTTAGTATATAATCCTTCTTGATGATTTACTGATAGTTTTGTTCATTTGGTAGCTTTCCCCAATTTCACTTAGTTAACTTTATTTTATGATGTCCTAAAGAATGAATCCTGACAAATCAGTATAAGATTCTGTGCAAAGCAAAACAAAACAAACACCCCTGCTTTGGTCATCTCTGTTATAGAATAAGCTGGATGTCGGCATTTGCTCTTTGTTCTCAGCTGTGTGTATTTTATACGCATTGATGACACTCTCCTCCATGGCCAACCTTCTATCATTAGAATGTCTTCCGAGAGAATTCTTTGACTGTAGCAACTGGGTGGCAGCATTGACTGCAAATCAAAGACCAGGACCTGTTGTTGGTTGTACAATGTCTTCTTAGAAGTATCTGCTTTCATTATTGCAAACTCGAAGCAGTGACATAAAGATCTCTGTCCTGCGTAGATGCAGTGACATTCAGCCACAGAAGGCCTATGGCCACTCTGAACAAAAGAACTTCTATTTTCACATTCTGTGGCTGATGCGGAGTGATAACATTTTGCATGTCCTAAACATTTTTATGCAGATGCTGCTTAAGGCACACAAAAAACGCTTTCACAGTAATCTTCTTTGTGAATGAGATTTAAACTCTTGGCCTTTTCAATATGCCTGTCAAAATCTGAGTCATAAACTTTGATAGTGTGTGAACAAAAACCTGAACCTGTGGCTGCTTTTCGTCTGCTTCAAAAAAGTATACCGATTCACCTTGTATAAAAAGCTAAAAAAGCAATATTTCTAAGCAATTCCATACACCAGGACTTTTAAGGAATAATGTATTCTTTTCCATACACCAGGACTTTTAAGGAATAATGTATTCTTTTTCATCCTGGCAGCTGTGATGAGCCAGTGGCTGTGATGACCCAATTCTCACTTTCCATGGAGACCTGGGTTCAATTCTTGGCCAATGCATTTTATGTCCAGTCACCAACTCTCTGTCAGCAGGGTAGCTAACACATTTGAGCAGGATTTCCAGACTAAGGTGGTACTAGGGGCTGCAGAGTCAGGTACAATTCACAGCAATCGCATGAGTCACAGAAGGCAACACTGCCCTGTCCCGCACCATGCGCACCTTGTTGTTATGTTTGAGCCCATTGCGTCAAGCACTGTGTCCCTCCATAGTTGTACGTTGAGTACCTCCAACCGGAGGCAGGTTCGACTTCCAGTATTCTACTAGACAGTGTTCTGCAACTGTCCATGAGGTTTCAGTGGCTAATCTCTCTGAAGTGGACCACCCCCTCCTGCCTGTCTGTCCATAGTTGGGGAGCTCCACTGAAATTGGTCAAGCACAGGACCATGGGGGTATTTCAAATGCCAGTGGCAGAGCTTCCAGCAGCATGGCAATATGCAATTCTCCACAGTATGACAAACAGACAGGCCAATGGTGGAATAAGTTGAACTAAGAGTAAGGGCAGGACCTCTGGTGGGCCATGGGTTGGGCTGCTAACCACAAGGTCAGTAGTTCAAACCCAGCAGCCCCTCAGAAGGAGAAAGCTTTATGCTTCTGTAAATATTTACAGCCTCAGAAACTCAAAGGGGCAATTCTACTCTGTTTTACAGTGTCATTGTCAGTCGATATAGACTCCATGGTGCCGGGCGATAAAGGCCTAGAAATCTATTTCTGAAAATCAGCTAATTAAAACCTTACGGATCTGATGGTCTGGTCCTCAATCAGGCATGAGGATGGATCAGGACTGGGCGGTGGACCACTCTGCTGTGTCGCCAGAAATTGGAGGTCTATTCTATGATGGTTAACAACAACACTAATGTATTTTTTTACCAAGGAGAGTTGCACGGCCCACCTCTGGGAGACTAACTGAGCCTGTGATGAGTGGACATTGGGTTGAAAAGGGAAAAGTATCAGCAATTCATATATTTTTCTCATATTATTGTGTCTCTAACAATTATAAAACCTTCATAAACCTTTATAATAAGGGAACAAAATTTTAAAAAATGGAACAAAATGAAATACAAGATGCTGTATGAGCTGTAGGGTAAATAGAAGACAAAATATTTGTCTTAGAAATAATTCTAGGAGTCATCTGTCTCAGCTTTCTCAAGTATAAAATAGAATGAGAAATTTTGAATCTACCAGTATAACACTTACAGAAATAACTGAGATAGAAAAATAAATCAGTCTTTAGGCATTTTATGAAAAATCTTTGACACTGGATAACTGTAAGGATAGATCTCTACTTTTGAGTAATTAATTTGGTTATAATAACCAAATTGGTTTGTGCACATGAAGACAATTTTATTGATAATTCAATATATCCTAGAGTGAAACGACCAAGCATACTCCAAATTGATGTATTGCGATACAGATTTATTTTGGTTGAAGTTTTTTTGAAATGTGCTGACAGGTTCCTAACTGATATGTTTTGCAAATCCTTGAAGGCAACTAAGCAGAGAAGCCTTAACATAACTGGATAAGATGCGGCAGTGCCCTATCTTTAATAAATCACATGCATGTTGACAAGTTTATTGAAAAACTTTTTATTTACTGCACAGAAAGCATTGTGATAAAAATAATACATGTACAATTTGGTGACTAACGATGGCTCCATCAATTAAACAATGACCGTTTTTGTGCTTCCTTTCACAGTACAAATACAAGTGGAGGAAAACGAAGAGGATACGGAGGAATGCTCTAGTAAGTGGGGACAGGCCTATGGAGCACAGCTGCGTCCTGTGCAGTGGTGTTGATTATCCAACAGAGAAGCTAAGCAAAGGCTAGCTTGTGCTTACTTACTAATTAAATGAACCATTTCACACATTTTTCACCACAGCAAAATGCCGTTTCTAGATACGGCTGGCATATGTCTATCTTCCATTTTCACAGCACAGTCCTACAGAATCAGAGCCTTTTTTATTTCAAATGTACAATCCATAACAAGGAAAGAGTATCCGATGAGCAAGGTAAGCACAGGCTTACTTTTGCTTGTTTACTATTCTACCGCGAACAATTTCACCTAAATTTCACACCATCTCGGCTTCAGAGATGAGGTTAACCATGTGAAACTATTCACTACAGACTAGTAAGTAAGCACCCATAAGCATGTGCTGCCCAGGCTTTTTGGGCTACATGGCCCTGCTCTGGAACAGAAATGAATTCAAGGGACACATCATTTTAATGTGTGGATTATTTACCCATGATAGTTGATGGTCTCAGACAAAGGATCAAGTCCAGGGGATGGAAGCGTTACCCTTAAGCCCAAGGAATGAATCCCCACCCTTCATTTGCTTACACACTCAATTCATAAGTGTCCATGATTTTAAAAGGCCAACTCAAACCCACTGCATTTGAGTTGAGATTCTGCCCTACAGGGTTTCTGGGGTTGTCAATCTTATCTGGAAACCTTCTGCCACCTCTTTCTTCCGTGAAACAACTGATGGTTTCACCTGCCCGCCTTTAGTTAGTACTGAGCGTGTCACAATTGTATGGCCAGGGCTCCTCCTGAAGGAGAGGATAGTGCAAGAAGTTGTAGCTTTTTAAATTCTCCACTACTCTGTCTGGAAAAGCCTTTTCTAGAAGATACAATCTATCGTACTAACAAATTGACCATTTTTGACGGAACTGATCAGGTGGTCCAATGAAAATAAATGCATTGATTTTCCTTTGTACTGAATTCACAGGTATTTTGATCAAATTCCGCTGCGGTTGTACTTGGTGTAGACTCGGATTAAGAATCGCCGGTTGCTTTGTGGTTAAATCCCTCAACTGCTAACTGAAAGAGGTTCAACTGCTAACTGAAAGAGGTTAGGGCATGGAACTCATCAGCATTTTGCTGGAGAAAAGTGTAGCAACCTGTTTCTATAAAGATGAAGTCGGGGAAACCCTATCAGGCAGTTCTGATTTGGTCCACAGGGATGCTATGCGGCAGAACCTACAACTATGAGGTTGTGGAGTTGGTCCTGTGTTGGTTGGATCAGCATTCTAAGATTGTGACTGTTTCCAGGCACATAGTCCATTTGTGAACTGGAAGAACTTAAAGATCATTAGATGAGAAGAAGTTCTGATTGTTACCAAAACTGAAAGAAAGCAACATCTACAGAAACGTTTAATTAAAAGGGAGTTTAATGTGCTGAATACAAGTTCCCAGTTCGCGATGACAACTGCTTTCATGATTTATTTCCTCAACGAAGCAGCCCAGAGTCCCATGCCATTCTGGGTGCCACAACTCAAAGACTAAATTAAGACAGTTACAAAAGGGGGGACCGATTACAAGGAGCTACATATAACCTCCTCCCTGTGGGATGGACAACAGAAAAGTAGGTGAAGGGAGACATCAGACAGTGTAAGATGTGACAAAATAATAATAATTTATAAATTATCAAGGGTTCAAGAGGGAGGAGGGAGGTGGGAGGGAGGGGGAAATGAGCTGTTATCAAGGGTTCAAGTAGAAAGCAGATGTTTGGAGAATGATGATGGCGACAAATGTACAAACATGCTTGACACAATGGATGGATGGATGGATGGATTGTGATAAGAATTGTCTGAGCCCCCAATAAAATGAATGACCAAAAAAAAGGTAGTTTTGAATGCAGCTCTACAGTGATTAGTCAGTTGTAACATGTTCACTTTTTAGAATTTGAATATTTGGAAACTACATTAAGTGGCTTTACTTAATGTGGGGTGGGGGCTATGGAGGATACCAGGTGTGTTAATCTGGGTAGACTAGAAAAACAAATCCACAGAAACTCATATGTATATGAGAGCGTTTTATATAAAGGGTAAGTGTACATTCAGAAAGCATCCCAACCCAGTGATGTCCAAGCCCTTAAGTCAAACATTAGCCCATATGTCTGACACTGATATACAAAGTCCTCCTCAATCTCACATAACACAGGCAATGAGGGGACTGTAGGAGGAAAGCCAAATCAGTGAACATGTAAGCATCTCAGCACTGGCAGGGGTCTCCACATGGCTGCTCCACATGGCTGCTCCACAGCCCTGCTCCCAGGGCTGCATCAGGGTAGGTCCATGTGGCTTCTCCTCAGGGATGTCTTGCAAGAAGTGAATCCTGAAAGCTGAAGCAAGGAACTGGCTAAGGCAGCTGCACCTTGGTTGGACCATCAGAGGGCAAGAGACCAGAGAACAAGAAAGGCGAGGCTCACCGAGCCATTTATCTCTCCCCCCTTCAGTTAATCCCACATGTGTTTATCGGCCAGGTTGGCACAATGAACCTTAACTATCTCACCAGGTGATACTGACAGAGGAGATAATAAAAGAATGATTGGCTATAAAATTTATGCAGAGTGTTTCAGCAGAAATGTATTATCATTGTCAGCCCCACAATTTAAACGCATCAGTTCTACCTTGGTCTTCTTTATTCAATGTCCAGCTTTCCCACTCATAGAAGGCGATTGAAAATACTGCGTCTTTCTACCGTAGTCCTCAAGGTAACATCTTTGCTTCCAACACTTGAAAGAAGTTTTGTGGAGCAGATTTAGCCAATGCAATGCGTCCTTTGATCTGTTGCTGCTTCCATGAGCGCTGGTTGTCTATCCAAGCAAGATGAAAATTTTGGCTATTTCCTAAAAGGCTAAAACTCTCTGTTAATTTGCATTATATATTTTCTGATGGTGACTTAGTGTGTTACCTGTTGGGCCACTAATCACAAAGTCAGAGGTTGGACCTACCAGCCATTCTAC
>NW_022103919.1:12793606-12794892 GCF_000313985.2 Echinops telfairi
CCCCCCCACCTTCTCCAGGGGTCTGATGGAAATCCGAGATGATGGGATATTCTCAATGTAGTTGGGGCAAAGACTCTCCAACAGCTGAGGGCCACCTCTCTTTCCCTCTAGTGCTGTGGCTGGGACTGGTGGTCCAGGGGTTTCTTATTCCTCGGAGATCATGTGGTTCACCACGCTGTTGCTGTAGCCAAATTTATTGTCATCCCAGGAAATGAATTTGACAAAGTGGTCTTGAGGGCAATGCCAGCCCAGCATTGAGAGTGGGTGTCACTGTAGAAGTCATAGGAGACAACCTGGTTCGTAGTGTAGCCTGGAATGTCCTTTAGGGGGCCTTCTGATGCCTGGTTCACCACCTTCTTGATGCCATCATACTTGGCAGCTTTCTCCGGATGGCAAAAGAGATCCACAACTGACCTTTTAGGGGTGAAGACACCGAAGGCCATTTCAATTAGTTTCCCTTTCAAGTCTGAGATGACGCTTTCCACAGCCTTGGCCGCACCAGTAGATGTCGGGATGTTGTTCTAGACAGCCCCCCAGCTGTCGCACCAGAGGATCCCAGAGGGGCTGTCCACAGTCTTCCGGGTGACAGCGAGGGCACGGACTGTGGTCATAAGTCCCTCTATGATGGCAAAGTTGTCATGGATGACCTTGGCCAGAGGGGCAAACAGTTAGTGACAATCTTGAGGGAGTTGTCCTACTTCTTGTGGTTCACACTCATCACAAACATAGGGACATCAGCAGAAGGAACCACCCTTCAAATGAGGGTGTGAAGACACCGGTGGACTTTATGGATGAACTTGACATCAGCTTCATCAGCTCCATTCCAGTTGACGGTGGTGGGATCACGTTCCTGGAAGATGGAAATAGACTTCCCATTGATGATTAACTTCTTGTTCTCAGCCTTGATGGTGCCATTGAACTAGGCATGCGTGGAATCATACCGGATCATACAGATCATGTAGTTCAGGTCAATGGAAGGGTCATTGATGGCCACAATGCCCGCTTTACCGGTGTTTAAAGCAGCCCTGGTGACCAGGCACCCAATACGACCAAATCCTTTTACTCCAACCACCGTCATCATGTCTCTGGGATTTGCCTGGGACTGCATGGGAAGATGTGGCTGCCTGTCACACAAGGAGGACCAGAGAGCTTCTTTCTGCTTTTCTACTTCTAGGTATTTGCACGTTTTATCACAAGAATTATTTTGTCTTCTCCAGCTGCCCTTTGAGATTTTCAGTGCAAGTGTTTTGCTTCATCATTCCTTCCTTAGTTTGTTAATTAATTAA
>NW_022103919.1:12795264-12801108 GCF_000313985.2 Echinops telfairi
TTCCATTTGGAGAAGATTATTTGTATAGTTGCTGTGTGTACTGTTGAAAAAGGGTATTTGTGATGAAAACGTTGTTGGTCCTGCAAAATTCTATCATGCGCTCTCCAGTCTTGTTTCTATCAACAAGACTATATTTTCCAACTACTGTTCCTTCCTCTCGTTTTCAACTTTTGCATTCCAATCACCAGTAATTATTATTGCGTCCGACTGAAGAAGCTGGTAGGATTCTTCCATGTCTTCATCAGCGGCCTTAGTGCTTAGTGCATACATTTGAATAATAGATGTGTTAATGGGATGTTCTTGTATACAGATAGATATAATCCTATCACAGACAGCATTACTCTTCAAATTAGATCCTTAAATGTCATTTTTGACAAGGAATCCAATGCCATTCCTCTTGCTTGTTTCATTCCCAGCATATTAAACCACATGATTTTCTGATTCAAAATGGCCAGTATCCATCCATTTCAGCTCACTAATGTCTAGGATATCAATCTTTTTAGTTCCATTTCATTGTTGACAGCTCCCAATTTTTCTAGATTCATAGTTCCTAAATTTCAAGTTCTGCGTCTTAGAAGACTTTTTCAGCTGTTTCTTCCCATTTTGAGTTGTGCCCCTCAGCAAATGGAAGTCGTGAATGCTTGCCTCCCACATCTTTCCCCATCTGTGAAGTTAGAGTTGCCTCTACTTTGAGAAGGCAGCTCTGCCTAAGTCATATTATGTCTTCTGACCTGAGGGACTCATCTCCTGGCACTGTCTCTGACAATTTTCTGCTTCCATCCATTAGATCTTTAGTATCTGACAGTGTTTCCATGCTTTCTCTAAGGTTTTCAGAGTCTAATTTCTTTGAGGTGGACAGCCTAGTCCTTCCATAATCTGTTCTTAGTCTGGAAGGGCTGCTAAAATAATACTGATCACATACTATTCTTTTATTAAAATAAGCCATATTAAGGGTTCTGCAAGAGTTCTGGTGGTGTCTTTGGTTCAAACCCATCAGCTGCTCATTGGGAGAAAGACGAGGCTTTCTGTTCCCATAAAGATGTACAGCCTCTGAAACCCACAGGGTCAGGTCTGCTCTGTTCTACGTGGGCGTCATGAGGTGGGATCAACTCATGACAATCATTCTTTGGGGGGTGGGGCAATCATTGGTATAGAAGGAGTTCCATGGTGGGACTGATACTATGAGTTCCTGTACCGGGTGACACCAATCTAGTGACATCCTTGAGAAGACTTTCTTTTTGTTTCTAAAAACTCAAGCCAAAGCACACCGTTGCCATTGAGTTGATTCTAACTTATAGCAACCTTATGGGACAGGGTAGAACTTCCTAATGGGTTTCTGAGACTGCACTTTTTATGGGAGTAGAGAGCCTTGACTTTCTCCTGTGGAATGTCTGGTTGTTTTGAACTGCTGACCTTGTGGTTAGCAGCATATAAAGAAATAAATGTAATGATTTATATGTTTCAAAGACAGTAGCTATTGAGGTTAGTGCATCAAGTCCATTTTTAACTAATAGGAACCCCATGTGACAAAGTACAACTGTTTCATAGGGTTTTCTTGGCTCTAATCTTTATAGAAACAAAACACCCAGTCTTCCCCGAGGCAGCTGGTGGCAGGGAGCTTATGGATGTGTTTTAGTTAGCAGCCTTTCAGGTAGCACCCAGCCGCTAACCCCCCTGAATCATCAGACAGAGCTCTAGTCCACCTGGTAAAGCTATCAAAGAAAACTATGAAAGCTTTCAATGGGTTAGCCCTGAGTGGGACAGTGGCATTGGACTGCAAGGTGGGTGGTTTGAAACCAGCAGGAGAAAGAGGAGATTTTCTAGTCTCAGAAAGAGTTACACATGTCTAGGAAACACTCAAGTGCCTTTCTAACCTCAATTGCTTATGAGTGAAATTGTTTCTCCACACCATGTCTCTTGCACCATTAATGATTAATGTAACTCATTAAGGCTGCATGAATTTCCAAATGCCAGCATTGGGCTGAAATCATACCACAGATCTGACACAGTATTTTACATGTAGAAACTTTTTTGGGTTCATGAGAGAACAGAGTTGGAAAAACTCGGAAAAGGTATCCTTCCTCTCTCCCTCTATCCCAAATTTTGTAATAGAGGCAACACTTAGATCTTTTTAAGGAAATATTGACAAAAATATTGGGTAAATAGTGCTACAAGATAATTTCTAAATAAAAGACAAAGCCATGTCTCTCATACGTATGACAAAAAAACAAAACCCACCCCCAAACGCATTCAACTCATTAATGAGGAATCTGTTCAAAGGAAAACCCAAAGACCATAAACACTCATAGGTCAGCCCTATTGAAATGACATTGTAAATGTAGGTAACTGCTTGATTGTTTTTATGCTCACAGGACATAATTTATTTGTAGGTCTATAGAAAATTGCTGTTTGTTTTTGGTATCCAGTTATCTACATATTTCATAGCTGTAAGAAAGTTCCCAATAAACCAGAAATGGTTAACATAGAATATGCTACCAACAATTGGAGCTTTTTCCTACTAAGACCATTAGAGTTGATTCCAACTCATCATGTCCCTTAGGATTGAGTAGAACCACCTCTGAGGGTTTTCCTACTTGCGAGGCTCTAAATCTTTATGGAAGGAGCCCTGATGGCACAGTGGGTTATAAATTGAGCTACTAACTGCAAAGTCAGCATTTCAACCCACTTACTCTAAAGGAGAAAGATGAAGCTTTTACTCCTGTAAAGAATTACAGCCTTAGAAACCCAACGGGGCAGTTCTATCTTGTTTATTGGCATCGAGCTTGGAAATCTTTATGGAAGCAAACCACCACGTTTTACTTTCTGGTGGATTTAACAGCTGACTTTTTAGGTAGTGGGCACACTCCTTAGCCAGTGCACCACCAAAGTGCCTTCTTTTTAAGAAGATAGTGATCAACTCAGTAATTTCTGATTTTTTTATACCAGTTTATTCTAAAGGACAGAAGTTAAAAACAACTGACATGAAAATGAAGTTGGAATGTAAATGTTATAAACTCTATGGAGGAGAAGATTTAATTCGATCTGTTTTTTACCCAGATGATTTCTGAGATAGTTAAAGTTTATTGTGCCAACCTGGCTGATAAACACATGTGGGGTTAATTGAAGGGCAGAGGGATAAATGGCTCCATAAGCCTCACCTTTTGAGTTCTTGGGTCTCTTGTTTTGTGATGATCAGACCAGGTTGCAGCTGTCTTAGCCAGTTCCCTGCTTTAGCTGACAAGGCTCACTTCCTGCAAGGCATCCCCAAGGACAAGCCACATGGACCTACCCCGATGCAGCCCTGGGTGCTGGATGCTTACACGTTCACTGATTCAGCTTTCCCTATCAACAATTTCAAGTAGAAGAGTGCTGAGAAATGCATAGGGAAAATAAAAAGAATAGATTTAGAAATACCAAGAAAGATAATTTGAATTAAAGAAATCTCAAGGGCTGAATCAATTTCTCCAAAATCCTAGTTTATATCCTCTCCTGTTCCTTCCTTTGTTCTAAGATGGAGCAGTAGTAAGCATACAATGGTTAATTAATCAACCTTTATGTGTTAGAATTACATTTGGCCTTGATTTCAATAAGTGTCTTAGAGATCATGAGCATAGCATTAAAATGTAAGTAATATAATTACTCAAGTAAATGAAGACTAGGACTATAAGGGTTATTAAAAGTTCAGGGATTCACCACATCGGGGTGAAACACTAAGGGGGTGCAACAGAGCAGCAAGGGGAGCAAAGCAATGAAGCCTCCGGGGAATACAAAAAATAGACTTTGGGGCTAGGGCATAACACCCCATCAGACTCACTGGAAAACACTCCTAAAAGTCAAGCAGACCTGGAACTATTTACAGGCATTTTTCCTTTGTCATTTTATCATTGTTGCTGTTGTTTTGGTTTTTGTTTTCTTTTATTGTTTTGTTTTGTTTTTGTGTTTATCATTGTCTCTGCATGTCTATCTAGATAAGATAGGTGGGATAAACAATCCAGAGGAGAAAACAATGGGACTGACAATTCTGAGGAGACACAGGAGAGGGGTAGGTGGGGGAAAGGGAAGGGGTGTCAACAAACCCAGGGACAAGAGAAAAACAAGTGATCTAAAATTGATGGCGAGAAGGGTGTAGGATTCCTGGTGGAGCTTGATCAAGGGCAATGTAGCCCAGAGGAATTACTGAAATATGAATGAAGGGCAAGCATGATACTGCGGCAAGAGAAAGTCAAAGGAAATACAGGAAAGAACTAGGAGGAGAAGGACATTTATAAAGATCTAAATACAGGCATGTACATATGTAAATATATTTGTATATAAGATAAGGAGATAGATCTTTGTGTGTATACCTATATGTTAAGTATTAAGGCAGCAGATGGACATTGGGCCTCTACTCAATACTCCCTCAGCACAAGAACACTTTGTTCTAATAATCCAGCATTCTGTGATGCTCACCTTCCTGACACAATTGCTAAAGACAAAATGGGTGCATAAACAAATCTGGTGAAGAAAGCTGTTGGTGCCCAGCTGTCAAAAGATATAGCCTGTGAGGTTTTAAAGGCTTGAAAATAAATAAACGGCCATCTAGCTGAGAAGCAACTAAGCCCACATGGAAGAAGCACACGGGGCTGTGTGATCATGAGGTGTTGATGGGATCAGGTATCAGGCATCCAAGACCCAGAAACAAAAGCATATTGATATAAATGAGGGGAAGGGTGGAGTAGAGACCCAAAACCCATATGTAGATGATAGGACATCCCTACAGACGGGTCACCAGGAAGACTGCAATATAGCACTGATGAAACATACAACTTTCCTCTAGTTCTTTAATGCTTCCTGCCCCCACTATCATGACCCAAATTCTACCTTACAAGTCCTGCTAGACCAGAGCATGTACACTGGTACAGATAAGAGCTCGCAGCACAGGGTATCCAGGACAGATAAAGCCCTTAAGATGAATAATGAGAGCAGTGATACCAGGAGGGTAGGTGGAAGGTGGGGGGAGAAAGGGGGACCAATCACAATGATCGACATATAACCGCCCCCCCCTACCACCTCCGACCAAGGGTGAACAACAGAAACATGGGTAAAGGGAGATGGTGTAACATATGAAAATAATAATTTATAATTTATCAAGGATTCATGAGGGAGGGAGGTTGGGAGAGGGGAAAAATGAGGAACTGATACCAAGAGCTCAAGTATAAAGAAAATATTTAGAAAATGATGATGGCAACATATGTACAATGGATGGATGGATGGATTGTGATAAGAGCTGTAAGAGCCCTCTCAAAAATTATTCTTTAAAAAGATCAACTTAGACTATTATAGAAATGGGTTAACAGTATTCAATATAAACTCAAATAGGTGATTGAATCCTATGAAAAAAAAAGAACAGGGAGTCCCATTCATCTATTTTAGAGATGAACCACAAAGGAAATGAACAGGTAGGGAAGTTCATTTCAAAGGGAGACTATGATGATATGGTACATCTTATCCTGTTGCGTGTAAGTGCTGGATTCTGGTCTCAGGTGGGTGACACCTGTAATTAAAACAATGGCTGAGGCTGCAGTTGTACAATCCTGCTTGATGTGATTGAACTGTAGGGTGCTATGATATCTCTATTAGCTCCCATCAAGTGATTTTGAAAAAATAAATAAATAAAAGTGGATACCAGGGGGAAAGAAAAGTAAGTAAATTTGGTAGCTGGAGGAAGCGCTTTCTGGTAAAGTTCATTGGAACATTCACTGCTTTCTTCAGGTGAAGAGGAGTCAGAGGAGGAAGATAGACTACCCCGGAGAGAGAGCTTGAGACCAAAGCGGAAACGGACCAGAGACATTATCAATGAAGATG
>NW_022103919.1:12811602-12812836 GCF_000313985.2 Echinops telfairi
ATGTACATATGTAAATATATTTAAGATTAAGGGGGGAACGGACCTAGGTGCAAATAATTATAGGTTTGGTAGTAGGGTGGCAGGTGGACATTGGGCCTCCTCATGCGCACTCCCCTAATACAAGCATACTATTTATTTAAGGAAAATACGTTAGCAAAGATGAGTAGGCAAATCAGGACACACTTATTTAGACTAATTCAGGGTCTTTTTTTTTTTTTACTCTAAAAGCTCAAGCAATGGCTCAAGGAATTTCCTTTGCCCTGACAAAATTTGTGAAGCCAACTAGAACCAAGCTTTTAATGCTAAATATCTATGGAGATGACAAAAAAAATACTGCCTTGTTAGACATTTGAGAGTATTTCTAATAATATTCCTGGCTTTCCCTGACCCAGTTTTAAGTGAATATGTAATGTGTTTAGAGCAGTGAGAAATTCAGTAGAACATGCTTTCTTTTCCCTAAAAACTGGTATTTAATTAGCTGAAGATGGAAAGTCATGCTTGCCTAAGGAAGCTCCAACTCCTAGGAATCGAGGAGACCAATGCTATGTCCTTATCTGAGTGGTTTCTAGAAAAGCCGATTCTCTATATGAGTCTTGCTGATGAATGCAGTATTGTAATTAGCTGCTTATTTGAAGGTCATTTATGTGTCAATACCTGTGTTCCATAGCACACCATGATCTTCTTGCATGCACCAATGAATAGCAAAGTCTTTTAAAATGTACTAGATCATACTCATTTAGTACAGTAAATATCTTTCCATACCTTGCTAACCCCTACACGTGTTGTTATATTTCAGCACACTGTGAGTACTGTCTTTCTCATGACAACACTGAGTCATCCAGAAAAGTTCTGTATGTAGATATTCATTCAGTAAATGTTTTACGGTGGAAGATGATTGGCTAATTGCTTTGAGAGATTTACATAAGTACACCAACAGTCTGAAATCTTTAGAAGTTCAGAAGGAATTGATTGATCCCTAATACACAAATTGCTATGAAACAAGACAGTACATATGATCAGTGTGTGTCAGAAAAGAGGTGTGAGTTTTAGAGAAGGGAACATTAATATCATAAAGATTGTCAGAAAATGGTTTAAGAAAGACATTTCATTTTATTTTTCAAGGAACTATAGAATTTGTGGAAGCTAAATATATGAACTCAAGATAGAAAAAAAGTATGCACTTGGTTTTAGCAAGGTTCCCATGAAATGATTTTTATACACAGACCTGTAAAAA
>NW_022103919.1:12813134-12815234 GCF_000313985.2 Echinops telfairi
TCTGTTTCTCTATCAATACCTACATAAACAATTTCAATCATATTTAATAAAGTACACTTATCTCTCTTAAGATAAACCAATCCAAATATTACTCTAATTGGAAAAAAGAAAGAAAGAGCCTCTGAATATAGAAGTAATTTTAAAAGTCTGCAGGTGTTTTATGTCATATTTGAGCAGCACCATAGGATTTTATATAATAAACAAAATTATTAAAACAATGACATAGCAGTCAGTCAATTGGAGTGGTATCTTAGCAGAAAGTACTTCCATAGTTCACATGAGTCAAGCTTCCGATTTTAAGTGAAATATTGGTTATAAAAAACAAAAACAAAACCCACGAACTGTCAACAGGAAATGTTACTGTAGTGAATTAACACGAACTGTTATTTCAATGTCATGATTTTGAGAGTGGGTGGGAGAAAAGGGAGACTGCGACATCGTTTTTGGGAGATGGACATTAAGACAAGGAGTGTGTCCTCTGTTCTTCAGCAGAAGCTGGAAAAAAAAATCATTTTTCCATATTTTCACTATTTCCGGTCATGAGCTTACTGAATAACAATTAATTAGGTTTTTGAGTTCCGCTGCAGTGGATTATGATTTCTGTTTCCATCCGGATACAATTTGAAGAGAGAAACTTCCACAGTGATTGGAATGGAGGTCATTTTGTAGGCTGAACGGTCAATTGAGTTCATGAAAGATTATCATGATATAGGATAACGGTTCTCACCCACAAAGGGTGGCGATTACAATGAGCAGGGGTTGACATTACTAACATTTAGACCTTTAGAGAAGGGGGCCTTCAGTCAAGAATTGTGTCACTTTCTGGCGTCCCTTCTGGAGAGGGAGTATCACCCAGGAGACAAACAGGGCAAAACCAAGGAAAGACTAACTCTCTTTTCATCTCCTCTGTCCCTCCTTCCATACTAGAGACCTTGGTTCAATTCCTGGCCACTGTACCTCAAACCTCAGTGGCAGTGGAGTCTGGGGGGTTGCTAGAATCCTAAACAGGTTTCAGAGCATCTTCCAGACAGGCTATCTGGTTATCTGACAACAAAACCGTGTGGATCACAATAGTCAATCCTGCTGTTCATGGGGTGCCCTGAGCAGGAGCCTACTCTACAGCAGCCAATAACCTAGAGCCAGCTGGCAAGCAGGCATGGGATTTGTAGAGAACCAGCCCTAGCATCACAATGTTACAGGTGAGTTTGGGCCCGAGCATCCCGCTAAATAACCGAACCAACCTATATGCAGGTAAATGGACCTAGGACAGCATTACATTCCTCAATTTAAAATCATGCTGCTCGGGTTTAGGTTTTATTTTCTTGGCGTTCAGGGCCCTATAGTATTTTTGTAATGCTAGCAATAGAGAAGAGGGAAAAAAATCATGCAATTTGCTCAGTTAAAAAAAAAAAAAATTCCTTTGAGGGTCTCTTCAAAGGGTTCAGTTCCACCAAAAATATCTCACATTTAATTTTATCAATTGCAAGTTTGAGTTAACAGACTAGGTTACCTTTGAGAAATACATTTTTGTCTCTCTTACATTTTTCTCTCTCTATCTCTTGAGACAGGACTAATTGGAGTATTTTAAGGGCACTTCAAAAACACCTTCACTCCTAATTTTTCAACTCTATTGAGAAAGAAAATTATGAAGTGAAATTGGGAAGAAAAGTGTACCAGGGAAGAAAGAAGAGAGGAAAACATTTTGAGTAACCCTGTGAAAGTTCTTTCCACGAGCATTCTCGATCTGAGAGTCTGAGGTTGGGAATATCGAAGAACTGAGCCTCCAGGGTTCTGAATGTTAACACTCTTGTCTTAATAAGTTACCCTAATTAAGTTATAATCATTCCAGAAGCTCTGTATGGCTGGTCACCACTATCTATAATGCTTAAGGGTCTTACCCACGGCTGCCCATTTGATTCCAACTCATAGCAACACCGTAGGACAGAGTAGAACTACTCTTTAGGGTTGTCAAGATTGCAAACCTTTATAGGAACAGACAGTCTTATCGTTCTCCCTCACAGTACTTGATAGGTTTAAACTGTGCACCTCGAGGTTAGCAGACCAATGCTTAACCCCTGACGCCACCAACACTTCTTTAAG
>NW_022103919.1:12816180-12825675 GCF_000313985.2 Echinops telfairi
TCTCCACTCCGCACTCCCCCCATCATTCAGAATAGTCTTATTTTTAATCGCATTTTTTCATTAACGTTTTGAAGCCCCTCAGATCTATCTACAAGAAGAGAGATTAGGCTATTGCCATTTAGGAAGAACTACGGGGAAATTCATGGTGTGTGCATTTATCAGCTCGCTGGTCACAGTACTCATTTGTTCTTGGAACAGAGAGGTACTAGTCCCGTCTGTTCACGACTATCCCTCAGAACGAGGTCATCTCTTTATCGTTTACAGGTTGGTGTGAATGCATGCTCTTATTTCTCTGCAGGGTCCCAGCCTCCAATGAGATTTTCAAGTGACAGCTCTCATTAAAAAAGAAGGACAAAAAATAGGATTCCAATTAAGGCTTGTTTGTGTTAATAGCTATTCCCTGGAAACATGTCAGCGACCCCCTTTCAGTCTTATGTAGAGTGTTGATGTGGGTACAAACCAACTCAGCATACCACACAAGATACACTGATTTATAAACCTCAGATATGCAAAAATAACTGGTTAACCCTTCTGGGAAGATGGAAACCGATTCAGTTCCTTGCTGGGGTGGTTGAAGGCGGTGAAATGTGCACACAGGAAGCGTGTCTGTGATAATAGTCACGCTTTGATCTCTCAATTGTTCCACAAACAACATTTCCCAATAGAATCGCTTTCATAGACAGCTGTGCATTTCCAAGGCTACTTTCTCGAAGCCCATTTGATAACATTATTAAAGGGATAGTGCTATTGTCTCTGACGGTGAAAGGACGAACTGAAGGAGAAAGCAAGGTTATTCACATTTAGTTTTGGTTCTGCAAGAGCTTGTATGCAATTTGAGGGCATTGTTTAACTTCTGGGGTCACAGTCGGCTCAGATTCAAATGAAGGGAAGATCATTTAGAGATAATATATGTGCTGGAATCTAGTCATGATCTTTAATAGAATCATTTTCTTTTGTTTTGGGGGTAAGGTTTTCCAATTTCCAAACAGCGGCCTTCTTGGTGAATTTATGAAACACCATACAACTCTATGCTGGGAACCGCACGTACATGCTAAAGGAGCAGGGGTGCACTGGGGGCGTACATTTGGCTAACTTGTTTCTGAGAAAAAGACATAAAATAGTCTTGTTCAGGTGTCTTATTCAGCCATGCCAGTGTTTTAGTTTTATTTTATTAAATAGACCTACATTTTGTCACACACACACACACACACACACACACACACACACACACGCACACAGTTAGTAGCTCCATGGATAGATCCAGAAATAGACTTCTCTTTGGCCTTCACTGGGTCCAGGAATGGACCTCGTCTTTTGCTTCTCAGTGAGGTGCTGTGGCCTTGTTGCTCAGTAGCTTGAGCCTCGATTGATTGGAGAGAGCAACCCAATGAAAACACTCACAGACATAGGTACAATTGATACTGTTCCCCAATTCTGGGCTGATGGGGCAAATGACAACACAGGTTCGATAAAGTCTGGTTGAGGAAGTGTGTGGGTCTCTAGTGAAAGGTGTGCTCTACTTCCGTGAGAAAGAACCCCAATTAGGACAGTAACGAATTCATGCGATGACCATGTATTTTCTCGGTATATTTGTAAACGTGTTACTATAAGGATCATAATTTATCTTTCCAGGGAAGGATAATCTTGGCATTACAGTGCTCAATCTATTTTCTTTTTTCTTTTTCAACTCAAACTAAAAAACTCACTGCCATTGAATCAATGCTAACTCATAGAAACCACCTGTGGGATTCCAACTCTGTCACTGCTTATGGGAGTAGAAAACCCAGTCTGTCTTCCACGGAGCTTCTGGTGGTCTTGAACTGCTGACTGTGTAGAATGTAGTCAATAGCTGCGTAGTACATACAGATAAAGTCTCTTCTAGCCCATGTTACTTCTGCGTGAGTTCTCTCCCTCTCTCTCTCTTCCTTTTTGAGTGTTCTGTGTTCATGTCTTTCATAGACACATCACTCTGAGAGAGAACGTCTCCTTGTTATGCTTTGCTGAGAATTAGTCTCCAGCCATCTCTCTGACTAAGTCTAGAAAATGTAACACACAAGGCACAATAGAGCTGGAGCTTAGTCTTGGCCATAGTGTTGGATTTGTATCTGGGGTCCAAGGCTCCCTTTCTGAATCTCGATTCTAAACACAGGAAACTTCTAAGACGTATCTTAGAGAGTTAGGTTTTTAAGATCTGCTTTCGTGTAAAGCTTCAGGGGTGGTGATGTAGGGTTCTGGAGGGTGTCATGGGAGAATCAGGAGCAGTTTTCACATCATTCTTATGATTAGAATATCCATATTACTAGGCACGTGAGCTGAGAGTCAAAAGGTGGTTAACAGGTAGTTAACACATATTTAAGAAAGCTCGGGGAGCTAGCTGCAAATCTTTATAGACTTTGAAACATTTCAAAGGCAGCATTTTTAGGGCAGTTGATTTGGATATACAACGTTGAAAGGAAAGCACTTCCCAAGTATTTAACATCGGATTCACTGTCGCAGTGGAACAATGTACCTCCATGTGTGTTTTCCAGTACATTAATACAGTTTTACACCATAATGTGGCCACAGATTTATTGAATAAGGATCTCTGGGAGGAGGGGCAGGTATGTCTGATATAGAACCAGGAATAAATACTTAAATTTTTTGCTTAAATACTTAAATATTTAAATTTTTTGCTCCAGTAGTCCCTGATATCCAGTCAGCGTAGAGTGGCATTGTCTTCAACTCTGAGAAACAGGACACCTGATAAAGCAGGATAATCTCTGTGTAAATGGGTCACTGCGTGAGTGTGACTATTTACAGTAAGTATAAAGAGAAAAACAAAACTGGATTACTGGTGTATGTTCCAATTAGCAGTGTTGAAAGCAAATTAATTCCCGTTTCATTAGTAATAGTCTTAAAAATGATCTGACAGTGATGATAAAAAGAAGACTAATTTGTTTTCAAACATTCAAAAGTTTAACTCAGAAATTGGGGGGAGCTGGGGGAGAAACAAGGTATAGAGCCTGCTGAGCACCTATGAACCATATATCACCCCCTTTAGAGGTACATCTTAAAAACCACTTCGACACGGGAGATCTCATGGGAGCTGAGGTCCATTTTGCAAGATCGGGGGAGAGGGAGAGGACTATCCAGTTGCTACCATACAGCATTGTGCTGAGGTCACCCCAAATCAACGGGCACTCTTACAAAAGGGATAAGCAAACCTTGCTGAAATTTCAAGTCAAGATAGGGGGAGGGGACTAGTGGGTCTTGTTTCCCCCCAGTCCTTGGAGACTTGGGTCATCTTCTACAGACTACTGGAACTTTAGACTTTGTCCTGAGCCACACACCTTCTTTCATGGGGAAGGCTTTCATGGGGAAATTCCACTGAATGAATTGGGCTTTATCTCAATATCACCGATAGCAAGTTCATGGAACTGGCAGACTCCCTGGGACTTAAGGCTAGAATTCCCTAGTGTAGGAAGAAGCTGAGGATTGCTAGATCAAGGTTATGGAACTGGTAATCCTTGGACTTTTATTCAGAGCCCTTGCTTAGAGGGTCCCAGTGAATGGTGTCCTAGGACTACCGTATATTTACAACTTGAAGCCACCCTCCCTTGTTTCTTATGACATGTATTAATCTGGTAGGCATTGTTCTGTTTTAGTAATGAGTGTTCCTAAAAGTTTTGCCCTATCACCAACCCCCACTGTTTGTGTAAATAGTACCCGGTCATTTACTAATTTAATCTGTATAAGTCAACAATTCATGCATTGCAGTCTGAAGCCAACCTATATGTGCACAATTGCCTTTACACAACAGTGTTTCAAATTCTATAATATTGGCTAAATGAGTGACACTATAAATATGGGTTCCTTATACTCCAGGAGGATGATTGACAGTGTTCTCTAACATAACATTACAATGATGTCTCTAAGGTAAACCAGAGGCATATATAAACCATAGATATGGCTAGATTTTGAGCTCTCCCTTAATTCTAACCCCAATCTACAACAATTCGTTCTTATGACATGAGTCTGCTTGGTGCTCACCTTCAAGAAGAGATCACTGAATGTATGAGAGTGACGGCAAAGTGCAGTAAAGAAACCAGATAGTGCTTGGCTCTCAGGGAAAAGTAAAAGCAACTTCTGCCTTACAGGTTTGTTTTCAAACAAGCAGTCATGTAAGGGAAGCATCAACTAAGTTTGTGTAGAAGAAGCACACCAGCCTGTGTGATCCAAGGATTGTAACTAATAAAACCCGGAGACAAAGGAGAGAACGGTATCAGAACTTAAATTTGAATACCCTCTTTGCAGAAGGTATGGGTGATCATGGAATCTCAAAATTCATTTGCAGGATTCCCACATGAATTAAGTCTCCAGTGAATTCCCTCAGACTATAGTCTTAATGAGAGCATTGCAAAGTTGATTATAGCAGATGTAGTTAGGTTAAAATCTAATACCTTATGACTCGGTTCTGTCTGATAACTACCTTTTGGTCCATGCACAGGTTCTACATGAGCACAATTAAACCAAACAGAGTGCTCGGTGTACAGTAGACATTCAATTATTGTATTCCACGAGGGTGACAGTGTTAATGGTTCTTTCTCTTTTTATTGTATATTCATCTCTGAGGTGAGAGGATCATTAATGTGACTGGAATCTTTTAAATTTTGATATATACGTGAGTGTGCTAGCAAAAGGCTCTAATGTGTAGCGTTTGACTTTTTCCAGGTTGTAATGTTTCCCACTATGATCAATTTCAATCTATCAGCAATTTAAGACCCAGCTAACAAAAATAACACAGTTTAACCCCCAGTAAGTCTGCTGCAGCCCTCCACTGAAGAATCTGGTGATCCCTCTGATTAGCCAAGCTTATGTCAGAAGGAACCATGAGAGCAGAGGCTGAAGAAAGAATGATTTGTCAGGCTATAAAAGATATGCTTTTTAGTTAATTTATAATCCACAGTGAAATGATTCAAGTAGAACTATCTGGGAGAAAGACCAACACTGTTCTTTCCTCAAGGTCTAACATGTACGAATAACCCTTTATCGCAGTTTCTATCAGAACCCTCTAGTGAACAGCTTTCATTTTATAGCCCAGAATGGCTTCCTCAGTCTGTTAGCAAGCATGCAGAATTTTAATCTTTCTCCCCGATTCCCCCACCATTCTGCTCTTCTCCTACTTTTTAAATACATCATAAAGAGGATAAAAGCGACGAAAGAAGAATGAATTCTCAGTTCAGGTCAACATGTCACTCCTGGATTATCATTCATAGTAGAGGTCACCTGTCACGTTGCTTGCATCATCATTTTAATTACATTAGAATGCATCTTCCCAATTCGTATCAGACGAGGCCAGTATCAAACAATGTCCAAAGTAGATGAGATGAAGTCTTGCCATGCTACCTTCTCAAGAGCATTCTGATTGCATTCCTGCCCAGGAATTGAACTTATTGATACACGCTACACTGTTGTGAGTGCCTAGCAAGTTATTGAAGTTAATGTCAATATTGTTTTTCAAATAATATTTTGAAATTCTCCTACCAAGGCCTCAGAAAGGAACCAAAATTAAAAATGTTTCCCTCGCAAGGATTTACATATTTGAGAAAAGTTTTCAGTGGTTAAAGAATTCAGTGCTAAACCACTTGGAATAAACATATATTGACTACCAGAAACCTTCTTTTCTTCCATTATTTGCTTAGTCTTTCTTAGCTGCATTGCATCATTTTATATCATTACCTGGAGATTCTCCATTCAGAAGGATTTGCAGGTTATGACTGGACTACTGTTCCTGGCTCTTGTATTGGGTTGTAAAACATTTATGGCTCTTCCACCTGTCTCAGACTCCCAAACAGCTGGCCCATTAAATTAGCCTAAATTTCTGCCCACGTGGTTGGTGGAAGAAAGTTAGACCTTGAAAAACATGAATATAAAAGTGTTAATATTTAGAGGTGTTTTCTAAGATTTTGGAATCATTTCTCCACTTATTTCCACAAACACCTAATTACAGACACTTCGAATAATCCCAAAGTTCAAAGAAATTGATTTTTTTAATAATATGTATGGCATTAAGTACTAACTAAAATAACAATAAGACTAAATCTTGGCCGTGCATGAGAAAGTGCTCAAATTTGCTTCCTGAAAGATAGTTACTATCATCATCCTATTAACTGAATTTTCTCATGACCAATTTCTTAGTGGATTACCATTCCATATGATAAGATACACTGATTGAGTTTGCTGGGCTTTCCAGAGTATCCGACTTCACAACAGTTTTTGATTAATAGCTATTTACTTAACTTGCATTAAATAGAATTTTAGCTATCAGTAACAGTTAACTTTCACAAATTGTTAATAGGCTATGCATTAATATAGTGCTATCTCTGAGAGGTGATTAGAAAGAAAATACATTAATTATCACCTAAAATTATCTCAGAATTTATTTAAATGAATTTGGCACACTATGGTTCATTACCAGTAAGTGGTAAACAAAAGTGTACCTGATAAGCACAAAATAAGCACTTCTTTTTGGATTGACCTGAGAAATGTGCTACTGTCTTTGCGAAGCATCTTCCAGATCTCAGCTTGGATACTTACTGGGGGTACCCCTTGTCGGTCTCATTTATACTGAGAGAATAACCAAGGCAGTCTGCATGGGTGAGATTAAGGAATAGCGAGTAGGACTCTATTTCACAGCCATTAGACAAGCTCGTTATAGGACAAAAATGATTAACCTCCGTTCAAATACACTTACAAAAAGCAAGTTAGAATATCATTAATTGAATGAGGAGAAAGGGGGATCATTTTATATTTCTGATTCTGTGTCTGATTTCCTTCTATAGTCACGAAAATTAGAAAATATTTTTAAAATGATATTTCTTTCAAGAAGCTTTGTTGGTGATGCTTGACCATATATATGAAGGAGTATACATTTGTACTTGTGCATGTATATATGTTTACATGTTTATTTACACGTACACACTCAGGTATCAACAGGCGGAGGCATGACTTTCAGACTGATTTATGTATTTTATGCATGTATGATGATAGTATTTCTTAGCAAGTGCTTGATAATAGAGATCAGGGAGGAGCAGAAGGGAGGTAATGGAAATCAGCTGTGAAATATTAGCCGCATAATTCAACTCAGCCGGAACACTAGTTCACCTAGGAACTTTGTGCGCTCCGTGGGTGATGGCCACGTGGCAAGCTGTGTTTCCAGGGTCTCAGGGCAGCCCTTCGATCTGAGTTTGCCAAGTGGCAAGAATTCACACTCACCAGCTCGTCTTGGTTATTTGCAGAGCCCACTGAATTGTCATTTAAAGCCCGCACCCACTCATGGATCAAAAACTCGAAGATATTTTGTTCCAATAACAACAACGACGACAAAAAGGAAGACCTTTTGCACTCCTAAAAGCGCCACATTTTGAAACAATCTTCCCCAATAATTAGAAAAGTGTAACATATTTACGAATACATATAAATGTGCCTGTCTTGTACAGAGGCCTTGTACACACCCTCTAAATGCAGAATAGCTTTTCTCACTGAGGAAGGGCTGTGCATCCTTCTGTTTCAGTGTTCAGAATTCATTAGAACGTGTTTGATTAGAACACACACACGGAAATAGGCAGAATTAGCGCAGTCTGTCTACCAAGCTGAGTAAATGGCCCTGTGAAGAGCTGAGTGCATGTACTTCTAAGAAGACACGATTGTGTATGTGATTCCTGGGGACGCAGCTCCTTTGTGAAGGACATTCCCAGAACCCAACGCCTGGAATGCCTTGCCCGCTCACAAGAATTCAGTCTTTTAGTGGCCAGTTGAATTTTTCTCTACAAGGTCTTCCTCAAAGTCTCAAGGACCAGTGGTGGGAGTGGTGATACTGGGAGGGTGGGTTGGAAAGGGGGAACCGATTACAAGGATCTACATGTGACCTCCTCCCTGGGGGACAGACAACAGAAAAGCGGGTGAAGGGAGATGTCGGACAGGGCAAGAGATGACAAAATAATAATTTATAAATTATCAAGGGCTCATGAGGGAGGGGGGAGCGGGGAGGGAGAGGAAAAATGAGGACTTAATGCCAGGGGCTTAAGTGGAGAGGAAATGCTTTGAGAATGTTGAGGGCAATGAATGTACAAATGTGCTTGACACAATTGATGTATGTATGGATTGTGATAAGAGTTGTATAAGCCCCTAATAAAATGATTAAAAATAATTCTCAAGCTTTACTTTTTCCCTCTCTATTCACCTCAAAGTTGTCTGATATTGCGATGTGGCTACTCTATGTGCCTACATAGCTTCTTCATTAGCACCTTGTTAAGCATACTTAACAAACGGAAATTTGTGGTGGTGGGGAACAATTAAATAAAAAGGAGGGAAAAAAGGAAATAAAGCAAATTTACCTAGCTACCAGAAATTTTGGTGCATTTTTCTAACAGCTATGTATGGACATCCATATTCTTTTCTTTTAAACGATCATTTTATTGAGGGCTCATACAACTCTTATCACAATCCATACATACATCCATTGTGTCAAGCACATTTGTACATTCATTGCCCTCATCATTCTCAAAACATTTGCTCTTCACTTAAGCCCTTGGCATCAGCTTCTCATGTTTTCCACCTCCCTCCCCGCTACCCCCTCCCGTACATCCATATTTTTAGTTCCTAATTTCTACCTCCTTTGAAGAAGAATTTTCCCTCACTACAGGGTGGGAAGGAAATAGCACCATCTTGCAAATCTCTGGTGGTGAGAGTAGTTGGGCTCAGGTTTTCTATCTAGCTTTTGTTCTAATTCTTGGCATCCTAGTCTTGAGACTTTTTAAACGAGTTTTGTGGTGGCTGTTCTTCTTGCTGTTGGTTTTGGGTCAAACAGCAGAACAGAGAAAGTAGGTTGGGGGAAGTCTGAAGACCTCGATGTCTTAGCTTAGTTCTCTGCAGCCCGCAACATACATTCTCAGTGTTGCCAATTACACGCTCAACTGACAAAAACTAAACAAAGCACAAAATAACCCAAACCTAATTCTGCCATGGATTTCAGTAAAATGCTTCAGAGTTATTTGTAAAGTTACTATCATAGAATGTTTAAGAAATCCATCCAGATGTGTCTTGGAAGAAAGGCCAGCTGACATATTTCTAAAAGACTGCTCCTGCCCCATCACCCCATCACCCAAACCCAAACCAGTGGTCATGGAATTGACTTCGGCTACTGGTGACCCAATGTGGTTTAGAATAGAACTGTGCTCCAGTGTTTTTAACAGCTGCGTTGTTTCTCTTCAGAAGGAGATCACCAGCCTTTACTTCCAAGTTGTCTATGGGTGGATTCAAGCTGCCAACCTTTCAATTGCAGTCATTAAAAACCCCATGGAGTGCAATCTCATCTGAAACACGTGGGGTTGCCAAGAATTAGAATTGACTGGATGCCAACATGTCTTTCATTTGTCTTTATTCTGTTTAATTTTAAGAGTTTGTTTGGTAATTTGTTTGTACATAGTCTATGTCAGTAACAAAAGTTTTTGGTGT
>NW_022103919.1:12827271-12829124 GCF_000313985.2 Echinops telfairi
TAGAGTGAAGCTGCGGAAGTCGAAGCACGAAGTGGCGAGGGTTCACTGTATTCCTATCAAAGCCTCAAACCAAGCCCACTTTTTGACTAGCTGGTGCAATCTATAGGACCATCTTCTCCCTCTACCTCCCACTCAGCTATTACAATAGTGTATATGAGATTAAAAAAAAAACCTAATCATAAATTGAATCTTAAATCATCCAGGTACAGAGAAGAGTTCGAAAAAGACTTAATCAGGATTAAAAGAGGATCTGATGTGCTTTTTTCTTTA
Source organism: Echinops telfairi (assembly GCF_000313985.2). Classification (NCBI taxonomy): domain Eukaryota; kingdom Metazoa; phylum Chordata; class Mammalia; order Afrosoricida; family Tenrecidae; genus Echinops; species Echinops telfairi. Next base: position 12,827,542 of record NW_022103919.1, read on the forward strand.
TTACACCACTAAAGCTCAGTGATGTTGTTTCTCCTCTGATTAATCGAACATTTCTCTGAGATGGTTCACTGACCTCCAGGGCCTGATGAAAATGTGCTTGAGTATTTGACATTTCAGCTAGCCATCAAAATTAGCCTTGGTTCAGAACAGGGAGCAAAAAAAAATTATCCTAGGTCTAAAAATTTTCTAGTAGTAACTTTGAATTTAATACAGGTTGGATCCATCCAAGCATTGCTTTAATTATTCATGGTCACCAGTGTCTCGTTTTGACACAACTCCATGACCCTTATCAGAGTTTATAAAATAATTGTCTTAAGTCCTTATGCACAGGACATGCTAAGGTTTACTGCTAATAAAAACAGAAAGTTTAGAGATCTTAACAATCTGGAAGTATATGTTTATATATCTGTGTATATCTGTGGCATAATGCTATAGAAATGGAAGTACATGAAATCAGCCAGACATCAAAGAGGCTGTATAAATGTACTTGTAACAATTATCCTTTTAGGGATTACTGAGATAGAGAGTGATCTAGGGTTATGAAAATTAAAGTTATTCATGTGAGATAGAGAGTGATCTAGGGTTATGAAAATTAAAGTTATTCATGAACATCCTTCTGCCAACTCAAGGAGGCAGTAAAACAACTCTATTTGATGAAGTATATTTTAGCCCAATCCAACATTTTTTGAACAATGCAAAAAATTTAGATGCAGTAGCTGCAGAAAATGAAGTTGCATGACTACTGAGTTAGTCCTAAATTTAATTCCCAAACTTGTCCACATATGGTAATCCTTTGGGGAGTTTAAAAACTGATGCCTATGTTCTACCCCGAGAGGCGGTCATTAAGTGGTGGGTCTGGGGCTTTGGGCTTTGGAATTTTTAGAGGACCCCAGGGTAATTCTAAAGTACAGCCCACTGCTGTTAGGAGCCACTAGTCTAACTACCATCTTGCCTTCCGATTGGTGTTCATTCAATCAATTAGCATTTTCTGCCATTCACTTCCATGCCAGCGTTACAGTATTAAAGAACTGAAGGATTAAAGATACAAGACACAGACTCTGTCCTCCGTTAAGTCCTAGCACAATGCAGCAAATGGATCAGAAAATAATGCAGCGTGGTGATGCTTTATAAAGAAAACACTAAAGCCACGCTCATTGTCATGGAGTTGATTCAGATTGAACACAGCTGTTAAATCGTCAAGCTCTGGGGCTGCAGAAAGAAGCGATCAGGAAAGGTCTCCGGGATGAGTCTTGGTGTCTCACTGACTCTTACAGCTGCAAAGGAGGAGAAGGAAGAAACAGGTTGGAAAAAGAACAGAGCATTCCAGAACAACTTGTCTACAAGCACGTATGCGTTGTTGTTCGCTGCCTTCAAGTCCGGGCTGACCCATTCTACTGCCTGCATTAGAATCAGTTTACCAGTCTCTAATTTTGTTTTCCTTTCATTTTAAAAGATATTACTGTGGGTACATCTTTCATTGTGTAAGTAACTGTTCTGCACATATTTTTTCTCCTGTTGTTCCAAAGTACTCCGGAGCTCTTACTGACTTTAGAATGCATTCCACATGGCTTAAATTGGCATTT
>NW_022103919.1:12830184-12831507 GCF_000313985.2 Echinops telfairi
TTTATACTCACTTTCTAAAGCACTTAAACTGTTCTATTCAAGGCTCACCTGAAGATTGCTGGTGCACTAATATTTCTATCTCCACCTTTTCTCACATCGTCTCTACATGGAAATGTACTTTGTGTTCCCTTTAACTATGTTGCTGAATCTTCCCTTCTACGATAGTTCTCGCTCCACCAGCCACTCAACTGCATCTTATAGCACTTATTCTTACTATTATTCACTTGACATTAATTAGATGAAACCCTGAATACTTATCAACACTTAATTTTCTAATGGATTTTTCAATTTTTTTGCAGCAAGCCATCAATACCAAATCCATGGATCTCAAATTGAGTTCAACTCATGGTAATGCTATATAAGATTTCTAAGGGTTTACACATCTTTATACGGACAGTCTCATCTTTCTCCTGAGGAGCAGCTGCTGGGTTTGAACCTCTGTCTTTGTGGTCAGCAGCCCAAATGCTGACCAGACAATGACCCCAGGCCTTCTTGTAGTAATTCCCAGAGCCTCAGTGTTTTACACAGTTCCTTGAAACAAACGTGCAAACAGACTTATAATTTTATTACCGAGAAAACACTCCAATAATCAATTTGAGAAAATGGAAGAATGGCTTATTTGCATAATTGCTTAGTCTTTGGTCATTTGCCTCACATTTTATTTTTACATCATATAAGAATAAGGTACAAATTATTCTTTGTTTTGAAAATTTATCAAATAGTATACCATGAACAGTTCTCAAGATAAATAATCTTTGAACAATAATAAAAACTACCACTTTCCCACAACATACCTGGTTGTACTTTGCTTATTCTGTCTCTTTATTTCCATGAAGAAGATAATAGTATTATTCTGGGAGGGCCTGAGGACAATGAACTCAAATTCTAACTGAGCTGTCACTTACTAATTGGTGACCTTGTCCACTTATTAAAACTCTATTTCTTTACCTCTGAGACGGATATCGCAAGAGTTCTTACCTTCCAGGCTTTTGTATGGCTTAAATGAGTTGAACATAAATAGCCTTCCATATGGCAAGCAGTTTAGTTATACACGCACTGGTTTGTTTTAAATAAAATGAGTGTCATCAGTGCATGGCTATAGACAAGTTTAATAAATAATACACTTGAGTTGGTCTCATAAGGGTGCCTTTTAAAGGCCCAATCAAGATCGTTGGGTTTAACAGCTTTCCTAAATCAGTTACATTCAAGTTAGAGAGTTCAGTTCATAAGGTAATAATGATGATTGTGGAGGTGGGGGTGGGTGGGGATTGACCTTTATAGATTTTCTTGAAGGCCACAGAATGATCATGGAGGCTTATTATT
>NW_022103919.1:12832940-12834610 GCF_000313985.2 Echinops telfairi
ATGGGCTTTGGGTCTCCACTCCGCACTTCCCCCATCATTCACTATGGTAAGATTTTTTGTTCTGATGATGCCTTATACCTGATCCCTTTCACACCTCGTGGTTGCAAAATGATGGAAATAAGGAAGAAATGGGCTGTAAATTCTTACGAGAGAAGAAAGTCTGATATTTCTCCCATGGAGTGGCTGGTGAGTGTCAACTCCCAATGTTTTGATTAGCAGCTCAATGTGTAGCTCACTCGGGCTTGTACAATGTATCATCATCCTACAACGTAACATCATGTTGTTGTTAAGTTCCATCAAATAGTTTCCAATCCATAGTGACCCTTTGCACAAAAGAAGGAAAAACCACCTGATGCTATGCCATCCTCATCATTGTTCCCACACCAGGGTCCATTGTATCCTACTAGCAATTGTAAAGTCCTATACCTGGACCCTCTTGTTGGATCTCAAATGCAGGACTGAATTCACATTTGCTTATTTAATAGTACGTGCTGTTCCCTCTAGGACTAGACCTGTGAGCACATCTCCTGAGGGTGACCATCTGAGGGGAGATGACTGACTTTCTGTGGGATTGTGCCTGAGAGAGGCTCATGGTTGCGCCATTAAGCTATTAATGTTGGGACAAGCTTTACAGTTTCCTTACTGTCTGTCATGGATTAAGTTAATCACATTATATACATAAATGCACACATTATTTCCTAGAAAACATGCAGCAAATATGGAATTTCTATTATTATCTCCATTTTACAGATGATGTACCTGTTTCTTAAACATGACAACTGCTGCCACCATCATCCATTTCACAACAACACATGGTTTGAATCGTGACTTCTGATTTTGGAATTATATTTTCTAGAATGCATATAGCCCTTGCTTTCAATCTCTCTATATAAGAGTAGCTTGTTACTTTTGTACTTTACTTTCAGAGTTACTGAATAATATTTCAGAAACAGTCTTCTGAAATATTGGGTAATTTTTTTACAAGATAGAGTTTATTAGGGGAAGAGGTCTCCTGCTTTTGACTCTGTAATTGGGAAATATTCATGAGGATGTAATGATTACAATTGTCCTAAATATTAGTTTTAAAATGTCTTTTGTTTGATTGAGCAGTAAATTGGCTGCTGGATCCTACTTCAAACCAAAACCAAAAATCAACTTAATCAAACAAAAAGAGGAGCATGTTTCCTAGGACAAGAATGTGCCAAAGGAGCCTTGCATGTCTTGCCGTCCCTGTGTAATTAGGCTGTATCACGTGCTATGAGTGAATTATCTATTTTGTAAGTTAAGCCAAAATGTGCTTCTTCAACTAACTGTGAAAGCATTCTTAAAAGCCCATGCAACCTTATTATTCGAATTACCAACACAAGGAACTGATAAATGAATTATGAGGCTAGGTATTATTGTCAGTAGGTAGACCTCATTCAATTATTCATTACAGAGTCTGGGGTTACCAGTGGGGCATATTGCTTCAGTTCTGAGATCTAAGGCTGGATTATGATCTTCGCATGTGGCCTTCGTTGAATACAATTCAAGGGAGTGATGCATCTTTTCATCATTGGATAATGATGGATAATCATGATTGGATAATTTGAGGCTAAGGGATATTCAAAAATCTATATACAGTAGCCTATTTCTTAGCCACTGAGAACATCTCTTTAAAAAGTCTAGAT
>NW_022103919.1:12835501-12836669 GCF_000313985.2 Echinops telfairi
AGCCCAATGCATGTAGATCCTGGCAAAGTCATTTCCAAGACTTCTAATGCTTTGAGTTCTGTACTCACTCCATACATCCTGGGCAGTGGGGAGCTGGGAGGAGATACACTATTTTGTTGGTAAGAAACTTGGGGATGGGGAAGCTTTGGTTAAGTAGAGGAGAGATTAGAGCATTAGGGAAGAGACATCCACCCCAAATTAGGTAGCGTTGGGCCCTGAAGTTAGTCTGAAAACCGGAGCTAAACTATAAATGTTGAAAGCTTCAGGGACAGGCAGGGAGTAGGGGAGTGGGAGGTGTTAACAAAAATTATACTCATTATGAGGGGAAACTTAGGAGTTTAAAAGACAAACACATCAGAGCTTGTTTTGATTGTTCAAATGGACACTGGGATGTGTAATAATTGACAAAATCCTAATTACATACTGTAGCTTAAATATATAGAGTGAGGAATCTACACTACCAAATGCACTTCTAATTTTTTTTGGCAGTTCTTTCTATATAGTTTCAACACTGAACTCCCCCTCTCTGTTAACTCTTGCTTGCTAGCCTAATACTGTTGTAACATAATCATCGCTCACAGATGTTAAATTCTTGGTAGAAGTGTAGAGTAGAATAGCTATTCCTTTACACTGCTGATGACTTAGACCAAGGCCATGCTTTCTAGCTGATCACTCATCTAGAAAGAGCTATAACTCTAATAGACTAAATTGATCGCATATTAAAAATTATTACTAAATAGAGTGATAAATATAGAATAGTGGGTATACACACAAAACAGGCACTTTCATACTTGGAAAGCAAATTTTGATGTAACTTCTAAGAATAATTTTTTTTGTTATGTGTTTATGTAAAGGCTTATGGTAGGGAATTATGAGATAGTTCCTGTGCACACTTTGTTTTATGAGCTTCAAAATTCTTCGACATAAAAATACTCAATTAAAATCAGTTCTACATTTGTAATGTGGCATATTGGTTCTTTAAAACTTAGAACATAAGTCCTCCAGATTTGATATCAAAAATAGGGATAAACTAAAAAATACCCTCCAAAGCCAAACTCCCTGCTGTGAAGTCCATGTTGACTCAGAGTGACTCCCCTCACCGCCCCATGGCTTTCTGGGACTGGAACTGTTTATGGAAGAAGAAAGCCCCATCTTTCTCCTTTGGAGC
>NW_022103919.1:12838182-12839375 GCF_000313985.2 Echinops telfairi
GACTTTGCTGTCAGCAGCCTACCTCGTAACCACGGCGCTGCCAGAGCTCCTTCAAAGGAAGGCAGTCTGGGTAAATCAAGGAAAGTGTGTGTCAGTGTTGTATTCTTATTCAATATGTATGTGGAACAAATAACTCAAGAAACCGAATTCTCTGAAGAAGAATGTGACATCAGGACTGGAAGAAGACTTATTCATAACCCATGGCCTGCAGGTGGCACAACCTTGCTTGGTGAACTCAGGAAAGACTGGAAGTATCAGCTGATAAAAATTGAAGGCTATTTACTGCCTTCAGAGTGGCTACAACTCACCTAGCAAGGTTGTGCCATCTGCAGGCCATGGGTTTTGTTGTTTGTTGATCCAGTTGTTAGAATCTTTTTTGTTTTCTTGTCTTGATCACTGTGTGTCATCGCATCATGAATTTAGCTTTGATACTAAGGAGCACTTTACAAGAGACCCTATTTTTCCTCCAGTGTACTTTGTGAAGAAGTTTATTTACCGACATTTGTTGAAGGGTCAACTCCCCAAAACTACATCCTCCAGGGGACATCTAACAAAAGACACCATCGCACTGGGGAACAACAGTCTAGGTGTGAGTTATCTGTTAATATCATGGCAGAATCGTCACTCCATTATATACATAATGCTCTTTATGGCCCCTAAGAGAGCAACAGAAGACGGGAGCCCCTCTCTTTATGACATTCTCCTTATAAATTAAAAACACAAGCAAGCAACAACTATAAAAACTACTAAACAAGGTTACAAAAAATGTAGTATAGACAACATGTCCACTTCATCCACTTTGAAGGATGAATGTTTCTTAACACACACCCTGACATGATGGACGTAAATGTATAAATATTTTGGAATAATGTTAAAGCTTATAGTTAAAGTGAATTTTTTTTAGTGTGAGCCCGAAAGTAGTCCTCTCCTACTCCCTTCTGCTCTTGGCCTCATTAGGGTTTGCATAGTATAAATATGATTTTTCCGTGTTAAATAAATTTCTTTTAAGGGATTAAGTACCAGGTCAGTAAGCATGTGTGATGTCAGTCCTAATTGTTCTGCCCTACTTCCAAAAGGAAAAAAAATAAGCCTTAAAATAGAAGGGCATTTATAGAGCTCTAGATAAAGACATGTACATATGCAAATATATTATATGAGGATGGGGAAATAGATCTATGAGCCTACATTTATAG
>NW_022103919.1:12842675-12843545 GCF_000313985.2 Echinops telfairi
AGTCCATACATCAATCGTATCAAGCATATTCGTACATATGCTGCCATCATCATTTTCTAAATATAACTCATGTATTCTTAACCGGGTGATATTGCTATCCAGGGAACAGCTACTGCCTTGTGGATGGTGTCAAAAATCATATTTTTTAATGAATACAACCCAGATCCAAACAGATATCAAGTATATGTGTAGTATTAAAATTTTTAGGGTGACAACAGTGAAAAAAACATCTAGAAGCACTGCTTGTGGCTTCTGGTCACCTGAAGTAAAGTAAAGCCTTTTAATACAGAAGGTGGACTTTAAAGGTGTGGACTGCCCAGTTCACTGGAATTTTCTATTTAACGGCTTCACGACCCCTTAGCAGTACCAACATGGCTACATTCGCTTCTGAGTTTTTAACCTGGGTTTCTTCTTCAATGCTTTACAGGCCGCCCTTTGCTTCTCAGTCCCACCAAATATTTTCTTTTTCTTTGCTTCCAGGCTGACATGTTCTCATTCTTCTGTAATACCCGTAACAATTTCCGCAGACCTCCTCATGGCCATCGCTCATTACTTTCCATGCAGAATTACAGCATTTCTATCCACTTAGTTTCCTCTAAGCTCATCTAGCCTCTTGTCTTCTTGCCTGTAAGCTTCACATAGAGCGTGACATACCTGAGGTTAATAATTCTTTCCAGAATATTCCTCATAAGTGTTTGTAGAGTGAATGGATATATTCATCTTTTCCAGACAATGAAAGAAACTCTTATTGGTAGCATTCAGCACTAGTTCTGGAATCTGATAATCACCAAATGAATATGTATCAAATGGAGAAAATTCAAGTAGAGCTATGAAACTAGTAAAATGTCACGACTCCCACTATCATGATCC
>NW_022103919.1:12844296-12845501 GCF_000313985.2 Echinops telfairi
TTGCACATAATCACAATACATGTATATTTTTAATCAGGTTTCCCGTTCCCAGATAGGACTACCTCTTCCTTTCTTGTCTTTGTTCCTTTTTTGCTTGTTACTCAAATGAGTCTCTTGACTATTTTCCTCTTCCAATAACAGTATGTGTGTGAATATACATATATCATTATTACAGTTCTATTGAGATATAACACATCCATTAAATACAATACACAATTCATTGGTTTTTAGTATATGCAACCCCATCATATTCAGCAACTATCATCACAGTCTTTTTTTAGAACAGCTTCTTTACCTTAAACAGACAATTGGTACCATCAGCAGTCACCCATCATTATTGAGCCTGCCAATCCACGTACCTGGGAGGTTTTTCTATGTATTCAGATCTTCTGTACCTTCTGTCAGCATTTTTTGGAATCAATATTTTGCAAGGTTTTGTACTTAACTCTGTGACACTATTGTAAATGGAATGTTTTATTAATTATATTTTTAATTCTTTATTGTTAGTGCGCAGGAATGTATTTGAGATTGTTTGCATGTATTTTTGTATCCTTTAAACTTTGCTAACTTATTCTTTAGTTCCAATAGGTTTTTTTAGTGTGTTCCTTTAAATTTCCTGTATACAACATCATATCGTATACACATAGATATACTTTGAATACTGTTTAACTTCTTTTATGATGCATGTGCCCTTTCTTCATTTTGTTGACTAACTATGCTTTTTAGAATTGCTAGACCCGTATTTAATCAAAGTGACAAAAATGCATTTCATTGCCTTGCGCTTTTCTTAGAAAATATTTGGTCTTGGGTTTTGTTTGTTTGTTTGTATTGTAGATGCCCTGCATCTGTTTGAGATGGTACTCTTCCATGTCTAGTTTGTTGGCGTTTTTTGACATCAAAGTTGCTGAATTCTGTCAAAGGCTTTTTCTGAATCTATTGACCTTGTCATGTGGTTTTTCTGTCCTTCATTCAGATGATATGCTCTATGATATTAATTGATATTTTTAATGTTAAACTAAACTTGCATTCTTGACATGAATCACACTTGGTCATGGTATACAATCATTTCTATATACTGCTTTATTTAAGCTATTAGTGTTTTTCAATAATTTTCTGCCCATGTTCATAAACGATAATTACTATGTAGATTTTCAAATGTATTTATTTTTTCCTTGTGATGTTCTGGGTGTTTCTGGAATCAAGAC
>NW_022103919.1:12845937-12856247 GCF_000313985.2 Echinops telfairi
CATTGGACCCACAGATTAGCAGTTCAAACCCCTTAGTCACTCTACATGGGAGAAAACTGAGATGATCAGGTCCCTTAAAGACTTACACAATCAGAAACCCTATATAGAATTGCTCCGAGTGGGAACCGTCTCGATGGCAGTGGATTTGTTCTTGACAATGAAAGACCAAACCCTAGGGAGTAAAATGGGAGATCTATAAAACCAATGTATGATTTCCTTTTCAACTCTTATTATGGCTGCTAAATGAAATGCTCGGTGTCACTTACCACACAGAATATCTATCCTTGTTTATACACAGGCTACCATAGTAGACTAGTCAGGGATAATGTCATATTTATGTTTCATAAATTCATTTATCCAATGAACACTAATAAACCACATACTACCTACCAATCACTTTATTAAGGACGATTTTGATCTCTGACATCCCCCTCCCCCTTTAACTCCAAAGGGCTTTTATTTTGTTTTGTTTTTTTAACAGTTTTATTGGCATTAGAGCCACATTCATACAATTCAATAATTCAAACATATCAAGAAGAGGTGTACAATCATCAACACAATCTGTCAGTGGTGGTGATTCTAGAACATTTTCTTCTTCCTTGTACTCATTGTTATTCATGTAACTATTTTAAATAGTTGTGGCAAAAATACGTGCCACATTCTCCAATTCAACAACTTCTATGTGTATAATTCAGTGCCATTGGTTATACTCTTCATGTTGTACAACCGTTATTGATGTTGTTTTTCAAATTATTCCACCACCAAACATAAGAGAAGGGTAGCGAGTCTGCCGGTGACCATGAGTCATCACCCTCACCTTATGTGCCCTTCCTAAGAATCACCTACAAGAAGAAGACGTCTCATGGACTGGGGTCACTCCTTCAGGAAGGGGGAAGAGGAAGAACACCATCTACCTGGTGCTATGCAACGTCGAGACAAGGCGGTGGCGAATCAACAGGCCCTCCACAGGAATGAGAGGAGACTCTTACAGGAGCATCGAGTTGGGACCAGGGAAGGGGAGCCTCTACGTTTCAGAGGAGGCGCTGATATTTCTGTTGGAGGGTGTGCCTGGTACATGGGAGGAGCAACTTCACATAGGGAAGGGATGCTATACAATTATTGTAGGGAACTGAGTTAGTTAATTGTGCCAGCCTGGCTGATAATCACATGTGCGGCTAATTGAAAGCAGAGGGATAAAAGGGTGGTGAGCCTCGCCTTTCTAGTTCTCAGGTCTCTTGCTTTGTGATGGTTGCACCAGGGTGCAGCTGCCTTAGCAGTTCCCTGCTTCAGCTTGCAAGATTGACTTCCTACAAGACATCCCCAAGAAGAAGCCACAAGGACCTATCCAGATGCAGCCCTGGGTGCTGGAGCAGCTGTGTGGAGACCCCTGCTAGTGCTGAGATGCTTATTCGTTCACTGACTCAGCTTTCCTCCTGCAGTCGGCATCATTACCTCTGTTTTGTGAGGTGGAGGACTTTGTGGACTGGTGTTGGGTTAATGGGTTAATGTTGGACTTGTGGGCTTGGGCAGCATTGGGTTGGGATGTTTTCGTGATGCACACTTTTTTTTACATAAAACTCTCTTATATATGAGTTGCTGCGGATTTGTTTCTCTAAAGTACCTAGACTAATACAGAAACTTAAGGAGATCATAAGCCCAGTTTTATGTTTGTGGGTAGACATTACAAATACCTAACCTTCCATGAAGAACTATGATGCTCTTAGACACTGGCCTTATAGAAAAATTAGCGTCCCCCAAGGGCCACACCAGAAGGACTAAATATAGAAGCCCAACTGAACAAACGGGGCTCTGTCTCACAATTATATGTACCCTTGGGCTTTGGATTGAAATCCTATGATGGGAGAGGAAGCAAAGGATGGTCACACCATGACTGTGGAAATGGTGGTCATTGGACCTTGGGTGGGACCCCTGGTTTAGTGGGTGTCCAATGAAAGGGGACACAGAACCATCATATATTTAGTAGGTCAATGCTCCTCTTGAATTAACACAACAGGTTTTAATCTGATAGGCAAGTATCTGCCCTCGTAAGAAATGACACAGGAAGTCTTCCTGTAGCACCAACCCCTGTGCTCAGTGTAAACAGAGCTCAATCCATCAAAAAATTAATCTGTAGAAAGCAACAACTCATGAATTACAGCTCACAATTGGACTATCTATTGAATAAACTCCTCATATCAACAGTATCTTAAATTCTATGCTAGTGGATAATGATTGATGTTCCCAATGCAATCGCCTTATACCCCACGGGGGTGATTGATAATATTTCTCTGTTTTGTTTCTTTGGTTTTCTGCTTTTTGTTGTTATTGTTGGATTTTATTTTGGTCATAATATGACCACCAAAATAAACCAGAGTCATTCATAACCCATGGACAAGCAGATGGCTTCTGGGCCCCAATCCAAAAACATTTAGTTCTAATGACATGGCCCTGCTCGATACTCACCTTCATAAAGAGATCATTGAAGATTAAGGTGCTACAGCAAAGTGTGCTGAAGAAAGCAGATGGTGCCCAGCTATCAATTGGAATAGAGTCTGGGGTCTTAAAGGCTCATGTCAAACAAGTAGCCATCTAAATGAGGCATGAACTAAGTCCAACCAAAGCAGCACACCAGCCCATGTGATCCAAAGATGATGAAGGGAAAAGTGTCAGAGCTTAAATGGTCAACACCCAATTTGTAGAGGACGATGGAGGGCAGTGGACACCCAAAACCCATCTGCAGAATATCTAGTCAGATTAAGCCTCAGGCAGATCCCCTCTAGCTACAGGTAAGGGACTCCAACAGTTTTGCTATATCAGACAGAGATGATTGTCAACCTGACTATGTGGATTGAACCATCGTATAATGTGATACTCGGTCAGTTGACCTCTCTCTTGACCCAACCTGAATTTTCTCTAGGCTCAAATCTGTCTTGCTTGTTCCAAGACAGAAATTTCCTCCGTGGCTTTTAATATATTGATGGTGGTCTTTTCTTTCTCATTATTTATTTATTTTTATCTTTATATTATTATTATTTTCTTCTTGCTGTTTCATTCCTGTTTTTTATTATTTCTGTTGGGTCTTTCAGTGAAGCACAGAAGGACTGGATGCACAGAGACAATAACTGATGCAATGGTTTATTGGGGGCTTGGAGGGGGCATGCATTGGGGGTGAGGATGAGGAGGTTTGGGGAGAAAACAGTGAAGGCAGGAGGGGGGAAGGCACATTAGAACTGATTGTGATGATGTACATACAACTCTTTAGAAAGCAATTTAATTATGGAAGTGTATGATATATGAATATCATATTAACAAAATTACTTTAAAAACTTGGCCAACGGTTACTATGGGTGAAGGAAGAAGAGTTATTGCTTAAAGGCATTGAGTTTATATTATTCTCTGACATTTTTGTGCTCTGGCAGAATAGGGAAGTCTTTCTCATTGGTTAGCATATTTCCTATAATGCAGACAGTTAATGAATATTTTAAAACTTAAATTGGTCTTGTGGGTGGGTTTGACTACAGGGAAGCAAATGAAATCTGCAGGTTCTCTATTTTTCAGAAAGCAATTCCTAAGCTAGAGGTGTCTTAGAACTCATAACCTTGTGATGCTTTGGAATGAGAGTGGGAGGTAAACATCTTGGCAAAGCAAGAAGGTGGGATTTACTATTGTACTTGGCTTCTTTTTCAGAAATGGGTGAAATTTCTCCGTGACTTCGAGAACTTCAAAGCTGCTTGTGTTCCGTGGGAAAATAAAATTAAGGCAATTGAAAGTAAGTGTTCACCAGATCTAATTAGACAGGGGCAGTTGTTCTAGATACATGTTTTCTAAGTTTGTCAAATGTCTGTCTCAGTCTCTGGACTATTGGAATGATTAAGAAAAGAGACTGAACAAATGAATCAACCACATTTTCCCCTCCTAATGTAACATTCTTTTCACCCTGTAAAGAGTTGTCAGCACTAACCAACTAACCACCTATGCTCTGCGAGTTTCACTGGTCAGTCCAGAGCAGGTTCACTGTGAGCTTTTTTTTCCCCTCCCATACAAGGACAGCACTATCGTTCAAAGTGACATTGTCATATTATTGCAAAAGCAGGTTTTTGTTTTGTTTTACAATTAATCTGACATTGAAAATATGTAAGTTAAGAAAAGTATTGCTACTAGGGTTTCAGTTCATACATGCACAGTTTTATACTTAAAAGATATAGGGAAACATGTTACCATTCTAAGTGAATGACTGCAGACAAGTTCTCTCAGGAATGCTTCTGCCTTAGTCTCATTAGGGTGCCACAAAAACAAACAAACACACACACACAACTTTTGTGTCGTGGAAAAAAGTGATTTCCGGCTTACGGCTAATCAAAGTTTTAATAAAACTCTCAAGTGCACGTTTCCCAAAATCATTGAAGCACCTGGAATAAATGTATGGGAATGCTGCCTCAAATAAAACGAAAGTTCTCACAGCATTTCAAAGAAGGTTGGGAAGACCTCCGGGATGAGACCATGAGAGGGAAGACCATTAATCTCAACAGATGGAGCAACTGTGGCTGAAGTAAAACACAAAACACACAACCACTGATGGCAGAAGCCTGCAGAACTGCTATCAATGCAATAGCAATTGAAGTTGGAATCTTACATGGTTCAACATTTTCAATTTTGAGCCACATCCAGCTTTGCGGTTGACAGCTTCCAAAAATGCTGTACAAAGTCCAGCTCATTCAAAGAGCTATCTTCCCATCGGTCTTTTAAGTAAGATCAAAACTGAGGAAGACAATTTTATGGAATGAATCATGATCGGGCATGAATCTTGCATTTACCAATATAATCCAGAAACCACGAGCTAAAAAAGCTAGTGCCTTCTCAGGGAGTATGTTGGGCTAGTTACATTCAAGGCAGAGAGGCCAACTCAGAGGCCATGGGACTGTTGTTTAGGAAGTCCAAAGGTAGACTTTCTCTAAGAGCACAGGAAAATTGTAGGAGTGTATGAGTAATGCACCTCCTCTTTTCTCGAGGGTAGCAAAGGATCCCCAAGTACATTTCCTCAAAAACAACAACAAAAAACCCTTTAGCCTATCTTCCCTAAAGCTTTGATCTTCCCCCGCCAGATTTCATTTTGTTCCCCAGACTCAAAGAACATTGAAAAGGAATAGGATTTGAGTCTTGAGATACCAAACTGCTGTTCAGACGTGTTGCCGATCAAAGAGTACAAAATTCTTCAGAAAGAGCTAGAGAGGTGGAAATACCAATTTCAGATGTGCATACAACCAGAAAGAGGATACGTTGATAAATCTTCACATTTTGATGTTTTTTATAGAAAAGTTTTGATTGTAGCAATACTTTTGACTTACCCTTGTACAATATTTTGAATGATAGCCAATCATCGAACAATGTTCAAGAAGAGTGAAGAAGTCTTGGAGCCTCCTTTTCAAACCTCTAAAATAGAATACTCAGCTTGAAAATTGCTATATGAATATTCATAGTGTGTTTTCGTTTAGTCCAAAATTCACAGTACAATAACCATACGGAGGAAATCAGAATAAAATATACAATTAGCAACCTAATTAGTACAGTATTCTAGACTTAGAATCAGGCTACACTAAACCTAATGCTATTGAGTCTACTGCGGCTCCTAGTGAACACAGTAACTCATTTACCACACCGTGAAGTTGCCCCATCAAGCTCTCAAGGCTGTAATACTCATGCAAGTAGACTGTCACATCTTTCTCATTTGGAGTTGGGACCCTTAACTTTTCGGTTAGCAGCCAAGCACTCAAGTGCTGCATCACCAGGGCTACTTGGAGTAAGTTGAATACAAATAATTAGAAACATTCTAAATGTAATAGTAAACGTTTTAAAAAGTTTAAGGTTAACAAATTGGGGAAAACATTTTAAACGTCAGCCTAAACTGGCCCTACTCCAATTTCCATGGGATTTAACTAGGACGTGATTTCCTTCTACACCGCTCCACATCGCCAGGCAGGTGTTCCTGCTGGTCACGTGGGAAGTTGCGTAATTAAAATGGAGGCTCCATAGGGAGAAGACCCAGCTGAAGGATATTTCCTTGGCATGATTGGGCATCCCTTTCTATATCTGTCTTTCTTTATTCAATAGAAATGAATGAAAAGACATCAACTCCTTAATTCAACCCCTCCCCCAACATTTTACAACTACGACCTCTCTCTCATTCTATTTTCCTTCCCTAGTGTGTTAAAATCTAAAGTACTGTACTTTATACTTTAATACCATAAAAAGTTAACTTTGGGATATAATTTAATTAATGTCCATATGTCCCAATGGATGAAAGCAGGGATTGTGTTTTGTTCACTCCTGTGTTCCCGGACCTAGAACATGGTTGACACAAAATGTGTGTTGAACAAAACTAAATGTTTTGTTCAACACACAAAAGACAAATGTTCCAAATCACTACTATTCGAGGAAGTAGAAGGACTTTTGACACATCAAAAAGAACAGAAATAATAGAATCCTTAAATTTCATCAATGGAGATATGATAGTTTGACAAACATCAAGGAATATTAAACCATTCATAGCATTAAGATTCTGCTACAATTTGTGTAGAAATAACTCTGATTTTGGCGCTTGCTTTTCCACAAGTTACGTGTTTGACTTTGAGCTGGTCCTTTAATCCCCCAGGCCTGGAGTCTGCTCATTTATGAAACGATAGGATCAAACTGAGTTAGATTAGCTGTGAGGTGTCTGCCAATCCATTTGCAATTTCCGTTAGTTTAAAGAATACATCTGCAATTATTTATTTTTGAATTACACGAACACAGGTTCGGTTTATCCCAACAATAACCCCATACTTGATAGCATGATCGCTTGTCATGAGTGGGTAAGTACTGATGGAGTGATTTCTACTGCCAGAAATTGCACCCGGGAATGAGCAACACAGTGACTATCATCTCTCATGGGTGCCACAGTGGGAAAGACAGATTGAAATACCTCCTTCCCTCCTCCTGCTTCCCTCCAGAAAATGTGGACTAGCTGTGCTAGAGCATTTAAGTAATTGTAAATGATTTTCTCTTCCATGATGTAACTTAGTTAGGTTGTCTGGATTTTACCTCTAGTGAACTTTGCTTCGACTGTGGAGAAGTAGCTCTTATTTTTCCTTTCTAACAACATAAAACACCCCCCACACTTATTACGTGCCACCACGAGCCAGATGCCTTACAAGCACAATTTTATTTAATCTCCAAGATACTAAAATATACCCATTAAGCGCCTGAAATATACATATTAACTGTGGTTAAATAACGTTCCTAGAGTTAGTTAGCAGAGGAACAGACATAAGAGGTGAAATCATTGGGGGTCCAAAGCTTGTGTTGTTTTTTATCATGTGGTAGGCTGCTTTCGACTCTGAGGAAGCTTTTATAAACTTTCTTCTTTTTCGACATGTTATGTCCTCAGCCTTGGCGGTGGAATGGGCTGCTCACCACAAGCTTGGCGTGTTTGAAACTACCGGCTGCTACTCAGAAGAGGGCTGAGGCCTTCTATTCCTATAAAGAGTTACAATCTTGGAAACCCTAAGGGACAGTTTTACATTGTCCTATAGGGCCGCTAGGAATCAGAGGCAACTGAATGGCAGTGAGTTTGAGAGTTACTGGGTCATAAAGAGGGATCTATTAGACAAACAGGATATAAGGAGTTGTAGACTTCCTTGGTAGTTATTCCAACCGTAACTCATTCAAATACAGATAGACATGCACGTAGACCAATACAAACACTCATAGGCTCTGCCTATCTATATTCATTTCTTTTGCACTTCAGTTTTCAGAGTTTGTTGTATATTGAAAAACAGTGTCAATACATTAGGGATATTATTGTTTCTGAAAGTAAGTATCATCCAATGTGTTCAGAATAAGCTTGAATGAAAACGGAGTGTCTATCACATAGTGGGCATGTTTCCATGCACTGGGGAGGTGGCGGAATGTGTGGGGTTGGAAGAGAAGATAAATTATGAAATACAAGTGGGGGGAGATGTAGTCCAAAATGTTCATGGGAAAATCCATTACCCTTTAATTCAGTTTTTCCATGGAAAGTCCCCACCCCCAAGCCCATCAGCAAATAAATAGTGGAGACAATTATGGCAATGGTAATTTTTATGGAAGAGAGGCTGAGTTTCAGTCCTCACGGTCCTTCTCCTCCATCTTTAAATAGCAACCAAATGTGTTTTTTAATGCAATTTTAAAAGAATTCCAAAGTACCAGTTTACACGGAGCTCTGTCTGATAACTGGGGGAATCAAGAGTAGAACTCAGGTCTGTGTCTCAAACGCTGCTGTTTCCATTTTGTCATTTTGATTCCAGTCAGATCTGGATTTCTCTACTAGCATGAACCCGATACCTGTTATGATCTCCAAATTAAAAAAATATAAAACAGAGTGCATTTGATCATTTCTTCCATAGGGACATCCTATGGAGTTGTATATGGCATAGGAAGATTATGGGGTTGACTTTCATGTTAACCTTTTAAATAGAAATCTGGTGCTATGATGGTTCAAATGCTCAGTTTCTAACTGTAAGGTTTGCAGTTCAAACCCACCAGCCACTTTCCAGGTGAAAGATGTGACCATCGATTTCTGTAAAGGTTTAGAAACTTGGAAACTGTATGGGGTAGTTTTATTCTGCCCTTTAGGGTTATTATAAACTGGTATTGGCTCAACAGCAGTGGGTGTCCATCTACCTCCATCTACAGGCCATAGCTAAAATCTCAGGGTGACCACAAGGATACATACACCTTATTAGCCACATTGCATTATATATTTTGTTGCGGAAGTGGCTTGGTTTTATTACCCCTGGGAAATAAAACCCACACTCGCGGTGACATAAGTACTGCTATTAAAAGCATGGATGTTATTCAAGCTGGAAAATCCAAATTTTTCCAGAGTTAAAATCTATATGCTCCGGAATGCCAATAACCAGTTGTCATCGAGGCAAATCCAGCTGATGGCCACTCCCTTTGGTCAGAGTGACACTGTGCACACAGAGTTTTCGATCGTTGGGTTTTGGAAGTAGATTGCTAGATTCTTCGGAGGCACCTTTTGGTGAATTGGAGCTACTTTCCTTTCAGTTAACAGAAAGCACACAGTTTACCCACCCACACCCCAGCCCTGCCCCGCAAGGACTTCTTAACGTAAATGACAGCATTAGCATTAGGGCATAATAGACCTATTTTCAGACTGGAAAGCTTCAGAAGGTAACAGGTAGCCCTAGTAGGGTGTTTAAATCTCATACTTCTCTACTAGCCCAAGGACTCTAAAAAATACAGAGCAAAATTGTCATATTTAATTGTTTATTGTTTTAAGAAACTGTACCTCAGCTCCTAGCCTAATGTGGTGGGATTTCAAATTACGCTCATAGAGAAAGCTATTTAATGAGCACTGTCCTAGTCAAAAATGCTCATATTGATCTACTTGTCTTATCAATGTATGGAAGAGGAAATCATACATGTTGACAGGTGACAAACTGCCTTCTTTCAATACTAAACGAGCAGAGGCAAAGGGAAACCCTAACCTTAATTTCAAGCAACACAAGACGTTGCAGAGCACGAATAGGCACAAGGCCTTATTTATCACACACTAAAGATGCGATTTTAACATTTTATCATGAAACTAACATTTATTAGTTAAATAAAAATGGTTGAAATGATAAATGCTTTTTATATACAAAGGGGCTTCAAACAGTTCATGGAAAAATTATATTATTTTAAGATTTCATTTCCCCACAAATTTTTGAAGCCATATATATGTACCAACATATATATCCCTATCCTCCAAAAGTATTAGTCTTTGAAGGGAACGATACAAATTTGTAAATTTTGCTACACTTAGGAGATTCATGGATGTTATCTTTATTTATCCTTTTACACATATATTAATTGAATATTTGTTTTATATGTAGTTTTAAAAATCTGGACTCAATTTTACTTCTAATTGTATCTGAGAAGCAATATATAATGGTGGTTAAGAGAGATCAGGATTTGGAATGAAACATCTGTAGAGCAAGGCTGCCTGGTCTTAAATTGTGGCTCCATCATTTATTACCTGTGTAACCTTAGACAAGTGACTCTGAGTATCAGTCTTTTTAAAGTGGAGACAACAATAATTTCTATCTAAAGGTGCTTTATGAAGGATGAGTGAGCCATATATACAGAGCTCAAATTGGTTTGAAGAAAAATCCACTAGCGGTTAGCTATTTTATGCTTAATCAAGTCTTGGATCAATCAGATGCTAATTCCTTCCTCCCCGCTCCCACTATCATGACACGAATTTTACCTTGCAAGTCTGGCTAGACCAG
>NW_022103919.1:12857011-12860758 GCF_000313985.2 Echinops telfairi
TGATCGGATGTCCTATGCTGGGTGGATCTGCTTTAGCGTCTCGGCACACTGGCCAGTGTGTCTGGTTACAACGCCTGGCATGCCTGTTTGTCAAAACCACGTGCTGTTAGACATCTCGTAGAACTCGACACCCCATGACGATGTGACATGGAAACGGCTTTCTCTTTGGGTCTAAAAGGAAAATAAAATTCGCAGGCTTCACAATCATTGATTTCTTGAAAAATATCCACGTTCAGACTGACCTCGTTTAATTTTCTAAAACCAAACCAAATCAAAAGAAAAACCTGCCACAGTATTATGGCAATAAATAAGATGGCATCTAAAAAGTAGACTAAGTTCCAGACATGGGGGTAGTACTCTCATGGGAGGTCAGCCTCATCTTAGAAAACAGGGCCTACAGTTCGCCTCCCAAGGGCTCTCTACTGGTCAAGTATTTCTCCCTTGGTGATGTCTTCAAGCAGAGCACTCAGGAAAGCTATTGAACCCTGGAGATATGCAGCAGAATGAGATGTAACAAAAGGAGTGATTCAGACACAGACTGGGGCTAACCATCTTGTTCTGTCTCTCTTGAGTAGCATACAAATTGGGAACATAAAATACAAATTGGAAAAACTAACAACTTGACCCCAAACCTTAAATAGTACTCAAAATAATCTTTGACTTTTATACACGAATGGAATCTCAACCCTAGATTTCTAGGGCCTGCCCTGTCTTTTGCTTCCATTCTCTGCATAAGAGAAATCTTCATTTTTAATTTTTCCCTTCATCAATTAGAATTGGACACTATTTTGAGCAGATGGAATTGTCAGAATATTCTTGCCCATTTCAATCCCACACTAAAATAACATTTTCTCTTAATGCCATCTTTTGATTACTTAACAATTGTCAGTAGCTTCTCACTACATTTAGAATAAAATCCTCCTTTAACCTGAAGAGGCCCTATTCAATGTGAGTGGGCACCTTCTTCATCCTCATCTGTTCCCACTGACCCTGATTCATTGCACTCACCCACCCAGGCCTTATTATTATGTTTCTTAGTTGCCCTAAGTTCTTGCCTCGCTCGGAACTTTTATTTCTCTTAGTTCTTTTTCTTTGTATGCTCTCTGGATCTTGCTGCCTCCTCTCCAGATTTGGGGCTCTGCTCAAATGCCATCTTTGCTGATAGACAATCATGCATTGCCGAACCTTTACCGTGTTCTTGCTGTTGTTATTGTTGTTAGGTGTTATTAACTCGGTGCACAACAGAATGAAACACTGCGTGGTCCTGCACCATCCTCCCAATTGTTTCTGTGCTTGAGCCCTCAGTGACAACCCCTGTGTCAATGCACACCCTAAGGGTTGTCCTCTTTTTTGCTGCCCCGTTACTTGACTGAGCATGATGTCATTCTCCAAGGAATGCTCTTTGCTGACATATCCAAAGTATGTAAGACCCAGTCTCACCATCCTTGCCTCTCGGAAGCACTCTGTCCATACTTCTACCAAGACAGATCTCGTCCCTGTAGAAGTCCAATGCTTTTGTTATTCTTCTCCAGCACCAAAACTCAAATGAGCCGATTCTTCTTCAGTCTTCCATCTTTAATGTCCACTCTTTACATGGCACATGAGGCCATTGAAAGTGCCATGGCTTGGGTCGGGCACACCTTAGTCCTCAAAGTCACATCCTTGCTTTTCAATACAATAAAGACCTCTTGTCCTGCAGAATTACCTAATGCAAATTGTCTCTGCTGCTTCCATGAGCATTGATTGTGGATTCACATAAAACAAAATCCTTGACCACTTCAAGCTTTTCTCCATTTATCTTGATGCTACCTATCGGTCCAGTTGTGAAGAATTTAGCCTTCTTGACATTGTGTCGTAAACCCTTCTGAAAGTTGCAATCATTGATCTTCATCAACAAGTGTTTCCAGTCTTCTCCTATTTCAACACACATGGGTTATATCATCTGCATATCGCAGGTTGTTAATAAGCCTTACTTCACTCCTGATACTGCCTTCTTCATATAAGTCACCTTGTCTGATGACTTGCTCCACAATATGTCCTCTGAAGCAGGATTGATGGGATTTGGACACTGTGAATACCATATTGTACTTGGCTCCTGCCTTTTCTTTCAGCATCTAGAATAAACTGTGACTGGCAGTGATCATCAGAGAGCTGAGGGAGATTTTCACCTCTATGTCGTTAGCAAGACCTCCACATCGGATATGGGTTCCTTTTGCATTTTCCATTAGGCTGGTAGCTTTCAGGGGAGCCGATCCTTTATTGGTTTGGAGAACTTGTTCATGATCGTCCAGGACGACATGCCTAAATTGCGAGCAATCGTATTTACTGATTTACCACCTTCATGTCAGTTAATAACCCTTTGTTTCACTTCCAATCAATACTCCTTTTCCTCTTGCTGCTGCTATCACCAGGTCTGGTTTTGCTGCATTTGGGATTCATGGGGCACTTCAAGGTCATCTTTTCTAAAGAAAATTCAAAAGAGAGAGAGTTCTACAACCACCAACAGGCGCATCATACAGGAGAATAGATGGTGCCGCCTAAAGAGTGAAGCATACACTGTCATACTGTCAACTTTTGGACAAGAAAATACATCCCACCACATACATTGGTGTTTAGAATGACTATCAGGACATATGTATTATAGGTTACATGTGTGCTGTCAGATAATATGACTCGCAGAGCAATCCCTTTGTAAATAAGTGAAGAAATGCACATATTGTGTGTGGGAAACTTATATTGGCTACTACCTGTTTTCCAATTAGGCTTTCTGGACTTTATTATAAAGTTATAGGACTACAAACATTTATGAAGTTAGATGTGGCCCACGCAGACATTACGTGGTACACGACTATACGTTTCTCACCAAGCCTATCTAAATAACACGTGCTCAATATTTGACCTTCCTTGTTGTAAAATCTATTACTAAGATGTATACTTGTGTGTGTGTTTTTCCTGCTATTTTTCCACACTTCACTAAAATATAAGTTGTATTGTGATTGGAACCTGTCTGTGTCATAGTTGTGAGCATCTAAAATAGCACCAGCAGAAGACACTTAGTAAAATACGCGGAATGAATTTTCCTTTATTGAGAGGAAACAGCACAGGACAATTGATAAGCATTTGTTAGAAATGTGATAAACTTTGTTGAGAGAGTATTACTTACTCAAGAAAAAGAAGGAAGACCTATAGCAGTTACGATTATAATCAAAGCTAACTACTAGCCATCTAGTGACCACTTTACATGTCCACCTGCATTGACTCAAGGGATCTAATATTCTCTTTAGGACGTAGCAGTAGCTGTAAGCTAAAGACAATTCTCCCTTGTATAGACTTTGAAGGGTTCGTTACAAACATTCTACATGATTACATTTACATACATAGGAGGTGCGTCCACCATGGCCCACAGTTCTTCTCTGGATAGAGAAAGAAGCGTTCTAGAGGACAAAAACACAAAAGGAACAAATGTTTGTCATTGAGCACATGCTATTGGAAGGCATCAAGACTGAGTTTTTCTGCTGGTTATTTTGACATCCTCTACAGTCTCTCTATTTTCTGCTCAATAGGTCAGTTTGGATCGTCCGTGGCCTCCTATTTCCTCTTCTTGAGATGGATGTATGGAGTCAACATGGTTCTCTTTGTCTTGACATTCAGCCTCATCATGTTGCCAGAGGTAAGTGCCACTATGACTCCCAGTTTAGAAGACACGCTGAAACAGGTTTCTCGCATGATCATTCTTCTCTCTAAGCC
>NW_022103919.1:12862139-12867470 GCF_000313985.2 Echinops telfairi
TAGATTTATTTCCCAAGCATCATATATAAATATATTGCATCTTGGCTTATAGTGAACATTCTATTTTGAGTCAGATTTGCTTGTTCTTCTGACAGTCCATGATACTATTCCAACTCATAGCAACTCTATATATGATTTCTGAGGTTATAATTCTTTATGGGATGATACAACCTCGTATTTCATATACATCTATTTATCTCTATCGATTAATATAGATTATTCTTGGGTGGTATAACTGGACAGTGTGCTCGACCATCTAGAGATACCTCAGAAGCCATGGTGATATACTTCTAAAAATTCAGCCATTAAAACCTTAAGTAGCACAGTTCTATTCTGATACACATGGGGCCACCATGAGTCAAAATCAGCTTGAAAGAAATTGGTTTGGATAATATATAGGTTAACTTTCAAAATGATACCCATGAATCAACAAGCCTAATCGCTGCTCCAAGGGATTGTGACCCTTGTGATATACCACCTATTAAAAATTGTATGTATGTTTTAATATTCATTTTTGTGTGGTTAGAGTTAGTGACTTCTATTGGATTATAAGTGCTCAAATGGTAAGAACCATTGCTCCAGAAAAAGGCTTTGACACCTTCTGATTTGTGTGTATTTTGCCCCACCCCAAAATTGCTTCTTAATGCGACTCAAGTCATCTGGGTTTTGTATAGTGACGAAACACAAAGTAAGAAAATTTTCCTCCAAGATAAAAAAGTAATATGCCCCAAACACAGACAAAGACAAGCACATACACGGGCGGTGGGTCTCTTGACATCAAAATCAGGGAGAGGAGTAATGTAGCTCATGGGTCCAGGCTGGTGAAGAAAGCACAGTTTTGAGCTGGTGTGGGACCAAGGTTGATTAACACCAAGAAGAAAGAGCAGGGCTGTCCATCCACTCATAAAGTCAAAAACTTGGACTCTGGGTCTCTATTGGATAAAGTGAATTGGTCTTTATTTAATATACAAAAGGCCCTTTTCCGATATTAGGACATCAGAGCCATTAATACAACAAAAAACTGACACTTTATCTTTTCATTGATACTTTATCTTCCTGTGTTAGTCCGGGTTGACTAGAGAAACAAATTAATAGACACTCATGTGTATAAGAAAGAGCTTTATATAAAAGAGCAATTGTATATTGAGGAAACATCCCAGTCCAGTCCAGATCAAGTTCATAAGTCCGATATTAGCCCATGTGTCCAAGACTAGTCCATCAATTCCTCTTTAGACTCATGTAGCACATGCAATGATGCTGAATGCAGGAAGATCACAGGTCAGTGGGTAGAAGGTCTTGTGGATCCAGTTTCAGTAGAAGCATCTCAATGCTGTCATGGGTCTCCACATGTCTCCTCCAGCTCTCTGAGTGTCTCAACAGCAGGAAAGGAAAAGAGAGAGTGTCCCACCACCAGGGAGGAAGAGGTTCACAGAATCCTCAGGAGAAGGCCATGCCCACAGAGGCATGATTGACTATGACCTGTTTGACAGGCTAGAGTCCACCTAAAGTTGACATGAGGTTATGTAACTGCCACACCCTCATAGCTTCAAATCAGTACAATTTGTGTATCAATTCCCCCAATATAATCGCTATCATCAGCAGCGGCATACTATATATATGTTTGTATATATGTAACATACATACATATCTTACAGGCATATAATGTCCTATATTCATAACATGTTTTAGCTTTTAAGAGTGTAAAGCATTTTCACTTCTACTTACTGACCTTCACACACAGACAAGCACACAAATTATGTGATAAGTTATCAAAGTCCCACCCCAAACCCCCGTAATCATAGAGAGCTTTGTGACTTAACATGTCTCAGAGTGAGATTTTGTTGTTGTTGTTGTTTTTAAAGCTTCATGAGACTAGGATGCATGATTCCATCTTTGCTCTCAAGAGTTTGCATTGTAAAGCCATTTTCCTATAACCTCTGAGATAATTCTGGTCTTCCTAAGGGCACTTGGCTCGGAGAAGATGATGAATAGTTTGCCTTCTGAAATGTTTTATGGGATCCAGCAGAACGAGTGTGTTTCCCTTATTTTAAACTCAACCCAGCTTTGTTCATGCTTCTCACTCCCAGGAAACCTGACCCTGCTCGATTCCTTCGCTCAGCCACTGTGACAGCATTGAGGGTCAGAGCAGGACATAAATGTTTTACCCCACAGCACTCACACTTTCCCCTTCCAGGTTGCCTCCATGTGGAGGTAAGGAAAAGTTGTAGCTAATTCATTGGACCTCCATGAAATTACAGTGTCTTACATATTGTGTTAGTCTGGGTACTTTAGACAAACAAATCTACAGAAACTCTTATGTATACGAGAGAGTTTTATACAAAGGATAAGTGCACATCAAGAAAACATCCCAACCCAGTGCTGCCCAAGCCCACAAGTCCAACATTAACCCATTTACCCATATGTCTGACCCAAATCCACAAAATCCTCCTCCATCTCACAAAACACACACAATGACCCTGACTGCAGGAGGAAAGCCAAATCAGTGAACCTGTAAGCATCTCAGCGCTGGCAGGGGTCTCCACACGGCTGCTCCAGCACCCAGGGCTGCATCGGGGTAGGTCCATGGGGACTTTCTCCTCGGGGACGTCTTGCAGGAAGTGAGCCTTGCCGGGTGAAGCAGGGAAACGGCTAAGGCAGCTGCACCCTGGTCCGACTGTCACAAAGCAAGAGACCCAAGAACTCGAAAGGCGAGGCTCACCAAGCCATTTATCCCTCCGCCCTTCAATTAATCCCATATGTGTTTATTGGCCAGGTTAGCACAATAAACTAACTACCTCACATATGTTACATAGAAGGGATTCCTAGAACTAGAAGCACATTGACTTTGGGTCCTGACAGGCATCCTGCTTTCTGCTTGGTGACTACTAATTCCATCCAGAGAACCAAATGGGTGTAGGTACCACATATACTACTTCTGTGGAACCTCGCGAGGTGAGGGGGACAGTCATTTTCTTGCAAAAAGGCTACACCTAACTCTACCCAACAGCCTCACTCAGCATTCCTCTGAGGCAGGTGGCCTTTTGCCCCAAGCCCTGTTGACAAGCTGGAGACCTCTGTCCTCTCTGGTCCCCAACTTTGGGGCTTGAAAGTAGGTTCAGAGCCACCTTCTCTTTGCTCAGTCACAGAAACTGCGAAGGATCCAAGGTCTTCCCTGTCAGGTCACGCAGCTTGAGTGCAGCGAGGAGTAGATGCTAAAACCCAGGTCCTGCTCTGTCACGCTGTGTACCCAGCCTTCAACTGGACTCATTCTATCCTCTCCCCCTCATGAAAGGGAAGTTTTGGGGTTCACAGAAGGAGCAGCATCTGTCTGCAAAGGAAGGTAAATGCCCAGCCTGGGGGTTCCCACCAGGTGCTGCTAGGTTGGTTCTGACTCCTGGCAGAGGTTGGCGGGATGTATTTTTCCAAGTTCTTGTTCTTAGCCCCTCACAGCCTGGCTACTCCCCAATACAATTATCCCCAGCAAACGTCTTTCCTATAAAGGCAGCACACGTTCCAGACAGAAAACCCGAGTTAGTGTTAAAGTGGATATCCTAATCAGACACTCCTTCCACTCCTTGTGGGTACCCTTAAATTGCACAAGTGGTGCCCTTGAATCCTCTCTTCTTGACACTAAAGAGAGACTTCATGTGCTCGTCCCATCCCTAAGGGATTTCTTGAGCACTGCAGTCTTCTGCAAGCTCACTTTGCTTCTTGCCAGACCTCCCCTGTGGGACCATTTCAGAGCTGGTAGTAGGTAGTAGGGCTTCTCAGAAAGCCTTCCGGGGATTGTGGTTGACCCAACGGCTAGCCGTCTGCTGTCTTTGGAAGTCCAGCCCTTTGCACTCCCTTTGTTCTTGACTCTGTTTTTATAGTCAATGCCCATAAAATGGGAACCCCATGGAGGCCCACAGAGTCACCATGGAAAAGCTTCAGAAGAGGTTTTTTTTTTTTACATTTTTTAAATTAAATAATCATTTTACTAGGGGCTCATACAACTCATCACAATCCGTACATACATCATTTGTGTCCAGCACCTTAGTACATATGTTGACTTCATCATTCTCACAACACCCGCTTTCCACTTGAACCCCTGGTGTCAGCTCATTTCAACCCCTGCTTCCCCTCCCCCTGAACCCTGGATAATTTATAAATTATTATTATCTTATCATATCTTATCCCATCCAACATCTCTCTTCCCCACTTCTCTGCTGTCCATCCCCCAGGGAGGAGGCCATATGTAGACCTTGTCATCTGTTCCCCCTTTCTCCCTCATCATGTGTGACCTCACAAGTGGTTCAGACTGGGTTGCCAATTGTTCAATACTCTCTTATTTCTCCACGCAGTACCTCTGGGGCTTGCCTTACGGCAGTATGCCTAGGAAGACCGTTCCCAGAGCCGAGGAGACATCCGCAGGGAACTTTGGTGTGCTCTACGACTTCAATGTAAGTGCCTTCATGCAATTGTGTTGATGAAGAATGCATTTTGCCTTACTGTCTGAAACCACTTGGCCTCCCCATGGAGACCTGGCTGAATGACTTAGGGAAAGAGTGACATACTCACACTGCATTATAAAGTGATCTCACTCGAGAGGCCAGTAGTACATCTATCATGGCCCCATGCTGGGAACCTTGACTGAAAATGTGAGCTCCTGGAAAATTATTCACTTCCAAAAGGTTTAGAGACTTCTGGGAAAAGGGACATAATTCAAACCTAGAGAAAGAATGCTGTTGCTGCCTGAACAGTCTAACTGGGCTTTGGGTGGGTTTGGTACATTTCTAAAGGTTAATGTATCAGCTTCGCTAAACCATTCAGATTAGATGCAGGTGAAAAGTAGCAGGGAATGATTAAAATGTGGTATTTATAACACACTATCAAATAAACGCAAGCATGACCTCTTGTGGTTGAGGAGCCTGTAGGGTGGGAATAGTCAGAATTCTGCTGAGGAACGAGTGGAGATGGGGAGGAGCTGTATTAAAACTCAATCTGAAAGCCTCAGAGAGCCATCCCCCCAGCCCTGATCTGTCAGTTAAAACAAGTGTGGTCTGATCTTTTATGCATGCCAAGTCAGTCCTATGGACTCTCAAAGTCACAATTTGCCATTTATAAAGCACGATGTTTTGGGTTCTTATATTGACTGCCTAGTAATGCATCTTGTTGATCAGGGGGAGGATCACTTAATTAAAATAGGAAAAAGTAAGATATTAGCTAAAATGTATGCTGTGTTAGTCTGGGTACCTTAGAGAAACAAATCCACAGAAACTCATGTATAAGAGAGAGTTTTATATAAAGGTTAGGTGCACATCAAGAAAACATCCCAACCCAGTGCTGACC
>NW_022103919.1:12867713-12873036 GCF_000313985.2 Echinops telfairi
AGGGAACTGACTAAGGCATTTGCACCCTGGTCCGACCATCACAAAGCAAGAGACCCAAGAACTAGAAAGGTGAGGCTCACTGAGCCATTTATCCCTCTGCCCTTCAGTTAACCCCACATGTGTTTATCAGCCAGGTTGCTACAATAAACTAACTACCTCATGTGCCATGAATCAAATTAGCAGGCATGTTATGATTGGAATCAGTAGAATTAGAAGAATGAATGTAAGTCAGTAAAATTGGGCTATCTTTCTTGGCAAGATACCTGGAGACAAAAGAATGATGCAGGAATGATAAAGAGGAAGAGATAGACAGCAATTTGGGTATTCTTATAAGGGAGAGAGAGGGAAGAACTGGGTGGAATTTGGAAGGAGCTTGAGTTGGTATCAAAGAATGAGATTATATGGGTGGTAACTTGAGTTGTATTTGGCTTTCAACTTGAGGACATCTTGGATATTGTGTATGGATCGATGGTGAGTCCATTTTGTCTCCTTTTTTCTGGTCATTATTGATGAGACAGAGATTGTGGAAGCCCTAGAAGGGACATAGAGAGAGGAGTTAATAGTTATTGTGTTAATAGTTCGTTGTTAATAGATGTGGTGTTAAGAAGGTACATACATTGGATTTTACTTTCATAAGTAGGCTTTCAATTTGGATATTTTTCATCCTTTTACACTTGAGGCTACTAAATGCACCAGAGAGAACATAGACAATTAGAAGAAGAATGTGAATTCAAACTAAATCTAGATGACGTTAATCCCAATGTGTTTACTTTTTTATGACATGTCATCTTAAACCTCTTCCTTCTTTCCAACAGCCTCCATCCAATTAAACACTGTTTTCCAAAGGAAAGGCATGTCCTCTGGAACATACATGACTTGTCTTAAATGCCTCCATTTCTTATTGCCTGGCTACTGAGCATTTTTGTGACTCCCACATGGAATTTCCCATTTTCCCTTTTTCAGTTCTTACCTTTTCATTGTGGTTTGGATGGAAGTTTTGATACCACAAGTTTCTTTTAGGAACAGGTTAGTCGCTAAAATACATTTTCACTTTCAAGGATCTTTTAATTCATGGATATATCACTCCCGGCCTGAAAGGACACCAAGATTTGATCGGAGGAGAACATTTGTTAGTGGTTACCAGGAGTAGAAAGGAGGGGGAGGAAGACTACTCGCTCAGGGACACTGAGCTTCAATTTAGGGTGATGGTGAAATCTGGAAATAAATAATGGTACTAGAACATGAGAAACATAATTAATGTCACTAAGTATGCATGTAAAACAAGTCAAAATCGAACATTTGGTTATATACAATAAAAAATGTTCATGTTGCTTATCTGGGCTTAACATTTCCTGAACTCAATTCATTTTCCCACATCATTTTACTCTTTACAATTAGTTGATATTTAAAACCTCCTTTTGAAGTAGACACCAATAAGGAAGGTCAGGCCATGTCCATATGGTTACACTCTTCTCATTTCATATACAAATAATCAAAGCTTCATTCTGCATGACTTTAAAGAGCTCGTGGGCAGATGGACCATCCGGAAGTCAGTCAACCTACAAAATGCCATCATAGGATGCTGTCAATTTCCACATTTTAAAACGAAAGGAAGTTGTATTTTTTTCTTTATGGAAGGAAATCATATATAGCTGCTCATTTTACAATGGTAATTCCTCAGTTTATAAAAGATCTAGGCAAATAGTAGAAAAAATAAGGTTGCCATATGACTATTTTCAATGATTTATTGTATTTTATTTAAGCGGGTAGTAGAGAACAGAAGAGAAAATCCTCTAACTGAGGATTGCAAAATTACAAACAGAAACAATGTTCAGAAACAAATTCTTTGCTCAGTCAGCCATTCCACAAACATAAATGGAATGTCAGATGCTGGGAATCAGAAGACAAATAATGTACTTCCCCTGCCCAGAGGGACCTCAGAGTACAGCTGGCTGCGTGAACAAATAATTGGCACACACTGTGAGGATCTCAAAATAACAGAGGCGTGTCCTAGGTGGACGGTGACACGAGGAGGGGAAGGGTCGGGTTGGAGTTTCTGAGGGGACCCAGGAAGTAGCAACTTTCCCACCTGAGTTCTGAATAATTTAAAGACAAATGAACCTGTAAATACCATGTTCTCTATGAGTAAAAGTGAGATCGGAGGGTCAGGCTTTGGGATCTCAGCCAACAGCTGTTGCTAATTAACAAACAAACAAACAAACAAATAAACAAAAACCCAACTAGCTTCATTTGAGTCGATTCCAACACATGGCCGTCTCACGTGTGGACATCATACAATTTTTCTTTATTAAAAGATAATTTAAAAATTTTATTTTAAAATATTTTTATTGGGGGCTCTTACATCTCTTACATTCCTCCATTGTGTCAAGCACGTTTGCACATAGGCCGTCATCATCACTTTCAAAGCATTCTCTTCCCACTTGAACCCCTGATATCAGTTCCCCATTTCTTCCCTCTCTCTCCCCCCCACCTGCCCTTCCTCACAAACCCTTGGTAAGTCATAGATTATATTTTCCATATGTGTTAGACAGGGTTCTCTAAAGAAAAAAAGACAGAGTGCTAATAATTTTATATATATTTATACAGATAGATAGATATATAACATAAGAAATAAACAGCTAATTAAATTATAAAGCAGTACAAATGGCTCAGTGCAACTCACTCCCATGAGACAACTGTGAGACACTGGCAGTCCTTCAAGTCTTGAGGGCCCCCGGGTAGTCCTCTGTAGAGCAATTCAAGCTATCCGGGCACAGGCTGCAAACAGCAAGGCAGGTCACCAACAGTCAGCCAGATGACAGGGTCTGACTCTCCCCAGCTCAAGAGATGTAAATTCCAATGCTGTGGTGAAGCAGGTCTTGAAGGAATTTCAAATTACAGTGACACAGTCCACAGGTAGTGTAGCTTGCAAATGGAGGCACAGAACAAGCAAGGCAGCCGCACACTGGTCCAATGATCAAAGAGCAAGAGATAAGAAAGGAGAAGCTCGCTGAGCCATTTATCTCTCCACCCTTCAATTAATCCCACATGTGTTTTTTGGCCTGGTTGGCACAATCAACTAACTCCCTCACCATATCTCACATCGTCCTCCATCCTTCTTTATTTTGACACTCACCCTTTCTCCCATGGCATTCCACTTCTTGCCGAGTTCAATAATCCATTACAATGGCTACATCACACTCACAGAACTCTATTTTTTTGAACACTTCAGTGGGTCCTTTGCGCCATATTATTTCAACCAACCAAAGCATCTTGCCACAAAGCACCACAGTCAAGGCACCAAGGTAAGAGAAGAGTCTGCAGAGGTGGGAAGAGGAGTTAAAATGCTCTCAGGAAATTGCAGTCTCTTGTCCCCAAAGCTTCTCTCAACTCTTGATTCCCCAAGCAGAGATCAGCCAGATCACTGGAGTCTGGTGTGGCATGCATCACTTGACCATTTTTGACAACGTATGCACTCTGCAGCATGTCTATTTTGGCCTATTAGTAACAGAATGTGCGTTCTCTGAAATGCGGACTGGCATAAGATGAAGGGTGGCAACAAGCACAAAGCTGGCTCTTCCTTATTGGAGTTCCAGGCCAGGCCTTCCCTTCCCAAACCACCCTTGTCTACTGTCTACAGGATGAGAAAGACAGTGCAACTCTGTCTTTCTGACTTGGGCACATCTTCCGGTTAACAAGGCTGACATCGTACACTGCCCCGCAGCGTCCTATGGTCCTCCCCGTGCACTGTCTGCTCTGAGCAGGAACATTGTCCTCTGGGCTTCATGGGCCAGGATGTCCTCCCCTCCCTCTCCAACCCTTTGCGTTTCTCCTGGGTGCTCTAATAAGACACGTCCCTCTCCCCACGCTGTAGCCCCAGTGCTGTCTCCTGAAGTGCATTCTTCTGGGGGATGGCTGGCATGTCCACAGAGTCAGGATTGGGGCTGGCCCCGCAGACCTCTCCATTGGGTCCCTGGTACATGTCGGTATGTTGTATTCATGTCTTGGCACATTGGGTTGAAACCTGGTCTCTCTCTCCTTCTCTGGTGGAGATATAAGCAATACCTCGCCCCCTTGGGTGGATTAGTGCCCTGCTCCCCACCCTACCCATGTCTTTATTTTTTTCCCTCTTTCTTTCCCCCTCTTATTTAGTTGGCTGCCATATGTATCCCTGGATTGGTTTCTGACTTTTGGAATTGGGCTATCTTTAAGGGTGTTAGGTGGTATCTTATAGTTGTTTTAATTTGCATTTCTCTTATAGCTAGTGATCAGGGACATTTTCTCATATGTTTATTGGCCATTCTGATTTCTGTCCCTGTGAAACTTCTGTTCAATTCCTTTGCCCACCTCCTTAGTTGGCAGTTTGTTTTTTTCTTATTGCAATCTTGCAAAGTATTGTAGATTTTAGTAATAAGGCCTTTGTCTGATCTGTCATTGCTAACGATGTTTTCCCAGTCTATGGGCTCTCTTACTACCCTCTTGGTGAATTCTTTTGATGTACACAGGTGATTTATCTTTAGTATATCCTACTTGCCAATTTATGACTCTTCTGCATTTGTATCCTTCCCTATTTCCAATAGCCTAAGTATTCCCTGTGCCAAGATTTAAAATATCATTTTATTGGGGTCTTTTACAACTCTTAAAACAATCCATACATCAATTGTATGAGGCATATTTGTACATATGTCGCCATCCTTTCTTTTCTAGACATTTTTTTCTATTGAGCGCTTGACATCAGTTTCCCTTTCCCTGTCACCCCCCCCCCACGCTCATGACTCCTTGATAAATTATAAATTATTTTCATATTTTACACCAACCGCTGTCTCCCTTCCTCCATGGTTTCTGTTGTTTGTCCCACTGGAAGGGTGTGTGAGGTTATATGTCGATCATTGCAACCAGTTCCCCCTTCCTTCCCTCCTCTCCCCATCTTCTCCCTACATTATATGATTTTTGATGCCTGGATTTTCAGCAGTAGATCACCAGGGATTTCTTCAGAGGTGGATCTTTATTATTAACTTTCAACCCCAGACAAGCATATTAACCATTTGTTTCACCTAAGAATGCTGGTTTGGCAGTTGCTACAAATGAACTACAACTATAAGGGTAGTGGAACTCACTCACAATCCAGAAGATAGAGCTTTCTCTCTCCCAATGAGAATCTGCTGGTTAATCCTAAATGACACCAAAGAGATTAATTTTTTAAAGATGTTTCCTCTATTCCACCAAGTATATCAACGTCACAGGCTTAGTGTGATTAAAAATGATTTCTGATTTTCAGTGTGCTTAGAACAAGAGAATCATATCACTGGAGCTGTGAAGGACC
>NW_022103919.1:12873405-12877500 GCF_000313985.2 Echinops telfairi
GTCTTGGCTCCTCCGTGTCACAGCAGCCGATGTGCTCTTCACCTGACTCACAGCATCCAGTGACCCTCCAATCAGTGAGCCGCCCTCCACATCTCCTGCTGAACTTCATCCTCTCCCCTCCTTTCTGTTCTCTGACCCATCCTGAGAGAAGTGTAACACGTGTCTTGAATGGCTGTGGTCTTTCACATGCCTCAAAAGAGGAACAGTTAAGGTATGTTCTAATATATAATTCACCTTGTCAAGGGGACACAATGATCGCAGTGGACACGTATTAAAACGCTGTGCTGTTGAAATGAGGATGGGGACTCCTAGATGGTAACATTCAGAATTTTACCTGCAAAGCTCTCTCCAGTCGTGCCCTCGGCGCAATATTTGGCAAATGTGAAGTTCTTGATAAATGTGAATTAGATAAACAAATACACGACTTGATTCCTGGTGACCATATATCAAAACCACATTCTCAATTCTTGTGGAAAGCTGTTAGTGGCTTCGGACTGGACCAGCCTGAGACATTCTAACCAACATTAGCATCTTAATAGACTACGTGCAAGCGTGGCACCGCAGAGTTGGACAGGAGTTTTCTGGGCTCTTTTGGAACTTGGCGCGGACTGCGGTTTCTCTGTAACAGATTTTGGAGCGGAGAGCACTCCCACCGGGCAGGCCGAGTGCACTGACATGGAAATTGAGTAGAACCTTGGCTAGGCTAGAAGTCATTGCTATTTTAGTCACTTCCAGATGTCCCTGGTGTCGTTTTAAAGATGTGTGGAGTGGGGCTTCTCACAGGGTGGAAGGAGAAGGTGTTCCTCTTCTAAGCCTTTCAATTCACGTCGGAAGCCACCCTTCAATATATTAAGGTGGAACAGATAAAACCTTACAAAATGAATTATTTAGTAGTACCTCTTTCATTTAAACACATGACTGTATATGTAGTAAATAGACAAACTGAAAAGGTTGTTTTGAACTAATCAGCCTCCCAGGAAAAACAGAACCCTGACGTCCTTTGGTACAGGCACTTGCGATTTAATATTTATGAAGTGCCAGCTATTGAGCATATGTTTAGTGGTACATACACAAGATGAGCTATGTCGCCCAGTAGCTATTGTTTTAACTTAACAAGCTCACCAGATGCTTAGTCTATATCTCATTTCTCCGTTCATGTTATTTTTGGGGGGTGTTTTTAATTTAAATATTATCATCATGCAGTAATAAAACAATCTCAAGGTATAATATTTATGGTTGTAGAGATGAGACTTTTTGATATATTTTCTAAGAAAGTCTAGGAGGTCTTTTCTTAGACTCTTGCTACAGTCCAGAACCATAGGTCAAAAATCCATGCTAGATTGGTAAGGTTTTATGTTTCTTGTTTTACTGAAAAAATGCATGGCATTAGCATAATTCAGGGGCTTAAAGACAAAGGGCAACCCTGGAGAAGCAATATCACACGCTGGTTAAGTATAGGACTTAAGGTTAATTATAGACTATCATTAACTAATTTTACCAATTTGGACATATTACTTACTCTCTCTAAGCAGTTTCTTCTGCTACAAAATGTGCTAACAGAGTAGCCCTGTGTGTGTGTGTGTGTGTGTGTGTGTGTATGTGTGTGTAGGGGGGGGAATGGAAGGTTAATAGCATCCTTTCTTTATTCAACCAATTTCTAAGCCAAGCAGAAATGAAACAAAAGGTAAGATTGTTGAGGTCAATATGACATCACGTCTTCATCAGTTTTTCGAACTGTGGTGGTTTGTGTATAGCTGTGATGCTGTGTCACTGGTATTTCCAGCATCAGCAGTGTCACCGAAAGTAAATAGGCTTCATCAGAATTTACAGACTGTAAAGAAGGAATAGGCTGGTCACTTCTGAGGAATTAGTCAGTGAAAATAGTTTGCATACCAACAGGACAGTGTCAGAGATTGTGCCGGACAATGAGCCCCTCAGCTTGGAAGTCACTGAAACTATGGCTGAAGAAGAGCTGCCTTCTCAAAGTAGAGTCAACCTTAATACTTGGATGGAGTAAAGCTTGGGGATTAAAGCCTTTGGGACCTTCATTTGCTTATGAGAATGACTCAAAAGGAGAAGAAACAGTTGCAAACCTCTATTAATAATTAGAACTTTTAATATACAAAGTATGAATCTAGGGATATTGGGAGTTGTCAACAATGAGATGGAATGACAAAATTGATATACTAGGTGCTAGTTAGCCAAAATGGACTGATATTGGCCATTTTTAATCAGTCTTGACAGATTCAAGAGGGATAATGTTGAATGCACTGTCAAAAAAGGACATTTCAAGATACGTCTTGAAGTACAATGCTGTCAGTTATTAGATAATACATATCTAAATAACAAGCAAATCCAGTCAATACAATTGTTATTCCATTTTGCACCCAATTCACTAAAGTGATGAAGAAATTGAAGAATTATGCCAACATCATTCTTAAATTGATTGATTATACAACAAAGAAGCTTTAGTAATACTGGCAAGACCAACGACTTCTAAATCACAACCACCTTTTCCAACAGCACAAAAGGCAACTACAAATGTGGACATCTCCAGCTAGAATACCCAAATCAGATTGACTACATCTGTGGGAAGAGATGATGGAGAAGCTCAATGTTAGAAGCTAAAACTAGGCCAGAGGCTGACTATGGAACAGACCACCGATTGCTCCTATGTAAGTTTAGGTTGAAGTTGAAGAAAATGAAAACATGTCCATGAGAGCCAAAGTCTGACCTTAAGTATGTCCTACCTGAGTGTCTGGAACACCTGAAGAACACGTTTGAGGTATTAAACACGAATGACAGAAGACCCGATGAACTGGGATGCCATCAAGAACACAATAGATGAGGAAAGCAAGACGTCAATCAATAGAAGAGAAAGAAAAGATCAACGTGGATGGAAGAAAAGCCTACGAAACTTGCTCATAATCCATTTGCTAAAGGCAAATGGAAGAAATGATGAAGTAAAAAGACATGAACAGAAACTTTCAAAGGGCAAGTGAAGAAAGCAAATGTAAATATTATAATGCAAAGTGATAAAACCAGAAAGGAAGAACATGGTCAGCCTATCTTAAGCTTGAAGGACTAAAGAAAATAAAAGCAAGCCCCGAGTTGGAATACGGAAAGATCCTGTGGGGAAAATGCTGAACAATGCAGGAAGCATCAAAAAACATGGAAGAAACACACAGGATCATTGTACCAAAAGAACTAATGAGTGTTCAATCATTTCCAGAGTTCACATATGATCAAGAACCAGTGGTACTGAAAGAAGAAATCCAGACTACACTGAAAGTACATTTGCAACAGCAATCTAGCTGAGAGGAATTACTAAGAGGCAGAAGAAGAAGGGAGAACATGATGGTGGTGTAGGAGGAAGGTAAAGGAAACAGAAGAATGATCTAGGAAGCAAAGCTATCAATAAAGGTATAAACATAGATGTGCAATTATGTAAATACATTAATCCATAACAATAGAGGTATTGGCCTATGTCCAGATATTTATATGGCAATACATTTAGGAAGTGGATGGACTTTGTGCCTCTGCTCAAGCCCTCCTTCAATGCAAGAACACGTTGTGCTAACAACGTGGTATTCACCCTCTGCTGAAGAAAAAATGGGTGTACAAGCAAATGTGTTGATAGTGCCCGGCTATCAAAAGATATAGCGTGTAAGGTCTTAAAGACTTGAAGTTAAACAATGGCCATCTAGCAAAGAAGCAACAAGCCCACATGGAAGAAGCACACTAGCCTGGGCAATCATGAGGTGTCAACGGAATCAGGTAACAGGTACCAGAAGATACAAAACAAAAAACCCATATTGTTGAGAAAGAGGGGTGTTGGAGCAAAGACTCAAAACCCATTTTTTGACAATAGGACATCCCCTCACAGAAGGGGCACCAGGAAGGGATGAATGAATGAAAGCACAGTAGAGTACCAATTAAACACACAATATTCCTCTGACTCTTTGCGTTTTCCTCAACCCCACCCCCCAACCTGTCATGACCCCAGTCCTGCCTTTCAGTTCTGGCTAGACTGGAACATGTACACTCGTACAGATAAGAACTCAGGACACATGGAATCCAGGTCAGATAAACTCC
>NW_022103919.1:12879793-12881020 GCF_000313985.2 Echinops telfairi
TCCTAGCCTCTGATCTGAGAAGGCGTCATCTCTGTTTAAGGCAAATTTTCAAGTTACTTCTTTGAATTCTTCCTCTTGGAATTAGCATCCACGGCTCTTCCTCCTCCTCCAGCTCCAACTTTTTCCTGTCTTTCTCCCCCAACTCCCACTTTTCTTCCTCTATTCAACTGTGGACTTCAAACATCTCTGGGCTAGTGTAAAGAATAGTAAAGGAAATTGATTGTATTTCCTACGATCCCAGGATGTCTAATTTGATCTCTCGAGGAAGTCCCACATTGATATGATTACCTTCTCACTCCACAAAGGACAGGCATTTTAAGTTATTGCCAGAGAGAAGTCTGAGAGACACCTGGCAAATTAACATATGGTAATGTGGAGACAATGCCTTTTTTGTTCTTTAAAATCATTTTATTGGGAGCTCATATCACAATCCATCCATCCATCCATTGTGTCAAGCACATTTGTACATTTGTTGCCCTCATCGTTCTGGAACATTGTCTTTCTACTTGAGCTTGCAGTATCAGCTCCAGTTAAAGGCAGAAAGAGAAAAAGATGAGTAATAATGAAAAGGAGGCAGCGTCAGATGATATGCAGAGTCTGATGTAAAGGGAACTTTATTGAGGTGGCTTTATGAGATGGTAAGTCCAACTCTGGCAGATACTGTTTTAGGAAGAGCACTTGGTGCACAAACAAACATGATTGCTCTGGGAGACTATCATGCTGACTGTATGGATGGAAGGTCACGTAGAACATTTCCAACATCCTGCACTCAACGCTTCATTTTTGCTCAATATAGGCTGCGGGATAGCCTCAGGGGTTCACAGGAGAACATCTGTGAAAAGTAAGACCTGTGGGGTAGCTGTTAAGGCCTTAGGCTGCTAATCTAAAGGTCAGTGGTTCTAACCCACAGCTGCTTCACAGGAGACAGATGTGCCAGTCTGCTTCCATAAAGATTTGTAAGCTTGGAATCTGTGTGGGGCCAGTGTGACTCTGTCCTCTGGGGTTGTTAGGAGTTAGAATTCACTTGACTGCTGTGGTTTTGGCTTGTTGGTTTGATGTCATTATGGCTCAGGTGACCAGAAATGGAGAAAGCATCTTTCAGATCCCCCCCACCCCCACCCCAACACTGAACAAGGGTAAATCTAAATGTAAATCTTAAAATTGTAAATCTAATGACACCAGGAAGTGGGTTTTGATGTTCAAATCAATGGGGCATTTCACGGTAAT
>NW_022103919.1:12881320-12886413 GCF_000313985.2 Echinops telfairi
GGCTACTATGACAACCGACGAACCATTGGATGGATGAGTTTCAGGTTGCCCCTCTCCTATTTTCTGGTTGGCATTATGTGCATTGGATACAGCTTTCTGGTTGTCCTCAAAGCGTAAGTTTCATTTATCTCTTGAGAAGCATGCAAATAATTTCTAGAATCAAATGAGGGAATTAATTTGAGGATTGAATGTAATTTTGTTGCTGTTTTATGTCTCCAGGCTGCAGCATCTGTAAGAAATGACATACAACTTTCATACGCACTGTACTGCCAGGCAATTACATCCTCAAAACAAAAGAGTTGAACATAAGCACAGGCCTGGGGTCACCTTGCTGGGCCAGACTTATGGTTGCATGCCTATCTGCCTAAGTATATTAAAAAGCATGCCTTTTTGTTCTCCAAGGTGAGAACAAAGCATGCCTTTTTGTTCTCAAATCAATGTGGCCAATAAGGTAGTGACACAGCTGCTGACCCCACTTTCCCTGGGCAGAGTTGCCGAATCAATGCAAGAAGCACAATCCGTTGTACTTTGTTGATTTTTAAGTCATAATAATAACTCATGCAAAAAATTTCAGGTATACACTTCAGAACAAATAAATAGGTAGATAGATAATAAATAAATAAATAAATAGATAGATAGATAGATGCCCCCAATTAGATGGTCGTGATCAGCTGTCTAATCAATGGTTTGTCTTGGGAAAGGATTCATTAGAACATGGGAAAGGATTTTATTGTGGAACCAATGGAGCAGCTGCAGTTGATTTCCCCTGCTTGAAATCTTCTTATAATCCTCCGCTTAAAGCTGCTGCAGAAACCTTAGCAGAGTCCTTTGGGGTTGAGAATAATCTCTCCTTTAGCCAATGTTCTCAGTTTGTTGGGAAGAAGAGTGAAAACATCCCAGGTAATGTCCCTCATCCTTGTCTTTGATCGTGCACATACGCGTCAGTCCTTTGCCTCCTTCCAGAGAATGCCTTCTGCCTGAGGAGCGAGAAGAGATAAGGCACATAGTGACTAAGCAGGAGCTCCCTGCAAGAGTCTGTGGCAAGCTTTGTGTTCTGTTCTCGCTGGACTTGCTGGTTACTTTGATGAAAATGGTTGTTTATAGTTTTATACTCTTCCGGAGGTGGAAAACACCTAAACAGGGTCCACATATACAAAACATTTATCCACCTGTGGAAATAGAATCTGAGATTCCAAATATAAAAGATTGAAAATCATGATCACATTTCAAAATGTCTCATTCTTTGACCACATTTATTAAGCTGGACTAATATCACAAGTGTCGTTTACATCACTAAGGCATTATGACAATCTTTTCTGTGTTGATTCTCTCGTCTCCATGGTCACTGGGGAAGAATCCTTTTTGTCCAATTACTCAACTCTTTTAGTAATTCCACATGGGGAGTCTACCTCAGTGGTGAAGACTAAGAGCCCTTAAGTCTTTGGTGGATTCTAATTCGAGCTCTGCCTCATACTAAATGACCTTGGATAGATTTCTCAACCCTTCTGTGTTCTTCTTGATATCTAAC
Organism: Echinops telfairi; assembly: GCF_000313985.2. Taxonomy (NCBI): domain Eukaryota; kingdom Metazoa; phylum Chordata; class Mammalia; order Afrosoricida; family Tenrecidae; genus Echinops; species Echinops telfairi. The sequence continues at coordinate 12,882,849 of NW_022103919.1, forward strand.
AGGATGGTTATAAAGACAAACTTAGGTTGTATATATAAAACATACAGAACACGCGTGGAATATCAGATAACAAATGTTAATCTACATTTTCGAGGTGCTATAATCCGCAGCTTTATCAAGAACCAAAGTAAGCATAATAGGGCTTGGAGCCACATCCCCCTCCCACTGCTAGCAAATCAATTCTGATTGATAGTGACCCTATAGGACAGAGGAGAATTGCCTCCTCGGGTTTCAAAGACTAAGTTTACAGGAGCAAAAAAGCCTATCTTTCTTTGGCCAGACTGTTGGTGGCTTTGACCCAACAACTTTGCGGTGAACAGGCCAACACCTAACCCACAGAGCCACCAGAGCACCTGGGCCCACCTGATAGTCTTCATCATCAGATCAGATGCATATGGTTATGCAGTTGAACATCAGTAGGTTTTAAATGTATTAGGACTACTTTCTAGCAGTTGAAATGAGAGTATCTAGAATAGCATTGTGCAAACAGATATAAGGCAAACATACAAACAATTTAATATCTTCTGGTAGCAATATGTAATAAAAAAGAAAAGGTGGGGGGGAAATGTTTTAAAAGTGTTTTATTTAATAAAATATATATAAAACAGTACCATTTTAATATATCATCAATATAAAAATTGTCAGGGTATTTTCTTTCTTTTTGTGTGTCAAATCTTTGAAATCGGCATGTCTTTTATACTTTCTAGCACATCTCCCTTTGAACTAGTTACATTGTGAGTGTTCGTTATCTCCCTTTGAACTAGTTACATTGTGAGTGTTCATTATCTCCCTTTGAACTAGACACATTGTGAGTGTTCTTTATCTCCCTTTGAACTAGTTACATTGTGAGTGTCCGTTATCTCCCTTTGAACTAGTTACATTGTGAGTGTTGGTTGACGTGTAGCTGGAGACTCCTGTATTTCTGAACAAAGCTCTAAATGTGGCAACTTCGATGACTTTACTCAAAGATGCCATTTAGAATAGCTGCAAGGCACCAACTCCCCAGGTGGGCCCTCCACATCATCCATGTGATGCCAACCCAAACGGCTTGACTTTGGCCCTTTTTGCTGGCCTTTGATTACGCATGACCTGGATGACAAGTAGCTCAATTTTATTGGTCTGTATGTCAAAACAACAGAAGCGCATTAAATTATGCCCACCTCTTTGTCTTTTCTTCCTTTCAGACCAAATCACTCCTCCTGTACATTTTATATATTCGGTTGAGCATTATTGTGCTATTTTGTTTTGTTGTTGTTGTTGATGGGGAAATTGAAACTCAGTGAGGTTTCATTGCGCTCCAATCAACCAAATGAAGCTCCCTGCCATCAAGTCAATGGTGACCATGGCAACGTTACAGGATGGGGTAGCATCGCCCCTGTGAGTTTCTGAGGCTGTAACTCTTGACGGGATTAGAAAGCTTTATCTTTCCCTCACAGAGTGGCTGCTGGTTTTCAACTGCTCACCTTCTGGCTAGCTAGCAGCCCAATGTGTAACCTCTATGCCATTAGGGCTCCTGGCTCAAAATAAAAGTTTTTTTTTTCTTTGTAAAATACAACTATAGATTTTAAAAATAATATAATGGGCACATGCCATGCATTGTACTGTATTTAAGGCATTTGTGCTACATGTATCTATTTGGTATGATTTTTTCAGCATTTAGTTTATTTCCACAGATGCTATTTATTTATTCATTCATTCATGTACTCATTCATTTATTCCTTTAATAAATTTTGAGCACCTATTATGAGCAACCTACATGAACATTTAGCAAACAATGAGAAAAAAACTAAGGTTCCTGCCCTCCTGGTCTCAGCTGGGGAAACAGATAAATGAACAACTAGTTAATTGTTATGCTATGTAACTAAATATTTATTGTAGTATTTTTTCCCTCTAGAAAGTACTATATGCTGTTCAATATATTCTTTGTTAGAACTTTAATTTCTTTTTATAATGTTCTTCCCCTGTGAATTTCTAGGAGATCTTTTCCACTTCTCTATTAATCTCTTTCCTCTTCTTAATTACTATGTCAGCAGAGGCTACTTTACATTGACCCTGTTGGCTTAGGACAGCAGTTCTCAACCTGTGGTTTGCAACCTCTTTGGGGTTGAACGACCTTTCACAGGGGTCACCTAAGACCATTGGGAAAAACATGTTTCCGATGGTCTTAGGAACCAAGACACCGCTCCTCTATCTGTCTCCGGGCGGGTCTTCCCACACGCAGATATGCCCACATACGAGAACCTGGCGTGAAGGCTGTTACCCATGCCACACCACGCTTCAAGACAAAATTTCATTTATTTGTCATTGGAAATAACTATTTCACAATATAGAGTTACATATTGTTTTGCGGTGAATCACTATGCTTTAATGATGTTCAATTTATAACAATGAAAATACATCCTGCATCTCAGATATTTACATGATGATTCGTAACAGGATTAAGCCACTTGAAATGTCCAGCTTCCTCCCTTATTGACTTGTCCAAAAGGCATTTTCACATGGTACCACCTATTTCATATTGGTTACATTGAATGGCCCTGGAGTGGAAATAAAAATAAATAAGTTTTTTTAAAAATTCAGGCTTTCCCCTATTTCTGTTGTTTACTGCTGAATCAGTTTATGTCTTTGAGCCTGAGTTTCCTCACCTGCAAAAGTAAATTGAAATTAATTTGACCTCTTGCTCCTTTTAAAGGAGGACAAATATGAAAATAAATGTAAAGATAATTTAAAAAGAGTAAAATGGTGATCAATGTTAAGAGATTATTGTTTCTGGATATTTCTCATGACATTTTAATCCTTCTAAAATACGTAAGACTCCATCAGTTTGGGGGCTTATGGTGGCGGAATTTGGACGACCATATTGTTAGCTTCATGTCATTGTTCCCTTCTCTCTTTTGGTTTTATACCACTATACTTACTTTTCCTTTTTTTAAAGCACAACCACATAAAACCATGTGACTATTTTATTATATGTCACATTATTTCAATTGTGCTATTTATAATGACAGAAAAAAATAAAGTAAGAATATAGTTCTCTAATCACTAAGATAAATACATAAGTAAGTTGTAAAGGAAGTATGAATATATATTTTAAAATGCTGATTAGAATACATGTACATTTGGATACATTTGACATTATGAATGTGTAAAACCTTTGATGTTTGCTTAAGAGAAATAGAGATAGTACAAATTTCATGAATTTGGTATAATCATTCTTTGCAAGGAGGTGCCAGCTGGAATTGCAATTTATCGAGGCATTTTTTGATCTGGGTTAGTCCATTAATATGTTTCTGAGGCATTGGGAGTCAACTAGAGTTGTATAGAATGGCTTAAGTCTTCACCTACTTTTCATTTGTCAACTATCTCTGTGACGACATCTCACATTTATGACAATAGTTACAAAATCTATTATCTGATTCATTTGCTCATGAATGCCCTACACTTGGTAGTAACGGATCCCATGGTAGACATTGGAAGTAATGCTGTTTGTAATCGCTAAGACTCTGTGTTAGCTTGGCTAGGCCATGATTCTCCATAGTTTTACAGTTATGAAATGATGTGATTT
>NW_022103919.1:12887934-12888839 GCF_000313985.2 Echinops telfairi
CCCACCTGCTGGGAAGACTCATGCACTAGATTTAGTGTACATTATCCTTCCTCCTGTTCTGATGTTTCCCGACATGACTTCTGAGTTTACGGTACTTTTCGTTGCTAAGGATTCCTTTTCTGACTCTGTTCTTTTGCCTCCGTACAGGAAGCTATCATGGAAGAAAAAGCTGCCCAAGTAGAAGAGAACGTCCACTTGATAAGATTCCTGAGGTTTCTCGCTAACTTCTTCGTGTTTCTAACACTTGGCGGGAGTGGATACCTCATCTTTTGGGCAGTGAAGCGATCCCAGGAATTTGCCCAGCAAGATCCTGACACCCTTGGGTGGTGGGAAAAAAATGAAGTTCGTCCCTGCATGATTTTTACGTGCTTAGAACCTGAGATGTTCTATTTTGTGGGTTACGCTTCTGCGGTGGAACATTACTTAATGCTCTACTCTGTGTGGCTCCACCTTATAGTTAATGAATCCTGTTCTACACTTTCTACCCTGTTCCAATTTTATTTCTAAATCTATCTATTGTGTATTTTTGGTTTTCATTCTGTGACATACTGAAATGTTCTAGTGGGGGAAAAAAATCTTAGAAACATATAATCCAAACCTGTATTTTTACACACAACAATGATGAATTTCAGGAAATTAGGTTCACGATTCAAACAGGGAAGTTTAGAACCCAAGGATCTTGATGTAAAGCCTAAGATTGGTCCTATGACTACTCCTTGCTTTCTCTGTAGATCTTACAATTGATTTTGAAAGGCAGAAGTGTTCGAATGCTTTAAAACGGTTATGATGAAGCCCATAACCCCTAAATTCTCATTATTTGCAGTAGTTATCTTCTCTAGTACAAAGGGTTAAAAACCAAAAGATTTGTGGTTCCAACCCATTTAGAGGCACATCTTGGAAAAGAG
>NW_022103919.1:12890808-12894790 GCF_000313985.2 Echinops telfairi
TTCCTCCTTTTTTACACTTTCCTACTGTGATTCTAGAACATTCTGTCGAGTGTTCCCCCTTGTGCTTCTCTGTATTTCCCTGGTTTCTTGGAGAAGCCCATGGCAGTTTGACGGCTGAACATTCTCCTCAAGTCAGTGTTATCCCCGAGCCCGTTCAGAGACCTTGTACCTTTCCAGTGGACAAAACGATCCCATTTGCCGATGATTGACATATTAGCGTTTCCATTTTTTACGCCTCCAGTACATCGTGTACCCTTTCCATGGGAATTTTGCTATAAGTGTGTCACCATATAAAAAATCAGTGCCTTTGAAGAACAGTGTGTGCTTTCTGGGCACAGAGCAATGTCATCCGCTCTTTCAGTAACAGGAAGCGCTGTCCTGGCTGGCACCCACACAAACTCACCCACGAGCACTTTTTGAGAATGTGGGTTGCAGACCATGTTTGTTGCTGTTTTAAGATCAAACTATGAGAATGCATGAAATAATCTTAAGGTTTATGAAAGATCAAATAATGACAGAATTCTAGGGGAAATAGTTTAATTTCTAAAATTGCAGAAAGATATATACATAGTAAAAATTGACATCTTAACCATGTTAAGAGTATCATTGAATAGTGTTAATTACATTCACAATTAACATGCAGCACATTGACGTCCTGCAACCATAACCACAATCTATTTTCAAAAGTGTTTCATCACCATCAGCAGAAACTCTCTGTCCTGTAAACAACGACTCCCCCTTCTCCCCTCCTACCAGCTCCTGGTAACTTCTAATCTACTTTCTTCTTCTATACATTTTCCTGTATTACAGATTTCATATAGAATAACACAGTCTTTTTCCTTTTCTATCTTATTTCACTTCGGATAGGCTTATCAAAGTGTATCCATGTTTCAGGAGCAGTTCAAAACCACCAGACACTTTGTAGGAGGAAGATGGGTCTTCCTACTCTTGTAAAGAGTTACAGTCTCAGAAACCCACAGGGGCCGTTCTGCCCTGCCCTGCAGGGTCATTGTGAGCCAGCATCCGGCTTGGTGGCAGTTGGGTTTGGTTTTAGATCCACATCATATCATGTATGAGAATCTCATTCCTTTTTGATAGCTGAGTAACATTCCATTGTATGCATATACCACATTTGATTTTGGTGTGTTGATGGACACGTACGTTGTGTTTACATTTTGACTATTGTGAATATTGATACTGTGATGAAAGAATAAGCAATTTTAAACACAGTTAATCTAGGTGTTCCCTTGTGTCCCCTTCTAGATGAATATGGTTATGTCTCTTCTGGGGATGTTCTGTCCAACTCTGTTTGATTTATTTGCTGAATTGGAAGACTACCATCCCCTCATTGCTCTGAAATGGCTGCTGGGACGTATTTTTGCCCTTCTTTTAGGCAACTTGTATGTGTTTATTCTTGCCTTGATGGATGAAATTAACAACAAGGTAAACCATGTGGCTGCTTGTCCTTACTTTATCAGTGTTGGTGAAATGTCTGTGTCTGAAATGTCTTTGAAATCTGTATTGTTTCAATCCCTCTGGTTCTAGATTGAAGAGGAGAAGCTAGTTAAAGCCAATATTACCATCTGGGAAGCCAATATGATCAAGGCCTACAATGCATCGCTCTCTGGAAATAGCACTGGGCCACCTTTTTCTGTCCACCCAGCAGATGTGCCTCGAGGACCCTGCTGGGAAACCATGGTGGGACAGGTAATGCCACCAGCAGAAGTTCATGACAATTCATGGGCTACAAAGTGAATTCATCAAGTCTCCTCCAAGTATGGCCCATTTCTTATTGCTTAAATCTAATGAAGGCTTAGTAAATACTTGATGACTACTGGCCCTGAACATATATATGCTTTATCATATAGTGCTCACACTCCTTTGTGGTACATACCGCTTTTATACTCACGTTACAGTTGACAATACAAGAAGGATAGTTTAAAATGATGTGAAGAAATATTTACTATCTATTTATATTATAATGTATCACTCAGATTAAGTAACAGGTTCAAGTGAATTTTTTAAATGGAACTTTATTTAATGTTGTCTGTGTGGCATGTTTTAAAAATACTCTTTTGGAAGCACATGTTAGCACTAATTTGAGTTATGTTGGTTTTGTCAAACAATGATGTAGTGGGTAGCTCCCTGATCTGATACTTGCAAAGTTAGTTGTTCAAATCTATCCGCTTCTCTGAGGGAGAAAGGTGAGGCTTTCCACTCTCATGAAGATTTAGTCTCAGAAACCCAATGGGGCACTTGTACTTTTCTTTATGGGTCATAATGAGTCAGAATCAACTAAATGGCAGTGGGTCAGCATTAGTAAAACGAAGCTCTGTGTAAAATATTACTAAAAAGAACATTGTGTAAATGCTCCCAGTCTATGATCTCTGATATTTTATCAGTGAAAATAAAACAGAACCCTACTTCAGGAATCTTATCTAAGATTGAGCCTGTTTAAAATTGAAATGCTTACAAGTTTATTCCATTGGAATTAACATCCCTAATTTTATAAACTAGCTTGGGGTATAGTTCATCATGGATGAACAGGCTTTGTAAAACATTACAGAGCCTAATAGATACCAGATTACTCTCCACATCATTGTGGTCCATGTGATAGTATTTTGATAATTTTCACTGTGTATCTGTCTTCATTTTATAAAACAACTATAATTTAAACAAGTCCGGGTATTATTAGATGCCCTTGGCTTTCATCAGATGTTCATTAGACTTACGCCTGTCACCCACAATTTTAATTGTGGAAAAGAATTAGGAATGTGTATATAATTAAAGTAGCATGGATTGCCAAAAGAACAAACAGACCTGTCTTGGAAGAAGCGCAGCAGAATGCCCCTTTGAAGGAAGGATGGGGACACTTTGTCTCTCGTACTTTGGACATGTTGTCAGGGAAGACCTGTCCGTAGAGAAGGACATCGTGCTTGGTGATGAAAAACAGAAAGGCTCTCAACAAGATGGATTGACACAGGAAATGCAACAATAGGCTCAAACGGATGACCAATGGGGACAACAGTGTGGGACAGGGCGATGTTTCATACATTTGTTGTTCATAGTGTTTCTATGAGTTGGAACCGACTTGATGGCACTTAACAGCAGAATGCTTGAAGGGGCACTAGGGGTGCAGTGTTTAAGGGCTCAACGGCTAATTAAGAGGGCTCTGATTTGAATTCACTAGCCACTTTGTAGGAGGAAGATGAGACAGTCTTCTTCCATAACGATTGTAATTTGGGAACTCTATCATTCAATTCCATGGTAGCCTGTAGGATCATTTTGGGTTGGAATCAATTCAATGGCAATGGGTCTTAAATAATACTGGACACATATCTTTAAAGATTGAATCTGAAATTGTGATATAATTAAGGGTCTTATTTAACTTCATTTTAAGCTCACAGGAAATAGGACAGCCAGCTACATGCTGTTAAATAGTTGACCTTCAGGCATGTACATTTCATTCTTGTTTCCAAGATGGTGTTATGTATGAAGAAAGTACATGCCGTCCGTGTTTAGTAGAGAGTTAGTTGCTTTTACTCCGAGGTATGAAAGACAGAATAAGGAGCCCCTCAAAGGTATTCACATTCTCGATCTAGATAACCTGTGATCGTGTTACCTTATGTGACAAAAGTGACTTCACAGGTGTGACTAAATTAAGGGTTTCGAGACGGAGAAATGATCTGGGTGGGTGAGATCATACTTACATGAGAAGGGCAAGCGTGTCAATGACACTGAAAGGAAATGTGGCAGCAAAGCAAGAGGGTTCCAATCCCCACCCATCATTTAGCAGCCGAGCGCATCACCACTGCCCCAGGGGGCCTCCGCAAGGGGAGCTGTAAAGTCAAGGGGATGGATTTTCCCCTGGATGCCTTCACCTAGACTTTAGACTCCCGACTTCCAGAACTTTAAGAAAATAAAAAAGTCATTGCTTTAAGTCCAAACGTTGATGATCATTTGTTATAACAGTGATGGGGAG